>NC_092764.1:14173190-14486065 GCF_047496795.1 Chiloscyllium punctatum
CGGAACTCTAATCAACTGGCTTTTAAAAGATTACCTACATGCCAGATGTGGATTTATTCAAATAGCTACCCCAAACTACATTCTCCAGTTCCTGCCAAGTATTGTGGTTTTTAGCTTTCCCCCAGTTTGGTACTTTCATCCAAGGACTATTCTTATCCTTATCTAGAACTACCTTAAAACTTACAGAATTATGGTCACTGTTCTCGAAATGCTCCCCCACTGAAACTTTGATCACCTGGTAAGCTTTTCCTCAGAACCAGGGCTCGTACGGCCCTTTCCTGAATTGGACTATTTAGACATCATTTTAAGAAAAGTACAGTCTGGGGTTGTAATCTTGGGATTACTTCCTGTGCCACATGCCAGTAAGGGTTAGGAATAGGAGGAGAATGCACTTAAATACGCAGCTAAAGAGCTGGTGTAGGAGGGTGAGCTTCAGTATCTGGATCATTAGGATATCTTCCAAGGCAGTTGAGACCTGTACAAGGATGATTAGATTAGATTCCCTACAGTATGGAAACAGGCCCTTCAGCTCAACAAGTCCACAGTGATCCACAGAAGAGCAACCCACACCCAGACCCATTCCCGCACCATATATTTACCCCTGACTAATGTACCTAAATGCACTAAATGGCAATCTAGGAACAGCACGGTGGCTCAGTGGTTAGCACTGCTACCTCACAGCCCCAGGGATTGAGGTTCGATTCCAGCCTTGGGCGACTGTCTGTGTGGAGTTTGCACATTCTCCCCGTGTCTGCGTGGATTTCCTCCGGTTGCTCCGGTTTCCTCCCACAGTCCAAAGATGTGCAGATCAGGTGATATGGCCATTGTGTTAAGTGTATTCATCAGAGGGAAATGGGTCTGGGTGGGTTACTCTTCGGAGGGTCAGAGTGGACCTGTTGGGCCGAAGGGCCTGTATCCACAATCTAATCTAATCTTTAGCATGGCCAATTCACCTGACCTGCACATCTTTGGATTGTGGTAGGAAACCCAAGCTGTGAGGCAGCAGTGCTAACCACTGAGCCACCATGCTGCCTGTATGGGTTGTACCTAAACTGAAAGGCAGCAATATCCTGGTAGGGAGGTTTGCTCGTGCCACACAGAAGAATTTAAACTAGTGTGGGTGGGGGGAATAGAAGCCAGAGAAGTAAGTCAGCAAGTGAAATGATCGAGGAGTCAGAGATGGAGGCCAGGAAGACTATGAGGAAGAACTGACAGGGAGAGACTATCAATCCTGATGGTCTGAGCTGTATTTGTTTTTAAAGTGAGGAGAATGACAGATGAACTTAGAGCTTGGGTGAATACATATAACTATGATGTTGTAGCTGTTGCAGAGAATTGGTTGAGAGCGGGACAAGACTGGCAGCTCAACGTTCTTGGATTTAGATGTTTCAAGTGAGATAGAGAAGGATGAAAAGGAGGTGGGGGAGTCGGGCTACTAATAAGGGAGGAGACCTTGGAGGGACTGTCCAGCGAGGCCAGATGGGGAAAACTCAGGAATAGGGAGGGTACAATCACTGAGATGGGATTGCACTACAGTCCTCCCAACAGTGATAGAGAAACAGATCTGCAGAGAGATTATGGTTGATGTGGTGGGTGATTTTAACATCCCACATGTTGACTGGGACTTTGTTAGTGCCAGGGGCTTGGATGGAGGAGAATTTGTTAGGTGTGTCCAGAACGGTATTTATTTAAATAAAACCTGATGTTTACACGTTTTTATACATAGCTTTGCAATTCTGTGGTGCAACATTTAATGATTGATAAATTTCTCCACTACCATCCCCAACCTTACCTAGACTTGCATCTTTCAAGTAACGTGTCTTCCATATTCTTCCTACCAAAGTGTACGACCAGTCTCTGTTGAGTTCAATGCCGTGACTCAGATACAATGAGTAGCAGCACGTTTGGTTTCGAATTGGGGTCAGATGTTAGTGATAGCCCCATTCACAATGGTTTCTGAGAATGTTCTCTCACCTCGAAATGTATGTAAATATGTCGGGTGACTAACACAGCCTTCATTTATGGTACTTGGTCTCATTTGTAAACCATTAAAAACTACTGCACACAGAGTCATTGATCTCTTCATTGCTTCCAGATGGCAAATGACAGCACAGAGACCAGTGAAGCAGGCGAGGAGGAGGAAGATCATGAGGGAGACAATGGAAATAAGGAGCGCATGCCCTTTATCCAATAGCTGCCTTGGCCAGTGGAGAGAAAAGAAGTTTAAACAAAAACCTACCTGTTTGAATTTTCTCTTTGTTAGTCGCTGGAGCCAAGAACAATTTGAGGAGGTGTCCCTGGTGCGCAAGTGAACAAATGCTGTTGTACTGTGTGTATTTGTGTCTGTCTGCAGTCAGCCAAGCTACAAGCTGTTTGAATCTTAGTGACCTGAACTGCTAAAGTGCCATATCCTTTTCAGTGCAGTATTATGAGCAACATTCTGTGTAAAGATCAATTGAGGAAGAGATTCATTGTGTTATTGCTTCTTCTTATATTTAAAGTGGGCACAGTTCTGTCTTCTGTGAACTTCTTGCAATTTTTAGTATGTACCATTCAAGTATTTTATTTTCTCTCTGTATTGATTTCTTGTGCATGGTTCTGTTAATCTGTTAGTGCCTGTATTTATTCTGTTATACATCACTGACCAGCGACCATTCAACACGTGAACGTTAAGTATTCAAAGACATGCATCTTTCACCAGTACAAGTGACAGGTACTGCTTCTGAACTTACCTTACTGAGAAAACGAAAAATGCATAGACCTATTTATCAGCTCAAAAGCCTAAATGATGTGAATGGAGATCTCAATTTGTTTACTTGTTGCATTGGTTGCATTAGTGCTTTTGTTATTTTGTGCCTATCAAATAATGTTTACATAAAAAAAATTTTAAAAATAAAAAAAAACAATTAGCAATTGATTACTTTGTCAAGTGTCTATTTAATGTTTCAGAACAGGAAGACTAATGAACAAGATTTGAAGTGCAGGAAAGGACTGGATGGATGATGTTTTAGGCCTGTCCCAGACATTAGCCAGAATTGTTGGGATGCAGACCTTCGCTGCTTTGGGGGAAGGTCCAATCAAATCAGTCAGGCAAATGAAAGCCAGCCATAGGCCTCCACAGAATCAGGACCCTAGCTGGAAGTCCCTTGCATTTGTGGCTCAGTAGCACCACTGGGTAGCCATGACTGCTACCAGAGAAAAAAAATGAAGTGCCCCCAGGAAAGGGCTTCATCATGGCAAGATTAGTTTTGTAGGGTGAAAGTCACGGGGAGTGGGGGAGCGGGGTTGCCTATGGAATCATAGAATCCCTACAGTATGGAAACAGGTTATTTGGCCCAACAAGTCCACACCAACTGTCCAAAGAATATCCCATCCAGACCCATTCCTATACATTACCCCTGACTAATGCATCTAGCCTACACATCCCTGAATACCATAGGCAATTTAGCATGGCCAATTCACCTAACCTGCACATCTTTGGACTGTGGAAGGAAACCAGAGCACCTGGAGGAAACACATGCAGACTCGGGGAGAATGTGCAAACTCCACACAGTCACCTGAGGTAGAATTGAACCCAGGTCCCTGGCTCTGTGAGGCAGCTTTGTTAACCACTGAACCACCGTGCCACTCTAACATTCAACAAGAATGGAAGAGGCAAGTTTCAAATGAACCTCCACTCCCTAGCTTCCCCATGCCATGTTCCTCAATCATTTGTTTTGAGTGCTTTTTGACATAAGGCTCCCGCAAGAGCTATACAGGTTTGTTTATCATGCTCGCTTACACTGATTGACTCAGCAACTCTGGGTTTTGTAACAAAGACACCAGGATGAGGCACTTAGGAGGTCACTAAATGCCCACTTCAGGGAACTCAATTGGACTTAATTGGGATAGAAGCAGTTGTGAGTTCCCATCTACTACTATCCAAAATGCCCTCCCCACCACCAAAGAAGCAGCCATGAGAGAGGGCAGAAGATTCCATCTCATACAAATCTTCAATAGGATTTAAGAAAAACTGATGAGATGGGCAGACAAAGGACAGATGGAAAGACTAAAATGCATTTTAATGGCTGAGAGAATTATGAAAATTGAAGGTAAAGTTGGGATATCTGGTTGGCATGGATGAGTTGGACCGAAGGGTCTGTTTCCATGCTGTACATCTCTATGACTCTAGGATTCAGCTATATAGAGGATGCAGGAGGAGAGGCACCTGAGGGTCTATGTGCACAAATGGGTTAAAGGTGACAGAGCAAGTTGAATAACCGATGGGTTACATACTTTTTGTATAGAGGCAGAGAATACAAAAGCAAGGAAATTATCCTGAACAAAAACAGAAATTGCTGGAAAAGCTCAGCAGATCTGGCAGCATCTCTGAAGAGAAATCAAAGTTAACATTTCAAGGCCAGTGACCCTTCCTCAGAACTGATGGCAGCTAGGAAAAAGTTGTGTTTTATTCAGAAGATAAGGTGAGGGGGCAATGGGTAATGAATAAATAATAGGTGGGGATAGAGCCCAAAGAGAGAGAAGAACAGATGGACAAAGGAGTGGATAATAATCTGGCTAGGAGGGTGAATAGCTATTAATGGGGACTGCTGGTGGCTAACAATGGGTTGTATGGATTAGCAGATTGTGTGATCACAAGACCTGGTGTGTGGGGATGGGGGCCAGGGCATTGGAGAGGTCAAGCCTTAAAGTTATTGAACTTAATGTTGAGTCTGGCGGGCTATAGGGTAGTGGCAAATGAGATGTCCTTCTTTCAGCTTGTGCTGAGCTTTGCTGGAGCACTGCAGCAAGCCTGAGACAGAGTTATTGGCCAGGGAACAGGATGATGTGTTAAAGTGGCAGGCAACTGGAAGCTCAGGGTCTTTTTTGTGGGCAGAACAGAGGTGTTCTGCAAACTGGTCACCCAGCATACACTTTGTTTCCCAAATGTAGAGGAGACCACATTGTGAGCAACAAATTCAGTAGACTAGATTGTGCAAAGTGCAGATAAAGCATTGCTTCACTTGGAAGGTACATTTGGGCTCTTGGATACTGAGGATGGAGGAGTTAAGTAGACAACCTTCAGCAATTGCAGGGGAAGGTGCATTGGGTTATCGGGATTGGAGTGATGTTGGGAGTGAAAGAAGAGTCCCCAAGGTGTCCCGGAGGGAATGGTCCCTGCAGAAGGTGGAAAAGGAAGGGGAGGGGAATATGTGTCCAGTGGTAGCACCTTGCTGGATGTGACGGAAACGGCGGCTGATGATCTGAATGTGAATGTTGGTGGGATGGCAGGTAAGGACAAGAGCAACCCTCTTGCTATTTGGGAGGGAAGAGGAGGTGAGGACGGAGGTGTGGGAGATGGGTCAGACCTGGGTGAGTGCCCTTTCAACAGTGGTGCTTGGGAATCTTCTGTTGAGGAAGAAGGTGGATATTCCTGAGGCTCCCTTGTCGAATATGGCATCATTGGAACAGATGCTGTGAAGATGGAGGATCTGGGAGAATGGAATAGAGCCTTTATAGGAAGCAGGGTGTGAGGATGTATTGTCTAGGTAACTATGTGAGGCGATGAGTTTATGAGTAGATGTTAGTGGCCAGTCTATCTTCAGAAATAGAAACAGAGATGTCGAGCAAAGGAAGGGAGGTGGAGGAGATGGGTGAGGTGAAAGTGAGGATGGGGTGGAAATTGGAAGCAAAACCAATTAACCTTTTCAATTCCTGATGACAGAGGGAAGCAGCACCAATGATCTCATTGGTATATTGGAGCAAGGGTTTTGAGTGTGGGCAAGAATAGGATTGGAGAAAGGAATGTTCCATGAACCTCACAAAGAGAC
The DNA here is from genome assembly GCF_047496795.1 of Chiloscyllium punctatum. Classification (NCBI taxonomy): domain Eukaryota; kingdom Metazoa; phylum Chordata; class Chondrichthyes; order Orectolobiformes; family Hemiscylliidae; genus Chiloscyllium; species Chiloscyllium punctatum. The sequence continues at coordinate 14,179,001 of NC_092764.1, forward strand.
AGGCATAACTGGGGCCCATTCAGATTACCATGGTCACCCCTCTGACCTGAAGAAAGGAGAGGAGTTAAAAGAGAAGTTATTGAGGGTGAGGACGAGCTCGGCCTGGCAGAGGAGGGTGGTGGTGGTGGATAAGGATGGTTTAGGCCTTTGTTCCCAGGAAGAAGCGGAGAGCTCTGAGACCATCGTGATGGGGGATGGATGTATAAAGGGATTGCACATCCACAGTGAACAGGAGGAGGCTGCAAACTGCACACTGGAAGTTATGGTGAACTGTTGATAAAAGTATTAGTTCTACTTCTCATGAAGAATTGTGTGCTAAACCTGGTTGTGTACACTTTTGGAAGGATGTGGAGACATTAGAAAATGTGCAGGAAAGATTCTTGGGGCTGGTTCCATAGACGAAGGGACGCAGTTATATGGATAGAGTGGGAACACTGGTGTTGTTCTTTTTGGGGAAAAGGAGAATGAGAGGAGATTTGAATAAAATGCTCAAAATCTTGAGTGTCTGGACAGAGCAGACAGACAGAAACTGTTCCCAATAGTGGAAACATCAGAAACTGTAGGACACTGATCACAAATGATTTGCAAATGAAGAAAAGGGGGCATGAGGAAGATTTTCTGTCAGGCAGTGAGTAGTTTAGATCAGAAGCTCACTTCACGGTGCAAGCAGATTCAATCATGGCTTACATAAAAAGAATTGGATAATTACTTGAAGGGAAAAAAAAAGTATTTGGGTAACAGGGGATAGGCAGGGACATAGTTTGTTCAGGGTAAGCATGGACAAGATAGGCAAATGGCCTCCTTCTGTGCTGTCAACTTTCGATACTTTTATTTTGACTCTATGTGATTAAACTTTTCTTACAGGTTCCACTTCAGATCCCTTCCTTCCCTCTTTTACAGAAAACAGTAAAAAGGCGTGGGAGTAGGCCATTCAGCCCTTCAAGCCTTCTCTGCCACATGATATGATCATAGCTGATCAACCAACTGAATACTCAGTTCTGTTTTCACCCATACTCGCTGATCACTTTAGACCTAAGAACTATCTTTAACTCCTTCTTGAAAATATTTGAGGTTTTAGCCTTAACTGCTTTCTCTGGCAGAGAATTCCATGGGCTCAGCACTGCTTGGGTAAAAACCTTTATTCTCATATTCTGGTGACTGTGTGAGTCTTTTGTTGCACTCTTGTCCAGAACTGAAAATTTTTTAATTAACGTTACTTTCAATTACAGCCCTTCTGTCTCTGACATTTTCCTTCCTTTCTAGACATAGACCAAGCCAATATTATCTGTAAGCCCTCTTGGCTACACCTTCATAGACTCTAAGGGACTCTATTCCATGTTCCTAGTTCCTCTGTCTCTAAATCACCTTTTCTGATGATGTTAAAAATCACACAACACCAGGTTATAGTCCAACAGGTTTAATTGGAAGCACACTAGCTTTCGGAGCGACGCTTCTTCATCAGGTGATAGTGGAGGGCTCGTTCGTAACGCAGAATTTATAGCAAAAATTTACAGTGTGATGTAACTGAAATTATACATTGAAAAATTGATTGTCTGTTAAGCCTTTCATCTGTTAGAATACAGTGATAGTTTCACTTCTTTCATGTGTAAATCACAAAACCCTTTTTTTAAAAGTTGCATTCTCGGGTTAGCTGTTAACAATGGTGATAGCTAGACAGTATGTTGAAGGTGTTGGCCCCCTGTGTTCTCTGTCTATGCCATGATGTTTAAATTGATTCTAATCTAAATTCATAAATTCATAAATTCATGCAGTTTTTGAGCTCAGAGTTCTACATGAATGCATGCAAGTTTTTGAACAAAGTACAATGTAACTCTGCAAGTACAAATTCACCCCACAAAATATATGTGTGCATGTGGGTCTTTGTCTGTCTGTGTGTGTGTGCCTGTCTGGGTTGGGGGTTGTGAGTGTGAGAAAGTGTGTGTCTGTGTGTAGTGAGTGCAGAGTGTCTTAAGTCTGTGAGGGGGTGCATGTGGGAGTGTGGGAGTGTGTGTGTCTATAAGGGTGCATGTGGGTGTCTGTGTGCGCGTCTGTGTGTACCTGTGTCCGTGTGTATGTGAGAGTGTGTGTGTGTGTAGGAATATCTGGTGTGTGTGTGTAGTGCAATGGTGATCACCTGTAATGTGTCATGAACCCAAGGTCCTGGTTGAGGCCCTCCCAATGGGGACCGAACTTAGCTATCAGCCTCTGCTCGGCCACTTTTCTCTGCTGCCTGCCCCGAAGTCTGCCTTGGAGGATGGTCACCCGAAGGTCCGAGGTCAAATGTCCTGGACCACTGAAGTGTTCCCCAACTGGGAGGGAACCCTCCTGTCTGTTGATTGTTGTGCGGTGCCCATTCATCCGTTGTCGTAGCCTTTGCTCGGTTTCCCCAATGTACCTGCAACGTATAAGATAGACAACGTTGGCTGAGTCACATGAGTACCTGTCATGTACAAGGTGGGAGGTGTACAAGGTGACCTCCTCAGGAGACAGACACATCTTGCATCTGATGGGGTACCCTTCGTTGTTCAGTACTTCCCAGGAGCTGAAAAATTACGCCATGTTCTTCGTGACCTGCAACACATTAACAATGAGGATGAGCACCTCACCAAGACCTTCCCCACACCTCCACCACTTGCCTTTAAACAATCGCCAAACCTCAAACAGATCATTGTTCCTAGCAAACTGCCCGGCTCTCAGGACAACTCCATACAACCCTGTCACGGTGGACGCTGCAAGATTGTGGACATAGATACCACTATTACGCGTGGGAACACCTCCCACCTTGTACATGGCAGGTACTCATGTGACTCAGCCAACGTTGTCTATCTTATACATTGCAGGCAAGATGCCCTGAGACATGGTACATTGGGGAAACCGAGCAAAGGCTACGACAATGGATGAATGGGCACCGCACAACAATCAACAGACAGGAGGGTTCCCTCCCAGTTGGGGAACACTTCAGTGCTCCAGGACATTCAGCCTCGGACCTTCGGGTGACCATCCTCCAAGGAGGACTTCAGGACAGGCAGCAGAGAAAAGTGGCCGAGCAGAGTCTGATAGCTAAGTTCGATACCCATAGGGAGGGCCTCAACTGGGACCTTGGGTTCATGTCACATTACAGGTGACCACCATTGCACTACACACACACACAGATATTCCTACACACACACACTCTCACATACACATGGACACAGGTACACACAGACGCGCACACAGACACCCACACACACCCTTATAGACACACACACTCCCACACTCACACATGCACCCCCTCACAGACTTAAGACACTCTGCACTCACTACACACACACACACACACTTTCTCACACTCACAACCCCCAACCCAGACAGACACACACACACACAGACAAAGACCCACATGCACACATATATTTTGTGGGGTGAATTTGTACTTGCAGAGTTACATTGTACTTTGCACAAAAACTGCATACATTCATGTAGAATTCTGAGCTCAAAAACTGCATGAATTTATATAAAACTCTGTTATCTCACTTTTTAGATTAGAATCAATCTAAACATCAGGTCATAGACAGAGAACACAGGGGGCTAACTCCTTCAACATATTGTCTACCTATCACCATTGTTGACAGCTAACCCGAGAATGCAACTTTTAAAAAAAGGGTTTTGTGATTTACACATGAAAGAAGTGAAACTATCACTGTATTCTAACAGATGAAAGGCTTAACAGACAATCAATTTTTCAATGTATAATTTCAGTTATATCACACTGCAAATTTTTGGTATAAATTCTGTGTTACGATCCAGCTCTCCACTATCACCTGATGAAGGAGCGTCGCTCCGAAAGCTAGTGTGCTTCCAATTAAACCTGTTGGACTATAACCTGATGTTGTGTGATTTTTAACTTTGTACACCGGCATCTCCAAATAATTTTCTGATGATGGTATCTTTCATACCAGTGTTTCTGGTATGTATTGTTTTCATTTCAACTAAAAATACCCCCACCCCAACACTACAGTTAATAGGGTTTTTGATAGTCTCCACTCTATTTTCAGCACTGGTGCCCCCACTTCACCTCCCAGAAACAGGAGGGAGTTCTCTTTGTCCTCACCTTCCACCCCAACTGTCTCTGTATTCACTGAATCATCCTCCAGCATTTCCCCACCACTGAACATATCCTTCTCCAACTCCCCATTTCAGCATTCCAAAGGAATTATTCCCTGTGTAATATCCAGGTCCGTTCCTCAATCACACCCATCACCCTTTCCTCAGCACCCATCATGCAAGCCCAGGAGATGCAAAACCTGTTCTTTTTTATCTTCTCCTTTCTCGCTGTTTGAAGCTGAAAGTACTCCTTCCAGTGAAACAGTGATTTATTTGCACATAGAGCCATAGAGCTGCACAGCATGGAAACAGACCCTTCGGTCCAACCCGTCCATGCCGACCAGATATCCCAACCCAATCTAGTCCCACCTGCCAGCACCTGGCCCATATCCCTCCAAACCCTTCCTGTTCATGTACCCATCCAGATGCCTTTTGAATGTTGCAATTGTACTAGCCTCCACCACTTTCTCTGGCAGCTCAGTCCATGCACGTACCACTGTCTATGTGAAAAGGTTGCCCCTTAGGTCTCTTTTATATCTTTCCCCTCTCACCCTAAACCTATGCCCTCTAGTTCTGGACTCCCCCACCCCAGGGAAAAAACTTTATCTATTTATCCTATCCGTCCCCCTCATGATTTTATAAACCTCTATAAGGTCACCTCTCAGCCTCTGATGCTCCCGGGGAACCAGCCCCAGCCTATTCATCCTCTCTCTTTGGCTCAAATCTTCCAAGCCTGGCAACATCCTTGTAAATCTTTCCTGAACCCTTTCAAGTTTCACCACATCTTTGGAATGTACTGTCTGCGGCTTACAATGCACTATCCTTTACAAGGCAGAGAATAATCATGAGTTTGGTACTTGTTTTCTGTTACAGTTTCTTTCAGTCAACAATAATGATCCCCAAGCATCTAGGTCATCGTCCCATTCATTCCCACTCTGACCTTGCTGTGCTTGACTCCAGCAACATAACAAAGGAACTCAATGTGGGGTCAAGGACAGTACTCATCCTTTGGTGAAGCACTTTACAGCTTTGCAGACTCAGCAAGGAGTTCAACAATTCCCGATCATATCCTATAACTTCAGTTATCTTAAATTGCAGCTGTTAATATTTATATTAATGGCTCCTTCACACAGCACTTGACTCAACTATATAGGAGGGCAAACCTGGACTACTTCATACAGTTTTTCTCTCCTTACACAAAGAAGGATTCACTTGGCCTTTGATGGAACGCAAGAGAGGTTTACTAAACTTATTTCTAGGATGGAAAGGGTGGTGCTGAAAAAGCACAGCAGGTCAGGAAGTATCGGAGGAGGAGGAGAAGAGTCGATGTTTTGGGCATCAGCTCTTCACCAGGAACGTATGAATTGGCTGATGCCTGAAATACCGACTCTCCTGCTCCACCGATGCTGCTGTGCTTTTCCAGCACCACCCATTTCGACTCTGACTCTCCAGCATCTGCAGTCGTCACTTTTTCCTTATTCCTGAGATGAGTTGTGTTCAATGAGGAGATACTGAGTAGGCAATCCTGTACTCTCTAGAGTTTAGAAGAATGTGAGGTGGTCTAATTGAAACATGCTAAATTCTGAGGAGGCTTGACAAGGTACATGTTGGAGGGCCATGTGTCTTGACTGGGGAGTTTAGAACTAGAGGTCAAAGGTGAAGAGAACTTTCTTCAATCAAACGGTTAGGATCTTTGGAAACTTGTACCTCAGGGAACTGTGGATTGTCAGTCCTGAGTGCATTGAAAATGAAGGTTGATAGAATTTGGGATACTGAGGGAATTAAGGGATACCACAGGAAGGTGGAGTTAAAGTAAAAGATAGCAATGATCTGATTGAAAGGTGTTGCCGAATGAAGGACCCTTTTTGCCTCCTTCTCGTTTTGCAGTTTTTAACTTTTTATTTCCTTCCGAACACTACGTGTTCTGACCGAGTCAAAAACCAGCCCAGCTCCTTGCTGAAGACAATGCAAAAAGATAGCACCAGCCAATACCATCAAAAACCATATGTTAGGTTTTTATTTATTTCTTGCCTTTACAAATCAAATGTTTCAAAAATGCTTCACTTAGAACAAAATATAGTTTTTATGTTTTGTTGCTGTTTTTATGAAAGGTAGTCATTTTCTTCACAGGGAGCTGTGACAATCAACCATGAGTCAATCTATCAGAGGGATGTTTTCTTTAATGGAATGAACTGCCAGAAGAAGTGGCAGAGCTGGTTACAATTGCAACATTTAAAAGACATTTGGACAGGTAAATGAACAGAAAAGGATATGGAACAAATGTATACAAATGGGGCTGGTTCAGTTCAGGAAACCTGATCAACATGGATGAATTGGACTAAAGTCTTTGTTTCTGTGCTGTATGACTCTGTGACTAGTTAAATGACAAATTCACTCTTTATATGATAGTATTGACTGATCAGGAAAGATTGACAAAAGGTGAGCTCCCTTCTCTTTTTCAAATACTGTCTGTTACTGTTTCATGTTTACCTGAACCATAAAGCAGGTAAACCGAATATCAATTTACCATTTCACACAAAGCATGACATTTCTGACAATGAAATAACTTCCCAATATTGCACTGGATTTTATGCTTCAAAACGACTTTCAGGTCCAACAACCCTGACCCTTTCTGACAGATTACTCCCTTACTGTCAGCCTCTACTGTTAAGTGGACATCAGCTGTGATTCCTTTTATGGTTGAATTGCCACTCTTAGTTTTCACTGATGCATACCAAATAGTCCATCACTTGAGGGGCCATTCATTGCCTTCAAATAACTTATTCCTGCTGTGATTTGTTGGAAATTCAGAAAGAATGTGCTATACAATGTCAGGAACCATAACGGGAAAAGAAATACCCTTCAAAACCTTTCATTCAAAATCAAAAGAAACAGAAGGCCTTTAGTTCATTGCTGGTGGAGTATTGTGCAGAGGAGAAAGTGGGGACTGCAGATGCTGGAGTTCAGAGTCGAGAGTGTGGTGCTGGAAAACCCCTAAAGGGCTTATATCTGAAATGTCAATTCTCCTTCTCAGATGCTGCCTGACCTGCTGTTCTTTTCCAAAATCACTCTCTCGAGTATTAAGCAGAGCTGAGTTTGTAGAAACATCATTAACTCAGGTGTGTCCAGTAATGTGCTTGAACTGCTGGACAGTGTAAGGAATGATCTTTATGTTACAGTGTTACATATGCTGCCTGTTAAATAGTATTTCATATGTCTTTTCTTTCACACCAATCAAAACCCAATATGTTTTCAGACTGACACACTTTGGGAAGGATAAGGATGAATTTATTGTTCCTTTTCTTGTCCTTGATAAACACAAGGTTCATCCAGCATTCTGCAGTCTATATCCTAGCTTAGATCAAGCCCCATTGACTCATCACCAGGGAGTTTGCTAACCTATATCGGCTCACAATGTAGTATTGTTTCAGGTTTAAAGTTCTCACCCTTGTTAAATTTGGCAATCTGAAATTAGATTAGATTAGATTACTTTACAGTGTGGAAACAGGCCCTTCGGCCCAACAAGTCCACACCGACCCATCGAAGCGTAACCCACCCATTCCGCTACATTTACCCCTTACCTAACGCTACGGACAATTTAGTATGGCCAATTCACCTGACCTGCACATCTTTGGACTGTGGGAGGAAACCGGAGCACCCGGAGGAAACCCACGCAGACACGGGGAGAATGTGCAAACTCCACACAGTCAGTCGCCTGAGGCAGGAATTGAACCCGGGTCTCTGGCGCTGTGAGGCAGCAGTGCTAACCAATGGACTGCTCCAATACTGGCCTTTTGTGCTGCTCTGGTTTCCTTTGTTCCATGATTGCTGACTGCAGTAATGCCTGATTCAATCCAAACTCTCGGAGAAAGTGAGAACTGCAGATGTTGGAGATCAGAGTCAAAAAGTGCGGCGCTGGAAAAGCACAGCAGGTCAGGCAGCATCCGAGGATCAGGAGAGTTGACGTTTTGAGCATAAACTCCAGCCACACGGGATCAATGTAGCTTTCACCAGTTTCTTCATCTCCCCTCCCTCCACCTTATCCCAGAGCCAATCTTCCAACTCAGCACCTCTCTCTTGAACTGTCCTATCTGTCCATCGTCTTTCCGAACTATCTGCTCCACCCTCCTCTCTGACCTATCACTATCACCCCCACCTCCATCTATCAATTGCATTTGCAATGACCTTCTCCCCAGCCCCACATCCTCTCCCATTTCTCTCTCAGCCCGCTTGGGTCACCCCCTCATTCCTGATAAAAAGCGTATGCTCAAAGCATCTACTCCTTTGATCCAATGTCTAGCATACTGTCCTTCTTTTTTAAGATGCTTCTTAAAACCTACCTGATTTACCAAACATTCACTCACTTATCCTCTTAACTCACCTCCTGACTCCCCTAACTCTGTCCACCATCTAGGTAAAAACAATGACTGCAGATGCTGGAAACCAGATTCTGGATTAGTGGTGCTGGAAGAGCACAGCAGTTCAGGCAGCATCCAAGTAGCTTCGAAATTGATGTTTCGGGCAAAAGCCCTTCATCAGGAATAAAGGCAGTGAGCCTGAAGCATGGAGAGATAAGCTAGAGGAGGGTGGGGGTGGGGAGAAAGTAGCATCGAGTACAATGGGTGAGTGGGGGAGGGGATGAAGGTGATAGGTCAGGGAGGAGAGGGTGGAGTGGGTAGGTGGAAAAGGAGATAGGCAGGTAGGACAAGTTTGGACAAGTCATGGGGACAGTGCTGAGCTGGAAGTTTAGAACTAGGGTGAGGTGGGGGAAGGGGAAATGAGGAAGCTGTTGAAGTCCACATTGATGCCCTGGGGTTGAAGTGTTCCGAGGCGGAAGATGAGGCGTTCTTCCTCCAGGCGTCTGGTGGTGATGGAGCGGCAGTGAAGGAGGCCCAGGACCTCCATGTCCTTGGCAGAATGGGAGGGGGAGTTGAAATGTTGGGCCACGGGACGGTGTGGTTGATTGGTGCGGGTGTCCCGGAGATGTTCCCTAAAGCGTTCTGCTAGGAGGCGCCCAGTCTCCCCAATGTAGAGGAGACCGCATCTGGAGCAACGGATACAATAAATGATATTAGTGGATGTGCAAGTAAAACTTTGATGGAGGATGTGGAAGTTTCCTTTAGGGCCTTGGATAGAGGTGAGGGAGGAGGTGTGGGCGCAGGTTTTACAGTTCCTGCGGTGGCAGGGGAAAGTGCCAGGATTGGAGGGTGGGTTGTTTGGGAGCGTGGACCTGACCAGGTAGTCACGGAGGGAACGGTCTTTGCGGAAGGCGGAAAAGGGTGGGGATGGAAATATATCCCTAGTGGTCAGACCCCACCCCTCCAACTGTAACAAGGACAGAACGCCCCTGGTGCTCACCTTCCACCCTACCAACCTTCGCATAAACCAAATCATCCGCCAACATTTTCACTACCTCCAAACAGACCCCACCACCACACCTCCTCCCTCACCAATCAACCGCCCCGTGGCCCAACATTTCAACTCCCCCTCCCACTCTGCCAAGGACATGGAGGTCCTGGGCCTCCTTCACTGCCACTCCCTCACCACCAGACGCCTGGAGGAAGAACGCCTCATCTTCCGCCACGGAACACTTCAACCCCAGGGCAACAATGTGGACTTCAACAGTTTCCTTATTTTCTCTTCCCCCACCTCACCCTAGTTCTAAACTTCCAGCTCAGCACTATCCCCATGACTTGTCCAAACTTGTCCTACCTGCCTATCTCCTTTTCCACCTACCCACTCCACCCTCTCCTCCCTGACCTATCACCTTCATCCCCTCCCCCACTCACCCATTGTACTCTATGCTACTTTCTCCCCACCCCCACCCTCCTCTAGCTTATCTCTCCATGCTTCAGGCTCACTGCCTTTATTCCTGATGAAGGGCTTTTGCCCGAAACGTCGATTTCGCTGCTCATTGGATGCTGCCTGAACTGCTGTGCTCTTCCAGCACCACTAATCCAGAATCTGTCCACCATCTACCGGGCACAAGTCAGGAGTGTGAATCTTCACTTGGCTAGATCATTGCAGCTTCATCTATACTTGAGAGATTTGACACTATCCTGGACAAACCAGCCTGCTAGAGTGTTGTCACAGCCACAACCATCCACTCTCCCCATTACTGATGCTCAGTAGCAGCAATGTGTACCATCTACAAGATGCACTGCAGAAAATCACCAAAGCTCCTTGGACAGCACCTTCCAAATCCATGACCAAAACCATCCTGAAGAAAAAGAGCAACAGATACATAGGAAAACCTGTAAGCTCCCCTTCAAATTACTCACCATCATGACTTGGAAATATATTGCTGTTCCTTCCTTGTGTTAATGTGTCAAAATCCTGGAATTCCCTCCCTAAGGGCATTGTGAGTCTACCACAGCAGATGGACTGTAGTGGGGTTCAAGAAGGCAGCTCACCACCACTTTCTCAAGGACAACTAGGGACGGGAAATAAATACTGGCCCAGCTGGCTATACCCATGTCCCATGAGTTAAAACTAATGATTGTTGGTGTCAATTTCTTTTGATAATGCATCTTATGATGTTGATGGCTTTTTATAAATGCGAGTCATTTTTAAGGGACACTGCATTCCTGGTGTCCCCACAATATGATATTTCTACATTCTTATCCAGAAATTTTAAAGCAGGTATCATGGTGTTTTAATTTTGGAAGGAATTATAAACTGAAGTTTAGTCAAGCTCAGACTTTCCTCTGCTATTCAATCATGTTTGTGACAAGCATTGAAGACAGCAGAGAAAACCAAGCTCTTGAGTAATAATACCACACAACTCAAAAAGAACTCAATGTGGATTGCACTGAAGAGGCATTTAATCATTAACCATGTTTGGCAAACTTTTATTTGAGGTGAAAGTAAAACTATAAATCAACAACAATTTGCATTTTAATTGTACTTTCTAATTAGTAAAACACCCCAAGGCATCTTACAAAGGATTCTCAACTTAACTTGGAGACACAGAAGGAGATATGAAGAGATGGCAAGCTGGTTTAAGAATTACTTTCGCAAGAAATTGTTGTTCTCAAGATAACAATCACTGTGGTGTATTGGTTCAATATTGTGCACACTTGCATAAAAACATCGAAGTACAATAAAAGCAATATTAAAAATGCATGCAATAATGGAACAAAATTCCAAATTTAAAATGAATCATTAAATTGCCACATAAAAACTGAAAGATCCTGGAAATCAGAAACAAAAACAGAAATTACTGGAAAAGCTCAGAGGGTCTGACAGCATCTGTCGAGCAAACTCAGAGTTAACGATTTTGGTCGACTGACTGAATGTTTGCTGATCTATTTCAAAGTGCTATTAAAAATCAAATGACATCGCTGCCATGTATAAGATAGACTTGGAAAGGACTGCAGAATATCCTACCCTAAAGGGCAATATTAAACTGGATAGGTTTTTAACAATAACCTAGTCACTTAATGATCTGAGACTAGAAAATAGAACGTAGAACTGTACAGCACAGGAATGGGTCCTTCAGCCCATGATGTTACGCTGAACGTGACACCAAATTAAACGGATCCCTTCTGCCTGCCCTTAGTCCATATCCCTCCTCTCCTTCCATATTCATGTGCTTATCTAAAAGTATCTTAAATGTCCCTAACATATCTGCCTCCACCACCAACCCTCAGTGCGTTCCATATTCCTACCACTACATGTCATTTACCATCTTTCGCATCCTATCCACTTGCATGACCACTTTCAGGGAACTATGGACTTGTAACCCAATGTTCCTCTATAGGGATCAAAGCTGTTCAGGTACCTGCCATTAACTGTATACTTTTCCTTAACATTTGAACTCCTAAAATGCAACCTCACACTTACCCAGATTAAACTCCATCTCCATTTTCCCGCCAATATCTGCAACTGATCTATTCCCATTATATCCTTTAACAAACTTCTACGCTATCCACAACTCCACTGATCATTGCATCGTCTGCAAACTTACTAGCCCATCTATCTACATTTTCATCCAAGTCATTTGCGTATATCACAAAGAGCAGAGGTCCCAGAACAGATCCCTGCAGAACTCCACTTGTCACGGACCTCCAGCCTAAAAACACCCTTCCACCACTAGCTTCTGCTGTCTATGGGAAAGCCAATTCTAAACCCACACAGCCAAGTCACTGTGGATCCAATGTATCGTAATCTTCTGGATGAGCCTACCATGAGGGACCTTGTAGAAAACCTTACTAAAATCCATGTAAACAACATCCACAGCTCTACCATCATTGATCAACTTTGTCACCTACTTGAAACATTCAATCAAGTTAGTAAGACATTACCTGCCCTACACAAAGCAATGGTGATAATCCCTAATTAGGCCATGATTTTTCCAAAGACATGTAAATCTTATTCCGAGGAATTCTCTCCAATAGCTTCCCAACCATTGATGTGAGACTCACCGGTTTCCTGGATTATCCTTATTTCCCAACTTGAACAGAGGAGCAACGTTAGCTACTCATCAGTCCTCTGGGATGTCTCCAGTGAATAATGAGAATACAAAGATCTCGCTCAACCAAACAATCTCCTCTCTTGCCTCTTTCAATAACCTGGGATAGATACCATTGGGCATTACTGATTTATCCACTTTAATTCTCTTCAAGAGACCAAGTCTTTCTTGATCTTAAAATGCCCTATAGTTATTAGCATACTCCACACAAATCTCATTATCCTCCATATCCTTCTCCTGGGTGATTACCAACACAACATCCTCATTTAGGATCTCACCCACACCTTTTCTTCTGAAATTCTTTCCTTTACCCTTGACTGGGCCTACCTTTTCCCTAGTAATCTGCTTGTTATTGAAGTGTCCCTTTGCTTGCCATCCTTGTCCTTTCTCCTGGATAACTTAAATAAATATTTAAATTTAAATGCTACCTAGTCCTGTTGTGTGTTTCAACTTCATGTGTCTGGAGTATTAGTCTGAGCCCTATATTACTGGTCCATCAATACTTCACAATTTCCAACCCCTCCCCTCCCATCCTATACCAGCACTAACAGCAGGGCCATCCACTCCCACTCTCACTCCCTCCGTTCCTCCCTCCCTCCCTTTCTCACATATCGCAGTACTGTCCTTCCTGGTGCTAAAATAGCATGTAATTCTGAGCATTGTTTTGTCAAAAAATGTCTGATAATCATTCCCATGGAGTTTCTTGTAATGTTTCATTCTGTCAGCGTGCTTTATAATTGCCAGTGCTGATTGTTTTATTCACCTTGCCTGAGGTCATGGAGATCAATACCTCTCCTGTTTGTATGACCACTCTGCAGAGGTTACCAATTTTGTATTCATGTGTGATCTTGTTCAGAAGTATAGACAGTTGTCTGATTGGAATAAGTTAAAATTACCTCAATTCTGGCATCATAATATGTTACATTGGTGATTGAAAAGCAAACAGTATGTTGGATACACATTAGGACCATAGCATGATGTTCAAGGTTTCAAATACAACGCAATAAAAAAAATTCAAACCATGCTTGGAATATTTTGTGGTTTTGGTCATTATCATGTGAAACAATATCAAAGGAATATGAAGGTTTTGCTGCAGTATTATCAGACCATAATTGGCCTTGCATCACTGAACTATAACAATGGTTTAAACATCCACCCTTTCAAAAGAAACAAATAATGTCTTGACCAAATTGGGAAGCGTGCACCAACAATTGATTCCCACTCTGTACAAGCGATCACAAATGTGCAACTAAATCACCAAGATGATCAATTTGTCTAAATGACTGCTATTCAGAATAAAATTAATTCATGCCTTCATCATTAACAGGAAAATGACAATTTAATGTAAACAAACATATTCTTTAACAAATTGCAAACTAAAATGAATTATTCATTACGACTATGCAACTTAAGCTCTACCCCTTTAAAACCACAAATTCACAGACTTTCATTCATAATTAAGACAGATAAAAACAGAAGTTTGACACAAATATTATGGGTGGAAAAATATAGACAAGGAAAGCATATTCTATAATTCAAGATTCTGACCATACAGTTCTTTTCACTCTTAATAATAATAATCACATAATGCTGTCCTCAGAGTAATGGCTGATCTTCAATTCAATAATTGATCAGCTGGACCTACATCTTCTGTTGTTTTGAAATCCTTTCTCGATGGTCCCTAAGTTTTTTTCATCTTCTTTCATACAGAAAGCTGGTAGGTGATTGTTTTGTTGGCAGGCTTGTAGACATCTCTGAATGTACTCCACTCATTTCTGTAGCAAACAAAGCTGGACCAATCTGCACACTATTTCTTTATCTGGTAATCATGAAGCATCCACATCTCCACCCTCCACCCCACTGCTCCAGCAAATAACACAATCTTGAGCAGTGAAAATCTACATCATTAAAATCTCATGGTATTCAGGTTTCAAAAACTGGCCTGGTTCTTGAGCTATATAACAGTTCAACTTCCATTTTCCAGTTTATAGTTCAAAAGGAAAATTAAAATGGTTGCTTGCAATGGAGTAGTAGCAATTTGTTTTATGCAGAATAAAACCAAGAGAATTAGCAATAGTCATCCTTGTTTAGTGTGTTATTTGCTCACATATTTATTACAGGCATCTACTGCTGACATAGTTAAAAACCACACAACATCAGATTATAGTCCAACAGGTTTAATTGAAAGCACTAGCTTTCAGAGCACTGCTCCTTCAGCAGGTGGCTGTGATGAAGGAGCAGCGCTCCGAAAGCTAGTGCTTCCAAATAAACCTGTTGGACTATAACCTGGTGTTGTGTGGTTTTTAACTTTATCTACCCCAGTCCAACACCGGCACCTCCAAATCATTACTTCTGACATATAATTTTTTTTATTGAGTCAGCGTGACTCAGGAGCACTTAAAGAATGACAAGAGAGTCTCTATTCTGGAATTCTTGTCTAGATTGCCTGAAGTTCTGCTTTTTAGATTAGATTACTTTACAGTGTGGAAACAGGTCCTTTGGCCCAACAAGTTCACACCGACCCGCCAAAGCGCAAAGTACCCATACCCCTACATTTACCCCCTACCTAACACTATGAACAATTTAGCATGGCCATTCACCTGACCTGCACATCTTTGGACTGTGGGAGGAAACCGGAGCACCCGGAGGAAACCCACGCAGACATGGGGAGAATATGCAAACTCCACACAGTCAGTCGTCTGAGGCGGGAATTGAACCCAGGTCTCTGGTGCTGTGAGGCAGCAGTGCTAACCACCGTGCCGCCCAAAGGAGCACCTTTTAAGTGCACAGACTAGTTGGGATCATGAGCTTGCACTCACACTCCTGACCAGCCTGGTTCCATTGCTGAGATGAATGTGTCAATCTCTTCCACAGTGTGGTCCTTCCCAGGCCTCCTGATGAAGACATGACACCCCACCCACACCCCCCCAGGCCTATCTTTATGATGTCTCATGCAGCCTTTGCCAAGCTATGGCTTTTCCATGTCCAATCACTCAGTATTAATTGTATGGGAGCATGAGCCCTATATCAATAATAATATGTTGTAGAAAAACAGTAATTCATTGAAACCTTTCTACTTTTGTTTAAAGATTTAATTACAAGGCAAAAAGTGTCAAACGTCAGATGCTAAACAATTTCAGTTGTGGAAATAGGAAAGCACTTGAAACCTCTTAATCTTATTTGGATAAACATTATGAAATTGGTAGAGATTAGACAGTGGGAGCTATAAAACAAGCAGGATCACACACACACACATACACTCTGAACATTTGACTTAGCCTCAAAGAAAATAAACGAACATAAGGCATAGAATGGCCCAGTTCTTTCAATCTAGTGTTTGGTCACATGTGGTCAACTAAGTAATCAGTCAAGGTTGCCTCTGGGCTATTAACAGATATGGCTTGCTTGGGAAATACAACATTGTAAAGTTCTTTCAGTCATTCTTCCAAAAGGTATTCATGGCTGCAGGTCTCGTCCTGAGGTCTCAGAAAAGGTGCATCAGAAACAGGAAGCATGTGCTGCGTTACTTGTTCTCTAACAGACTTTCACCAACTGAAACTCCAAGCACAAAATTCACATACCATTCACACAGAAACAGCCATCAAACCCAGTCACAAAACAGTCAGGTATTTTCCCTGAGGTGAGTTTAAGCAAACACTATCAGAAACCATCTTCGTTTGCAGAAGTGCCTTGCTAAAATGAAAGCTCCTTGTAGCTTTCCATCCACCATTAAAAAAATGTCCAGCTTATCTCCAGAATCCTTCAAACTGGAGGTCACAAATCGATCAAAAATGAAACATCTTCATAACAGCATAAAGAGGCTGGACAATATTTCTCCTTCAGTTCTTTGTTATTTTTGTTTTTGGTTTTCTATAACACTTCAGATGTTTTATCAACCATTCTGGAAATGTTATTGTGGTAAGTACATACTTAGCTGCCTTGAGAAATCAGGCTGTGAGTGCTGAAGATTGTTGTATAAACATGTAAATGTCTGACAGGGATGATGCTGAGGAGCTTGTTAAGCACTGCAAAATATGGTATTATGTGCACTTGAAGGAGAGAATAGTTTTGACTCTTGAAAGAGTAAGACCAACTGTCTGGGTCTTCATCATAGTTTCTAAAGTAATGTCCATCATATTCAAGTAAATGCAACTTGCTGGGGTCAGCTAGCTCAGTTGGCTGGACAGTCAGCCTATAATGCTAACAGTGTGGATTCAATTCCCACAATGGCTAAGGTTACCATGAAGTGATCCCCTTCTCAGGATCTCCTCTCACCTCATGTGTGGCCGCCACCTATTGATAAGTGACTGTTATCACTCCAGATGCAGGGTGATACCAACTGTGATGGTTCAATTCCCAAACCAGCTGAGGTTACCATGGAGAATTCCCCTTTTCAACCTCTCCCCTCACCTGACCCTCAGGTTAAATAACCACAGACATCTCTCTCTAATGAGAGAGCAGCCTATGATCCTGGAGGACTGTGGAACCTTCACTCTATATCGTTGCAATAATCATCTTTTTAAGAGTCTCTTCTCACTAAACGAGCAATTGGTTTCCTTGAGCACTCTTGACAAAGTAGACCCTGTTAATCTCAAGAAGGAAACAATGTGAAGGCAGCAAACCTACCTGAAATCTCCTTCAGCATGAGGTGCAGTGCTGAGGATTTACATTACCACATGGTGGCGAGTAGTTTAGCTGCTCCCTACCTGCTGGTATTCATGGAAGTCTGAAGATTTGTTCAGGCACAGCTTTACAGAGTTTACACACGCAGACAGCAGCAGGGAGAGCTAGATGTTCGAAAACTCGACAAGAAACATTGTCATATCAAGGTCTGAGCTTATCTGAGTTTGATTTTGATTTATTGTTACTACACGTAATGAGATACAGTGAAAAGTATTGTTTTGTAGGCTCTGCAGGTAGATTGTACCACACAAAGTGCATCAGGGTAATGGAATGGATTGCAGAATACAGTGTGACAGCTACAGAGAAGGTTCAGAGAGAGAGATCAGCATTAACATTTGTGAGGTCCATTCGAAAGCTTGATAACAGCGAGGAAGATGCTGTTCTTGAATCTGTTTGTACATGCATTCAAATTTTTATAGCTTCTTCCTGACAGATGAGGATGTAAGAGAGTTGAACTGTGGT
Source organism: Chiloscyllium punctatum (assembly GCF_047496795.1). Lineage (NCBI taxonomy): Eukaryota > Metazoa > Chordata > Chondrichthyes > Orectolobiformes > Hemiscylliidae > Chiloscyllium > Chiloscyllium punctatum. The sequence continues at coordinate 14,196,702 of NC_092764.1, forward strand.
GGGAGGGGTCTTTGATCATGTTGGTTGCTTTCCTGAGACAGTGGGAAGTATAAAGGAAGTCAATGGATGGATGGTTGGTTTATGTGATGGACTGGGCTGTGTTCATGACTCTGCGTTTCTTGTGGTCTTGAGAAGAGCAGTTGCTTGTGATGCATCCAGACAGGATGCTTTATATGGTACATCTATGAAAATTGGTAAGAGTCTTGAGGAATTGGAGGTGTTGTTGTGCTTTTTTGCCAATCACTTCAACGCAGGTGGACCAGGACAGATTGTGGGTGATCAGAACTCCCAGGAACTTGATGCTTAGATTAGATTAGATTACTTACAGTGTGGAAACAGGCCCTTCGGCCCAACAAGTCCACACGGCCCTGCCGAAGCGCAATCCACGCATACCCCTACATCTACCCCTTACCTAACACTATGGGCAATTTAGCATGGCCAATTCACCTGATCTGCACATCTTTGGACTGTGGGAGGAAACCGGAGCACCCGGAGGAAACCCACGCAGACACGGGGAGAACGTGCAAACTCCACACAGTCAGTCGCTTGAGGTGGGAATTGAACCCGGGTCTCTGGCGCTGTGAGGCAGCAGTGCTAACCACTGTGCCACCGTGCTGCCCACAGCTCTTGACCATCTCCACTCAGCACCATTGACACAAGCCGGGCTGTGCCTTCCACTCTGCTTCCTGAAGTCAATGACCAGCTGTTTCATTTTGCCAGTGTTGATGGAGAGATTATTGTCTTTACACCATGCCACTCAGTGTTCAATCTATTTCCTGTACTCGGTCTCATCATTGTGATTCTATCCGCAACGGTGCTGTCATTAGCAAACTTGCAAATAGAGAAGGGGTGGAATTTGACCACACAGTCACAAGGTGTAAGGAGTATAATTGGGGGATGAGTATGTAGCCTCGCGGTGTTGAGGTTTATTGTGGAGGAGGTGTTGTCACCTACCTTATTGATTAGAGTCTATGGGTCAGGAAGTTAAGGATCCAGTTACAGAGGGGAAAAGCCAAGACCTCGGTATCAGTTTGGAGATAAATTTGTTTGGAATCATGGTGTTGAACTGTAGTCAATAAGTAGGAGCCTGCTGTAGGTAACCTGTTTATCCAGATGTTCAATATGGATCAATTAGAGACAATGTCTAGTTGACGGTAAAAGGCATTTCAGATTTGTGAAGAGGTGGACAACTGTAAGACAAAGCTGGAATCCTGTGGAGCTAGAGCACCCCGTCACACTAAGGTAGGTTCAGATTGTATTGAGTGATCTTCAGGAGTAATCCCAAGTTGATTTTCAGCTGGGTAGCGAATGACCACTGAAAGCTCCCGGGGTAAAAGTAAAATTCCTAGTAGACAAGGGGACAGCTTTAAAGAAAGATGAAAGCACGGTTTCCAGGAAAGTGAGAAGTAATAGAGTTCAGATCAAGCATCACTGCCATTGCTTCTGTGAGGGAAATCAAGGAAGCAATTTAAAAGTGGTTAGGGACCCCGAATGATGCAAAGCCAGAATTCAAATGATAAAGGGAATATTTTATCCACCAAAGGACAATGTTTAATGGAAGAAAAAAGTTAGGAGCATATTAAGGCAGCGGGAAAGGAACAAGATTCATTAACTTACTTGCAGTGAAGCCAGGATGCATTTATTTAAAGCAGGCAGAGTGAGACTTATCCAGGAAAAGGACACTTGAAAACCCTCATTATTATTCAGGGCAGCAGAAAGTGTATTCTTTGACAGAATTTCATTAAAAGTAACACAGAGCCTCAGGGAATGAGATCCATTTGGGAAAGCAGTTAAAAAAACAGGAACATTTATTAAGCCGGTGATTAGAGGGATACAAATAGAGGAGCCTCGAAAAAGAACCATCCATCCTTACTTACAAAGTTAGAGGGATACAGAGATAAGGCTGGAGAGTGGGGCCAGCTGGATATCTCTTTTGGGAGCTGGTACTGACACCATGGACTGAATGGCCTCCTTTCACACTGTAAAATTTGAAGATGGGAATCCTCCATTTCTACGCAAAACATTCTAATAAAGCAGCACACTGTGCAAATTAACTGGATGGTTATAGTTGTAGAATTAAAAACTTTTGAAGCAAGGCGAATAAATCATAGAATCTCTACAACATGGAAACAGGCCCTTCAGCCCAACTAGTCCACACCGACCCTCTAAACAGTAACTCATCCAGACCCATTACTCTATATTTGCCCTTATTAATGCACCTAACCTACACATCCCTGAACACTATGGTTAGTTTAACATGGCCAATTTACCTAACCTGCACATCTCTGAACTATGGGAGGAAATCAGGGCACCCAGAGGCAACCCACATAGACACGAGGAGAACGTGTAAACTCCACACAAACGGTTGCCTGAGGCTGGAATTGAACCTGGTTTCCTGGTGTTGTGAGACAGCAGTGCTAACCAATGAGCCACCATGCCACCCTTTGTTCATGTTAAGAAGACATAGCATCAGAAATAATTCTGCCAGGAAGATTTAATTTCAGAGATGGGCCAGATAAAACATGGAATTGGACATTATGGAGAAAATAAATCTTAAGATACAATTTTTACATCAAGTTTTGATTAATCAAAAATTTCACTTTGGTAAGCTAATACATGAAAAGCTGAGCTAGGAGGTTTGTTCTCAGACATTTTGTCACCATGCTAGATAACATCGTCAATGAGCCTTTGATGAAGCACTGGTGTTATGTCCTGCTTTTTATTTATGTGTCTTGGTCTATTAAGGTGGGTGATATCATTTCCAGTTCTTTTACACAGATAGGTAAATGGGGTCCAAATCGATGTGATTTTTGATGGAGTTCCCGTTAGAATGCCAGGCCTCTAGGAATTCTCATCCGTGGCTCTCTTTGGCCTGTCCTAAGATGAATGTGTTGTCCCAGTTGAAGTGGTGTCCTTCTTCATCTGTATGTAAGGATACTAGTGAGAGAGGGTCATGTCTTTTGGTGGCTAGTTGGTGTTCATGTATCCTGGTGGCTAGTGTTCTGTCTGTCTGTCCGATTTGGTGTTTGTTACAGTCCTTGCATGGTATTTTGTAAATGACATTCATTTTGCTGGTTGTTTGTATAGGGTCCTTCAGGTTCATCAGCCACTGTTTAAGTGTGTTGGTAGGTTTGTGGGCTACAGAGACAATGCGTCCAGAAACTCTAGTCACATTACCATCATCAAAGACATCTCTGAAATGACTTCCAGGCTACTCAGACCCCTTGGCATCATGGTAGCCCTTCATGGTAGTTCAAAACTAAACGGCGTATTTCTAAGTTGAGAGGAGAAAGGATTAAAAAGGACATGAGGGATAACTTTTTTACACAGAGAGTGGCTCTTGAGTAGATGAGCTGCCTGAGAACGTGATGGATGCAGGAACAGTTACAATATTTAAAAGCACAGTTTGATAGGTACATGGACGTGAAAGGTTTGGAGGGACATGGGCCAAGAGCAGGCAGGTGGGACAATTCATTTTGGGACAATGGTTGGTGTTGTTGGATCGGAGGGTCAGTTTCTGTGCTGTATGATTCTATGATTCTATGTGTGATTTTCAAATCCACGTTAAAGGAAGAATGTGATAGTCCTGCAGAGGGTAGAAAGGAGATTTACCAGGATGTTGCCAGGGCTAGGGGGTTTTAGTTACGGAGAGAGATTAAATAGACTGGAATTGTTTTCCTTGGAGCAGAGGACACTGAGGGGAATATGATTGAGATACATAAAATTATGAGGGGCATAGGTAGGGTAGACAGGAAGGAACGTTTTCCCTTGGTGGAGGGGTCAATGGCCAGTGGGCACAGACTTAAGGGACAGGCAGTGTAGAGGAGATGGGATAAAAGATTTCTTCCACCCAGATGTGTGTGGGAATCTCGATCTCACTGTCTGTCAGGGTGGTAGAGACAAACCCTCATAACATTTATGAAGTATTTTGATGTGTGCTTCTCAATCAAGGCATTTCTGGTATAAGAAACAATGTAAGCGAGTGAGGACAGGGGTCAGTGAGGGGGTAAATGACACTTGGGTAACAGGGGGATTTGGATTAAATAAGCCAAGTGTTGGTGATACATCCATAGAAAAGAGTGAAATGGCCCTCTTGTAGTGCAGTGGTAGTGTCCCTACTCCTGCAGCAGGAGTCCTGGGTTCAAGTCCCACCTGCTCCAAAGTTGTGTGAAAATATCACTGAACAGGTTGATTACAAAAATAGGTAAAAGTTGAAAAAGGAGTGGAAAACATTTAATCAAAATGTGATTAAGATAGGTAATTGCAATAACATGCAACTGGTAAACTAAAAGGATTGAATAATTAGTGTAAAATCAAATAATCCAAAATAAATTGGTTACTGCAGGAGAGCATTGATTTGAAATTTTGTCAAGCATTTTAGACATCAAGTAAAAGAATGGAAAATTGAGCCATTCAGGAAGAAAAAAATTAAGAAACAATAAAGTGAGAAAAATATGAACTGAGAATGCAAAAGAATTGTGGAATTTGTTTGAAAGATAATGGTGTTAATTATTTCTCAGTTTCCAAGAAAGAAAAATTATGCTTACACTGCAACTTTCATAATCTCAGGAGTTGTAATTTAAATTTGGTGCCAATGCAGTGGTTTTGAAGATTAGTCATTGTTACAATAGGTGATTTAGAGACCATAAGAAATAGAGGCAGTAGTAGGTCATGCAGCCTCTCAACCCTGCTCAATCTGACAACCAGTTTGGACGTGGTAATGTCTCACAGTCAGCAATGTGGAAATTATCAAAATTTAGCGATATTAATTTTGAGACAAAGATTGGCCAAGGCACCAGGAGAATCCTCTTTGGAATAGATCATTTACATCTACGTGAAAGGGCACACTGGATTTGGTTGAATTTCTCACCCAAGAGACAGCACTTCTGAGGGTGCAGTGTCCCCTCAGTCATGCACTGTAATATCCATTTAGATATTTGTTCTCAAGTCTGCACTAGAAATCTCTGATCTCCTCTAACTCAGGTGAGTAAGCGACAAACTCAGAGGGGGAGTTATTGAGATTTTGAATACAAAAGTCCTTTACAGTGTTCTGTATTTGTGTCCTTAGGATATCCCAAATGGCGCCACCGTCAACAAGTTACTTCTGAATGTTTTATGGTCCAAGCAAATATATTAGCTCATCCTTTCACAACATGCTCCTGGTAACAGTAAATGAATGAATGAATGAAAAAGGTTAAAAATTAAATTGTTGCAGATGCTGGAAGCAGTCTGCAGGGCAGTTTCTGCTGAGACAGCAACAGATTAAACTTTTCACGTTAAAAACCTTTTTCTCAGCACTGGAGGAGTTAGTGCCCACCTTCTCCCTTTCGTCAAAATCCCATTTAATTTGATGCTTTTGATGGAGAGACAATTGTCAGTTAGTAAGTCAGAGGAATTCCTTGCACTTCTCTGAACACCAGAGTGGAATCTTTTGCTTCTGTCCAAGCTAATTTCAATTCCAAAAACTCAAGAAACTGAACATCATCTATATTGAAGGTTGATCAGCACAGCTCCACCACCTTAAGTGCTCATACCTACCATCATTTCCATACAGTGGTGTTACAATGCTGCTCCTTCAACAAGGTGATGTTGTCCCTGGTTTATTTTTCAGAGAGGTTGTAAAAGACACAGACTCCTAAAAGTCTAAGTGGAAGGATTTTAGGGTCAGTTTGATTAAAGCTAACAGATAACTGCCTCAGGCAACAGGCTTTCAAGTTTTTGGGAAAATAAAAACACTTGCACAATGAAAAGGGAGGGGCCGATTCTCCCAGCTCAGCTTTTTCTGGTTTGGTTTTGAGCAGTAGTGTTTTGAAGCTGCTGGACCCACAGAAGCAGATCCATACTGACCCTCTTTCTCTCAGATGTCTCTCCTGTGAGACCCTGTGTTTGATTTTTCCTTTTGTGCCAAGGAGTGTTTATAGAGATTGTTGAAATGTATTGGAGCAGCATAATTGAGTTGAGATAATCTATTGGGTCTTAACTTAGGTTAAGTTATTCAGTGTTCTGTTCTCTGTTGTTTGTTTTTCATTCAGTAATCTTGCAAATACATTTTGTTTTGTTTAAAACTAAATGGTTTGACCAGCTGATTCTCTCCTGGAATATCCATGTTACATCTGCTTAAAACAACTAGCAAAATTAGGGTTTGGGCTTCTTTTGTGAAATGTTTTGAGAGGATCTGGCCTGGTCCATAACAATGGCAATGAAATATATCATATTGCAGATGAAATGAAGCAATTGTGAGCATTAAAAAAACTTCATAGAATCCCTACAGTGTGGAAACAGGTCATTTGGCCCATCATGTCCAGACTGACCCTCCAAAGACCATTCCACCCAGACTCATCCCATTCCCCATAACCCTGCATTTCCCATGGCTAACCCACCTAGCCTGCACATCCCTGGACATTATAGATCAATGTAGCATGGTCGATCCACCTAACCTGGACACCCTTGGACTGTGATAGGAAACCGGAGCGCCCAGAGGAAACCCATACAAACACAGGCAGAATGTGAGGCAGCAGTGCTACCCAGTGAGCCACCAAAACTTATATTCACAAACCATCGTTCAACAGTTTCAAAAGCATTTTACTGTTAATGCAGAGAAACGTAAATCAGGAGTGTGGGAGAGGATATAAAATGGGGGAGCAGAGAGTTGTCAGTGGAGGGCTGGAGGACAGCACTTCTCAAGGTCATGACCTCTAGAAGATCAAAGGTAACTGGAGCTTGGGAGTCATCACCTCAAGCGCCCTTCCAAGCAAAACATTGCCCTGATTAGGAAATATATCTCTGATCCTTCAGTGTAACTGGGACAAAATCTTGGGACTCAGTCCTGTACAACCATATGGATGTAACTATATCCATAGGACAGCAGCAAATCAAAAAAGGCAGCTCAACCGCAACTTCTGAAGGGCAACTAGAGATGGTCAAGAAATGCTGGACTGGCCAGCAATCCCCACATCCCAGAGAATGGATATGAACAAAAGAAAACTTATCTGAAGGAAGCATTCTGGAAAAGCAGTTATCCCTCAAGCATCATGCTGAAATGTCCATTTAGATCTGCATGACACCTCCATAGTTGGCTTGAGTCTACCACTTGCAGCCTCAAAGGACCTGTTGACAGAAATAAGCCAGAAAATTGAAATTTTGAGGGTTAATTGTTCAAGAACACTGATTTGATGGTCATTGCTAATTGTAGCAGTATACAGCAGGATAAAACAAACCAGGACTTCATGCAAACGGGAAGCATGTAAGACTCAGTAAGTACTAGCTCCATAGACCTCATTTAGAAATGCAACAATTTTAAAAATCTCGTCTGTGTTTTCAAATGTCTCTGTGATATTTTGTCCCATGTCCACCATCTTCCGATCGAGTGTGTGGTGCTGGAAAAGCACAGCAGGTCAGGCAGCATTCAAGAAGCAGGAAAATCGATGTTTCGGGCAAAAGCCCTTCATCAGGAATGAGGCTGGGTGTCCCTGGAAAGATAATTTTATCTCTCCATCCCCGAGGCTCCCAGCCTCATTCCTGATGAAGAGCTTTTGATCGAAACATCGATTCACCTGCTCCTTGGATGCTGCTTGACCTGCTGTGCTTTTCCAGCACCATACTCTTGACTCTAATCTCCAGCATCTGCAGTCCTCACTTTCACCATCTTCCTGTGTCTGCTTGGGTTTCCTCCAGGTGCTCTGGTTTCCTCTCACTGTCCAAATATGTACATGTTAGGTAGATTGGCCATGATAAATTGTCCCATAGTGTCCAGGGATGTGTAGAGTAGCCGTGGGAGTTGCAGAGTTACAGGGATAGGATGGATTTGGATAGGATGTTCTTTAGAGGATTGGTGTGGACTCAATGGGCCTAATGGCTGCTTCCACATTGTCAGGATTCTATGATCTTCCATCTCTGCAACTTTCTTCAGCCCTACAATATGTTGACATTTCTATGCTCCTCCAACTCAGATCTTTTGTGCATCATTGATTTCAATCATTCTGTCATTGGAGACCAGACCTTTCATTGCCCAAACCCTAAGGTCTGGAAATCCCTCTTTAACCCCTTAGCCTTTCTCCTCCTTTAAGATGCTGCTGTGGCCATTTGTCCTTATACGGCAGGATCGCCTTCTAATCCTGATAGATTACTCTACGATTCAACTGTAAGAACTATGAGAACTAATGAGACACCCTCAAAGCTCAAATTAAAAATGAATTCCTTTACGAGGTATGATAGTAATCTAGTTAATAATGTCATGCATTCATTAGCAGTACACACATTGGTCGCAAATATATTATAAGACGTCATCCATTCTCTTCAGCACAGACATCACAACTCTGTGGTTTTCATGTACCTTGTGGAACATATACACCAAGGTTTTATCTAGGCATGAAACTGGAGCATACTCTTTGAAGTAAGGTTGTGTATTGGTTCCAACCTAATTTAGTACCATTTGGGTCTCTCGCTGAGCTTTCCAGAGCCTGACAGCTTAACTCTCTGCCGTAGACAAATTATCTTGTTGAAAAATCAGCCTAACAACAGCCTGAAGCAAAATTTACGGTGTCTATTGTTCAAACCTTTGTTGGCCTCCGAGCTTGAAAATTGCAAACACAAATTTTACTATTAGGGCAATTAAATTGGTCAAAGATATCACATCTTTTGACAATATCAACTTTTGTCTGGTAATTATTGCTGCGTAATGTTTTATGGTTTATATTTTTAAAAATGTTGTTGTCTATAGGAACCATGGCAACTTACTGAGCCTGGGAGAGGAGCAGTATGTGTGCAGGGCAAGAGGAAGCTCAATGTATGAGGGAAATGTGTTGTCTGGTCTAATAAAACCCGTAGGACTATTAAATCACTTGTCACTGATTGTCACATGAGAGGGAAATGTCATAGTGGGTTAAGGGAAACCTAACCGTACAACAGTGACAAACAGAACTCATGCTTCATACCAGCAGGATTTGCTTCTAAACAATTATTTCATCTAACCTGCATATTCATGTGCATGGGGACCCTCATCCTTTCAATGTTTATTAAATCAACGCAGATGACTGAGAAAGCTCCTCGTCATTCTGTATTCAGATATAATGGCCTGCTCCAGACATTTTTCACTGAAGAGACAAGACTTTAGACAGGGTGGATGATTAATGAGATACACTTACAAAACAGAGCAGCTGCTGCACAGTCCCCAGTCTGAGAGAACAGCAGAGTCACGTACCTCATTTTAGATGCACATACGGTGTGGAGCCTCCCCCCAGAAAGTCTACTCAACATCTCGCCTCCAGTATTTCATTTCACCATTCTGCAATAATAAATATCTGGATAGTTCACTCAGGTTGAAGCTTTAGGGTAAACAATTACTTCCTGTGGTTCAGTGATAGAGTTGTACATCTGTGCAAGGTCTTGCCCTCAGGGCTTAAGTGATGGCGCAATAATGTGTTACATCATTATCTGCGTCCCATTAGAAACCTCCATCAAAATACAGATGGAAGGGAACACATTTGAAAGGACTCACTAGATTGTAGTGGGGTGGCTCTAGAGGCAGCACAGACATAGTTAAGTCCACAGGGAATAATTATATCTTTTGCCCATATTCCCATCAGTCTTTAGCAAAACATAATAAGGGCTGGTTCAACACTACCACTGCAAATCTGAGAACCAAATAAACAAACTGACCATCCAAATACTCTCTCAAAGACAAAGTTCACTGATGCTTGTATCCTTACAAACAGCTGCTTCAGAGAAGTCACTCCAGATGAACTTTTACATGAAAATTGGACACTTTCAGCAGTTACACTAAATTGTTTAAGATAAATGTTTCCAATTTTGTAGAAAGAATAATTCACACAGGGTGTGACTGCCATGCTCGATTCCTTTTTGAAATTATTTTTAATGTTCGTTGTATTCCAGTGGTTTTTGACATCAGGATGACACAGAGTCATACAGACGTACAGCACGGAGACAGACACTTCAGGTCCAACTTGTCCACGCCAGTCATTCCACTCTGACTTACTTCCATTTCCCAGCACTTGGCCCGTATCCCTCTAAGTCGAGGGTGTGGTGCTGGAAAAGTACAGCAGGTCAGGCAGCATCTGAGGAGCAGGAGAATTAATGTTTTGGGCATAAGCCCTTCATCAGGATTTTGTCAGGATATCCCTCTCAACCTTTCCTATTCATATACTCATCCAGATGCTTTGTAAATGTTGTCATTGTACCAGCCTCTACCACTTCCTCTGGCACCTCTTCCCATACATGCTCCACCCTCTGCCTGAAAAAATTGCCCCTTAGGGCCCTTTTAAGTCTTGCCCCTCTCACCTGAAACCTAAGCTCTTTAGTTTTGGACTCCCCAATGCTCGTCTATTTATCTTATCCATGCCATCACGATTTTATCAACCTCCATAAGGTCACCCCTGAGCCTCTAATGCTCCAGGGACAAAGAAAACGCCCCAGCCTACTCAGGCTCTCCCTATAACTCATACCCTTTTTAGAGGCTAGGTTTACTGACACCCTCTGCATGCTCATTCGGTAACATGCACACGCATGGTTCCAAATGCAATACACTGTCATGTTGATTTTACATTTGACATGCACAAATTATTTCATGTAGGTTCAGGGAAGTGAGAGTTTGCAGTGACTGCCAGCATGAGAGGGAAAAAAGAGCTCAGAAGCTGGTGTGTTGTGGTGAGGAGGGTCCCAGAGCTGGCAGTCCTCTCGGACTCTGTCTCCCCTCTCTTGTACACACATCTCAGCTCTCCTTCCCCTTCCTGTTCTCTCCCCTTCACCTAATTGGGGGACCATGTGCTTGTGTCAGCAAATGCAGCCATATTGAAAACACTGCCTATAATGCAGTATCTCCTTCATCTGCAATGCTCTTGTCAGAGACCTCCTGTTGGAGCAGTGTGAATCTAAACTCTGGCCCCCAACTCATCTTTCAGTCACTGTTTGGTTAGGAGACGACTCTAAAGAAAGAACGAACTCCTGTATTTCTGGCAAAATGTTTGTCAGTCCTTACCATTCTCTGAGATGCTCTCAGATAAACTCACAGGGTAGGAAGAGGCTACTTATTACATTATCTCTCTTTGAAATAGTCAGTGTGCTCTATTAGTTTTGCATGTGACTCATCAATTCCTTATTTTACACTTTGTCCCATTCCCTTTTAGGTGATTCAGCTTGCACCATCTCTCAGGTAGAACTTTCTAGAACCCCACAATTTTCTGGGTGAAAATAGATTTAATATTGTCATAAAGTTGACCGTTGAACCCATGAACATTTGGATTAAGGACAGAATTGGACAACTTGGCCCTTGAGCCTGCTCTGTCATTCAATCAGATCATGGCTGGTCTGATTACTCCACATTTCCATTTATCCACTCCCTTGTTTATCAGGAATCTATCCACCCCTGACTTAAAGGCTCTGCTTTCACTGTCTTTCAAGTGAGAGGGTTCCAAAATGCTCACAACCCTCTGCAAGGGAAGGAAGAAATAATCTTATCTCAAATTTAAAACAGATATTACAACAATCAATGTCCAGAGAAATTATTCTGGGTGTCAGAAGTAAATTATCATGATCCAGAAATTTGATTTCCTGATTGCCCCAGCCTTAAATTTGTAACTTCATCGATGGAATCAAACAGTTAAACTACACAGAGGTGGGCCATTCAACCCATAAACTAATGGTAGAGTAATCCACTTAAAAACAATTCCTGCAGCTCTTTCTTCATGACAAAATCCATTGCTTCCCTCTTTCACCTCCATCCTTATCAAGTTCCATTTTCCATTCGTCTTTTCAATGATGATGGGTTACTTGAGTTCAATCAGGTCTTCTTTCAGTGGGCAACCTTACCCGTTATCATGAGAAAATGAACCATGGCTCAATTTGAACTTTATATTGATCACTGTATTGAATATCTCAGAACCATGAATCCTTCTGGCATCCAGAGGGACTAAAACCATTTTAATAGTCACAAACTGATTGGAGGGTGGGTAGGGCCCAAAGAAGGAACACCCATTCCCCAAGGAGTAATTTTTGGACAGTAGTCTAATTACCACCAATTTTCATCAGGCTGTCGAGACATCTGCAAGCCTGCAGTTAGAATATGGCCATAAGTAGGCCATTCAGTCCATCAAGGAGAAAGTGAGGACTGCAGATGCTGGAGATCAGAGCTGAAAATGTGTTGCTGGAAAAGCGCAGCAGGTCAGGCAGCATCCAAGGAACAAGAGAATCGACGTTTCGGGCATCAGCCCTTCTTCAGCATCCAGTCCATCAAGTCTGCTTCATCATGAAATAAGATTGTAGCTAATCTGATAATTCTCAACTCCACTTTTTACCTTTCAAAATAATCCTTGATTCCCTCCCTAATTAAAAGTAAGCCTTGAATATACTTAATGACTTGGGCTCGACAGCCTTCTGTGGCAAAGAATTCCACAGATCCATCTAACTAAATTCCTCCTCACCTCTTTCTTAAATATGCCGCCCCTTCTTCTGAGATGATGCCATCTGGTCCTAGATTCTCCCACAAGGGGAAACAACCTCACCCCAGCTGCCCTGTCCAGTCCTCTGACAATCTTGCATGGTCTGCATGTCTTGAAGGCAGTGTCGACACTTAGTACTAAATCAATGCTCCATTCTTCCAGATTAGGCAGCCAAGACATTATTGAGCTAAAAGGGCATGAAGTGTTTCCTTTGGATTCAAGCGTCTACAGTTTTGTTTTATTTCTAACAGATGTAAATCATGCAAATAAGGTCGATGAGGTATTTTCATCAAGAAAGACAAGACTGGAAATTAATGCCGTCATTGCTCAGACCATTGAGTAGAGATGTTGGGATGGCATATTGAGTTTGTAAAGGATGTTGGTGACGCAACTTGTGGAGTACTGTGTAATTTCTGGTCGTCTTGTTACAGTAAGGATATTGCTAAATTGGAGAGGTGTCAGAAAAAATTTACCAGGATGTTGCCGGGATTGGAGGATTTGAGTTATGAGGAGAGACCAGATTGGCAGGAAGTTTTTCACTTGACCATAAGAGGTTGAGGGGTGACCTTATAGCGGTTCATAAATTATGAGGGTCATAAAAGAGGTGAATAGCAAAGTCTTCTCCCCAGGATGGGGGAGTTCAAAATTAGAGAGCATACTTTTAAGATGAGAGGGGAAGATTTAAAAGGGACCATAGGGGGCAATTTTTTCATACATAAGGTGGCTCATCTGTGGAATGAACTTCCAGAGGAAGTGGTAGATTCTTTAAATGACATTTGGATTGGTACATGATTAGGAAAGGTTTAGAGGGATATTGGCCAAATGGAGGCAAATGGGGCCAGTTTAGTTTGGAAACCTTGGTCAGCGTGAATGAGTTGAACCAAGGTGTCTGTTTGCTTGCTGTGTGACGCTACAACTCTATGATAAACACATTATTGTTTGTGAGAGCTTGGTGTGTACAAAATGGCTGCATATTTTCCTGTATCAGTAACTACATTTGAAAAGCTCTTTCTTGGCAGGAAAGAGCTTTCTGCTGCCCTGAAGTGGTGTAAGATGCTTTATAAATGAATGATTTCCTGGCTTTCTCCATCACATCGGACTGCATAGGAGTCTTCGAATGACCCTTAACCATAAAAGAATGATCTCTCGTCTTCAACTCTGAAAAATCCACTGCTTCTCAGACATATTTACTTTCTTAACAAACAGACGGAAGGGCAAACTCTGTGACATGTGTGAAGAAAGTGATTAAGGGCAGCTACACCAGCATGTTATCAGGTGCTGTCATATTCTCAAGCAAAAATAAATGTGCTATATCCAGCTGTTAATCTTGATTTTTTTTTGGATTATCAAACACGTGGGATGGAATCTATCAGGTTAGGTTTGTCAACAGCAAGAGTTTCAGAAGCAAGTGAAATTTAAAGTTTACATGGGGTTATGATAAAGTATATCATTGTTGGGTTACTCTAACCTGTGCTCCTTTCCAATGTGTGACTCGCTGCTGGGAGTGCAGATTTTGAAGGATTTATTGTACAGTGCACTAGACATTGTTTGTCTAATTTATTACATGATATTCAGTTCCAAATGTGAGCGAGTCAATATATCTGCCAATATCTCCCTTGTACAAAAGATCAAGCTTCCAGAAGGTTCTCACAGAAATAACATTAAAGATTTGTCCTGATTCAAAAATGCATTGAAATAAAAGAAAAATGAGGCCCTTCAGCCCATCCCTCTGTGTGAAACAGGTTTTTTTTGTGCTTTTTAAGGTTGTGGATTGAAATGTGAAATAACTTCCTAGAACCAATGTTTCAAAGTATTGCTGCATGTTTTGAAATGCAAGTAACTTGACTCTTATGTCAAGCATTGTGTTTGTATAGTTGTTTGAACAAGCTGTCATTGAAATGGTTGCAGATAAATTGAGCTGGAGAGTTCTGCATTCAGATGTAGTTGAGTGGCAACAATAAGATTTCTGGTCTACGGACTAGTAACTAGTTATTGATGATAAAGGCCTTTTGCTTGTCAACAACAGTGATTGGCTTTCAGGGACTGAACTGCTTGGAACTGGGAACAAGTTACTGAAAAGACTCTTGAATTTCACCAGTTCTAAAACAATTTCTCTGCTCTCAAAACTCACTTTGAAACCAAACAATACAGGTTAATCTCTTTAGCAGTTGCAGTTGCGACTTTCTGTTGCGAGATCAGAAACATTTTACAAGTGAACTAGCTCTAACAAAACCCATAGAAATATTTAGGAAAGGGAAAGCCAGGAAGAAACTTCTGAATCTTTTAATTCTGTCAAAATGGTTCAATCAGTCCTTACCATTCTCTGAGGCGTTCTGAGTAAAGAATCAGAGAAACTTACAGGGTAGGAAGAGGCCACTCATTCCATTAAGCAAGAAACTACTGAACAGAACTTGGGGAACAAAGATTATTTTTCTTTATTTACTTACAGGATGTGGGCATCACTGGTTAGGCCAACATTTATTGCCCACTCCTCATTGCTCAGTGGGCAGATAAGGGTCACCCACATTGCTATGGGTCTGGATCCATACATAGGCCAGACTGGGTAGGGATGGCAGTTTACTTCCCTAAAAGGCATTAGTGAACCAGTTGAGCTTTTCCCCAACAATCAACAATGGTTTCACTTTCATCATTTGACTCTTAATTCCAGGTTTTTATTGAATTCAAATTTTGCTGTCTGCCATGATGGGATTCCACCATGCATCCCCTGAAAATTGCCTGAGTCTCTGAATTAAAAATCTAGCGATTAGAACCATCGCCTCTCTCTACCAATGATTTTCTCACTTTTCCTTTCTGTCCATGTGCTTTTTTTTGCGCGAATATAAGGGGAAATTTATAAAAGGATTAGTGTTTAAATTAGTAATGTTACATGGTAATAATTTATAATTGCTCGCCTGAAACCACAATCTAATGACTTGTAATAAATAATCATTCCTGTTAAGTACAGAAACCTGGTCCATATTTTCTTTTTGAGTCTGATAATCAGGTAAATTTGTGAATGTTACATGTTTATCTTAAAATTTCCAATAAGGCAAAGAACTGCAGACCTGAAACAAAAACTAGAAATTACTGGCAAAACTCAGCAGGTGGAGAAAAAGCAGAGTTCCCATTTCAAGTCCATTTCTGAAGAAGGGTCACTCGACTTAAAACATTAACTCTGTTTTCTTTCCACAGATGGTGCTAGACCTGCTAAGTTTCTCTACTCATTTCTGATACTACTCACATTCTTTAACTTTTCTGATGTCTCCAGGTGGAGTAGGTCTTGATTTCCAGTGCACTACCCCAGTAATTTGTGAGACCTCTTACTATCTGGCTTATATGGAGACTAACAGGAAACCACGTTTGCCTTAGCAGACATTGGAAATTGTTGTTATTTCAGAGTCTATAAATTTTGAAGCAATACTTTAAAATTTTGTTGTATCAAACGCTTTTTAAAATAAGTAATTTAAATTCAGCTCCAAAACCATCAATCATTATTGGTTGTTCTGTCACCAGTGCCTCCAATCCAAATTTATTTACGTGTCAAATATGGTAGACACACTGAGAACATTATTACTTAGTAATGAGACACGATACTCAAGGGGTTCCAGGATATAGAAGTATCAATTAAGGTCATAGACATGTAATCCTTCATTATGATACAGTCAGCAAAGTTGATGCTGATTAATTTGTACACCAAATTTATTCGAACATGTGGCATGACTTACAACAAAGGATTGTATGGACTGAAACTATATTAATGAAAGTTAAAAGGAAATCAAATATCTATTTGAAAGAGAAGAATGTAAAAAATGCCAAGAAGAAGTTAAAAAATGAAATATGATTAGGCAGCATTAGTTGACAAAGTTAGTCTGAACACAACACATTGAATGGCCTCCTCAATTAGTTTATGATATTTATAAACAAGCTCTGATCTGGGGAATTCCTGGATTTTAACTTCAACTTGTCTTTTACCATTTGTTTCTTGACTTTTGATTAAAAAATAATGATGAATAAATAGTGCGAGAATGAATAACTGATATACATAAGGAAAGGTGCTTGCAAGTAAGCTGAGGAGACTGGATTTCCTTTCCCCAGGAGAGGCAGGTAACTGGCTAAACGTCTTTGACATTATGAAGGAGTTTGAGAACCTTGTGAAGCATTCTGAGTTGAGTGGGATGTGTTATAGATGTGGATTTACCAGCAAGGTCAGAATTCATGACTCATTTCTCAATAGCCTTGAGTAAGTAAGTGGTGGTGAGTTGCCTACTTGAACCCCTGCAGTCCATGAAGTGAAGCCACAGTGCTGTTAGAAAGAAGCTAAAATGCAGCACCTCACATTAATCTGAATTTAACTTCATCTGCCATTCCTCAGCCCATTTGCCCATCTGACCAAGATCTCGTTGTAATCTGAGGTAACCTTTTTCGCTGTCCACAACACCTCTAATTTTGGTTTCATCAGCAAACTTACTAACTATACCTCTCATGTTCATATCCAAATCATTTATTTAAATGATGAAAAGTAGTGGACTCAGTACTGATCCTTGTGGCACTCCACTGCTCATAAGCTTCCAGTCTGAAAAACAACCCTCCACCAACACCCTCTGTCTTCTACCTTCAAGCCAGTTCTGTATCTAAATGGCTAGTTCTCCCTGTATTCCATGAGATCTAACCGTGCTAACTAGTCTCCCATGGGGAACCTTGTTGAATGCCTCACTGAAGTCCATATAGATCACATCCGCCGCTCTGCCCTCATCAATCCTCTTTCATACTTCTTCAAAAAACTCAGTCAAGCTTGTGAGACATGATTTCCCACGCACAAAGCCATGTTGACTATCCTAATCAGTCCTTGCCTTTTCAAATATGTATAAATCCTGTTCCTCAGGATTTCCTCCTACAACGTGCCCAACACCAACATCTGGCTCCCTGGTCTTTAGTTCCCTAGCTGTCCTTACCATTTTTTCTTAAATAATGGTACTATGTTAGCCAACCTCCAGTCTTCTGGCACCTCACATATGACTATTGGTGATATAAATATCTCAGCAAGGGGCCCAGCAATCACTTCCCTAGCTTCCCACAGAGTTCTAGGGTACACCTGATAAGGTCCTGGGGATTTATTCCCCTTTATGAGTTTCAAGACATCCAGCACTCCTCCTTTCTAATATGGACATTTTTCAAGACGTCACCATCTATTTCCCTACATTCTATATCTGCTATGCCCTTCTCCACTGTAAACACTTATGCAAAATACTCATTTAGTATTACTCGCATCTCCTGCAGCTCCACACAAAGGCCACCTTGCCGATCTTTGTGGGGCCCTATTCTTTCCCTAGTTATACCTTTTTGTCTTTAATGTATTTGTTAACACCTTATGTGCTTGTGTGCTGCAATCCCTTTGGATTCTCCTTCACCCTGTTTGCCAAAGCTATGTCATGTTCCATTTTTGCCCTCCTGATTTCTATCTTAAGTATACTCCTACTGCCTCAATATTCTTCTAAGGATTCAATCGATCTGTCCTGTCTGTACCTGATATATGCTTCCTTCTTTTTTCTAAATAAACCCTCAATTTCTCTGGTCATCTAGCATTCCTACACCAACCAGCCTTTCCTTTCACCCTAACAGGAATATACTGCCTCTGGACTCTCATCTCATTTCTGAAGGCTTCCCTTTTTCCAGTCATCCCTTTTCCTGCGAACGTCTGCCCCCAGTCAGCTTTTGAAAGTTCTTGCCTAATATCGTCAAAATTAGCCTTCCTCCAAATTAGAACTTCAACTTTTCGATCTGGTCTATCCTTTTCCATCACTATTTTAAAACTAATAGAATTATGTTGCTGGCCCCAGAGTGCTCCCCCACTGACACCTCAGTCACCTGCCCTGCCTTTTTGCCCAAGAGTAAGTCAAGTTTGCACCTTCTCTCGTGGGTGCATCCACATACTGAATCAGAAGATTTTCTTGTTCACACTTAACGAATTGATGTTGCATGACTTGTCTGCTGCTGCTGCATCTCTGCAGATGGGTTTAATGGTGAAAACATTAATCCTGAGTGGCTTTGATCGAAGCACCGCCTATCTTCATTTCAAAAAGAGCCATCAATTCAGGAATGTCTTTGAGGATGGCCTCTTTGTATGAGTAATTGACCATTCTTAGCCTTCATCTGTCCTTGCACAGTGATGTGATTACCTTCAGCAGCAACCTTTTGCAGCACTAAGATTCAGGAGAAGATGTTCGCAATTCTGGTGAGTGTGAAAGTAGATAAATCCCCAGGGCTAGATGGGTTTTATCCTTGGATTCTCTGAGAAGCCAGGGAGATGACTGCAGAGCCTTTGGCTTTGATCTTTATGTTGTCATTGTTGATAGGAATAGTGCCAGAAGACTGGAGGATAGCAAATGTCCACTTGTTCAAGAAGTGGAGTAAAGACAATCCTGGTAATTATAGAGCAGTGAGCCTTACTTTGGTTGTGGGTAAAGTAATAGAAAAAGTTATAAAAGATAGGATTTATAATCATCTAGAGAGGAATAAGTTGATTAAGGATAGAGAACACGGTGGCACAGTGGTTAGCACTGCAGCCTTACAGCGCCAGAGACCCGGTTCAATTCCTGCCTCAGGTGACTCTCTGTATGGAGTTTGCACATTCTCCCTGTGTCTGCGTGGGTTTCCCCCCACAATCCAAAAATGTGCAGGTTAGGTGAATTGGCCATGCTAAATTGCCTGTAGTGTTAGATGTAGGAGAATGGGTCTGGGTGGGTTGCGTTTCGGCGAGTTGGTGTGGACTTGTTGGGCCGAAGGGCCTGTTTCCACACTCTAATCTAATCTAAATCTTTTGTGAAAGGTAGGTCATGCCCCACAAACGAGACGGTGACCAAACAGGTGAATGAGGGTAGAGAGGTTGATGTGGCGTATTTAGATTTCAGTGAGGCATTTTATAAGGTTCCCCACCGTAGGCTTTTGCACAAAATACAGAGGCATGGGATAGAGGGTAATTTAGTAGTTTGGATCAGAAATTTGCTAGCTGAAAGAAGACAGAGGGTGGTGGTTGATGGGAAATGTTCATCCTGGAGTTCAGTTACTAGTGGGGTATCGCAAGGATCTGCTTTGAGGCCACTGCTGTTTGTCATTTCTATAAATGTCCTGCATGAGAGCATAGATGGATGGGTTAGTAAATTTGCAGAGTTTTGGAATTTCAGAGCCATGAGTTCATGTTGCAGTTTACAAAACTCTGGTGCAGCTGCACTTGGATTATTGCGTACAGTTCTGCTCACCGCATTGTAGGAAGGATGCGGAAGCTTTGGAAAGGGTCCAGAGGAGATTTACTAGGATGATGCCTGGGATGGAGGGAAGGTCTTACGAGGAAAGGATGAGGGACTTGAAGCTGTCTTCGTTAGAGAGAAGAAGGTTGAGAGGTGACTTAATTGAAATATATAAGTTAATCAGAGGGTGAGATCCTTTTTCCTTGGTTAGTGATGGCTAGCATGAGGGGACATAGCTATAAGTTGAGGGGTGATAGATATAGGACAGATGTCAGAGATAATTTCTTTACTCAGAGAGTAGTAGGGGCATGGAACGCACTGCGTCCAACAGTAGTAGACTTGCCAACTTTAAGGACATTTAAATAGTCATTGGATAAACATATGAATGAAAATGAAATAGCGTAGGTTAGATGGATTTCAGATTGGTTCCACAGGTTGGCGCAACATCAAGGGCCAAAGGGCCTGTACTGTGCTGTAATGTCCTATGTTCTATAATATCCATTTTAATAGAGAAGTCACACAAAAGATTCCATGCTGAGTAATGTTTAGCTTAAAAGTTTTGAAAGGTTCTGAATTTGAAATGCCTTTCCTGCACATGACTGATATATGTTCAAGTCAGGATTGTGTGTGCCTTTCAGATGGTGATGCTTCCATGTGTCTCCTGCTCTTCTCCTCCTAGGCAGCAAAATTTGGGAAAAGTTGTCAAGGAAGCTTGATGAGCTACTACAGTGCATCAGCTTACCTGATTCAGACTAAGGCCAAAGAAATAGTGCCTTCATGGAGATCATCTCACACCAGTGAAACTTATTACCACCTGTAGAAAAACTGGGGTTGCAAGGTGACATTTAAATTGCTTCTGAACAGTGCTATTACATTCAAATCCAGACACATGGAGCTCAGGCATTTAGGCCTGAGAGCAATGATGAGAGCAGTATGTGACGTGGCCATTTGCAAATGCCAAAAGTTGATTTTTGATGTGCGCTCAACAACATGTAACTTGTGCATTGTGTAACACAAAAGCTGTGTTAAGAAGTTTTTGCCATATATATTAATCCATCAGTAGATCAAAAGGAAGAAATAACTTCAAATTTAGCAAAATGTTAGTCACTGTTATAGAATCCCCACTGTGTGGAAACAGGCCATTCAGCCCAACAAGTCCACACCGATCCTCTGAACAGCATCGCACCCAAGCCTAACCTATACATCCCTGAACACTATGGGCAATTTAGCATGGCCAATCCAGCTAACCTGCACAGTTTGGACTGTGGGAGGAAACCAGGGCACCTGGAGGAAACCCCTACAGACACAAGGAGAATGTGCAAACTCGATTGTGAAATCGAACCCAGGTCCCTGACACTGTGAGGCAGCAGTGCTAAGTCAGTTAATGATATACAACTGAAGGACTGGTTGGGCCAAATGGTTTGCTTCTGTACTGTATCCTTTATAAAACAAGATAGAAGCATTTCTAAATTGGAGGGAATGCTCACTTTCTATATAAATGTCCACAGATATGGTTACAGCTTCCCACTTAGTCTTAGTCTCTTGGTGATTTATTAAAATTCAGTAAAACTCAAAAAGCACCAAGTGCAGCAAACATACCTCCACAGATATCTGTCACCTGTGAGAGAGAGGATTGCTTAATATAAAATTTTTGTCTGTGGAACTTCCTTTGCCAAATAAGTGACATGACTGTGTTGCTCGGTTTTTCTGATTATGCAAACTAGCCTCTGAGGTAAGTGGTGATATCACTGTGACCTCAGGTCATGGGTTAGCATTCCAGGAAAATGCTAGATTCTGTACAGTGTGCAGCTTTACAATAAGCAGCTATAACAGTCACTAAGAAGTCAATCTTCCATCAATACTCAAAGAAGCCACATTGGAATGTAATTGAAAATGGTGAGAGTACTGGAGATGTATCGAAATCTGCACCTGAAGGACCATGATAGAAGATTGCACAGCCATGAGCTGAGGTGAATTAGGAGGAAGGAAGATCCCAAGAAGATTTACCCAAGCCAGAGTCTCAATGACTGATCAGAAGCAAGGTAAATTAAGACATACTCAGATGTTACAGGATGCCCACAGCACATCACCTGCCCTTTCCTTAACCCTTTGATGCAATTGCAAGTCTGTTGCTAACACTTAGATGGGAGGTATGGAAGTCTCAGTCCCATAGGTATGGAGTTGCCGTGAGTCTTCATTTGAAGCTGGAACAGCTCCAGGTCAATACTTTCTAACTTGATTTGAGATACCGAGATACAGTGAAAAGTATTGTTTTGTGTGCTAACCAGACAAATCATACCTTACATAAGTACATCAGGGTAATAGAACAGAATGCAGAATGTACTGTTACAACCAGTTCTGAGGAAGGGTCACTGGACCCAAAACGTTAACTTTGATTTCCCTCTATTGATGCTGCTGGACCTGCTGAAATTTTCCAGCATAGAGTCATAGAGATGTAACAGTACGGAGACAGACCCTTCATTCCAACCTGGTATCCTAGATAAATCTAGTTCCATTTGCCAGCATTTGGTCCTATCCATCTAACCCCTTCCTATTCATATACCCATCCAGATGCCTTTTAAATGGTGTAATTATACCAGCCTCCACCATTTCCTCTGGCAGCTCATTCCATACACATACCACCCTCTGCGTGAAAAAACTTCCCTTAGGTCCCTTTTAAATCTTTCCCCTCTCACCTTAAAGCTGTGCCCTCTAGTTTTATATTCCCCCACCCCTGGGGAAAAATCTTGTCTGTTTACCCTGTCCATGACTCTCATGATATAATAAACCTCTATAAGGTCACCCCACAGCCTCCGGCTCTGCAGGGAAAACAGAGAGCCTATTCAGTCTCTCCCTTGAGCTCAGTTTCTGTTTTTGTTTCTGATTTCCAGCATCCACGGTTATTTTGGTTTTCCCTAAAATATTAGTGTGGGCCTCTGGATTGATAGTCAAGAGAAATTGCTGTTACACACCATCAGTTTATACCGGTGTATATACTCAAAACTCACCCAAAAGGCTGTGTTAGCTAAAGTGCAGTAACAGCAAAATCTCCGAATTAAATTGAAGTAAAGGGTGTAATAAACTTAGAAAACACCTAAAGATGTGGAAAAAACTTAACAAAAATACGATGAGAAAAGAGCTGTTAAACAAGATGGAGTTTTTAAATATGGTTAAAAATCAGCTTTATGCATACAAGTGGAGGAGAGCCTGTGTCAGCATTCATTATTGTAGTGTTGCTGTCAGCAGATAATTTGAGCCCATTAATGAGCAAAGGACGTATCCTGTAATGTGAACCATGTTTCTATTTCCACAGATGCTTTCTGACTTTCATGGGACATGGGCGTCACTGGCTAGACTAGCATTAATTGTCCGTCCCTAATTGCCCCAGAGGGCAGTTCAGATTCAATCACATTGCTGTGGGTCTGGGGGGTCACATGAAGACCAGACCAGGTAAGGAACAGCAGTTTTCCTTCCTTTACAGTCATTCGTGAACCAGTTAGTTTTTCCCTGACATTCGGCAGTGGTTTCATGGTCATAATTAGATGCTTATCTCTAGATATTTATCAAATTCAAGTTCCACCATGGCAGGATTTGAACCCAGTTCTCCAGAGTATTACCGGAGTCTCTGGATTAGTAATCTGGTGACAAAACCATAAGTCATCCCAGAATCATAGAATCCTTCATGTGGAAGCAGGCCATTTGGCCCAACAAGTCCACACCAACCCTCAAAAGCGCATCCCAACCAGACTCACCCCCTAGTCTATTCCTGTAACCCCACATTTCCCATGGCTAATCCATCTAACCTGTACATCCCTGGACACTGGGCAATTTATCAAGGCCAACCCACCTAACCTATACATTTTTGGATTGTGGGAGGAAACCGGAACACCCAGAGGAAACCTGCGCAGACATGGGGAAAATGTGCAAACTCCACACAGACAGTCATCTGGGGGTGCAATCTACCATCATCGGCTCCCAATTTCCAGTATTTTCTGATCTTAACTTAAGAGTGTTCTACACTGATATGGATGTGGTCCTTCAGAGGAAATGTTAAAGCAGAACTTGTCTACCTTCTAAGGTGAAGCTGCCACTGCACTATTTCATGGAAGAGCAGGTGTTCCACAATGACTTACCTATGAATTACACCCGAACTAATAGTGATGAAGAACAT
The DNA here is from genome assembly GCF_047496795.1 of Chiloscyllium punctatum. NCBI lineage: Eukaryota > Metazoa > Chordata > Chondrichthyes > Orectolobiformes > Hemiscylliidae > Chiloscyllium > Chiloscyllium punctatum. The sequence continues at coordinate 14,220,569 of NC_092764.1, forward strand.
TATCATGTCATTATCTTATTACTTTTTGCAGGAGCTTGCTGTATTAGCTGCTTTGGTATCATATATCACAATGGGGAGAACACTTCAAAATACTGCAATTTCTCTAAAGTGCATTCATCATGCTGAGATTGTGAAAGCCTTTGCATAACTGCAAGCTCTGTCTTAAATAGCAAGAAGATTAATTCAGCTGAAGACAGTGACTGGAAATACGACATCTGTTATCTGGAGGCAAGCGGATGGTGACACTCAAGACTGCAGAAGAGAAATTACCTGTGGACATATCACACATCGCTCAGTGCCATGAATAGGCAATGAGTGCTTGCAGCAACATTACGGCTTCAACCAGCTGCTGTCAGCAACTTGACACTTCTCTGATAATTAGCCTCATCTTTTATTTACATAAATCCAAATCATTTCAAACTTGAGGTTAGAAAATTGGCTCCGATGGGTATATGAACTGTACATAAAGTATATGGCAACCAATGTTGAATGTGGAGTATGTAGTGGTGATGAATTTTGATTGGGGTATGCAGTTATGAATGCAATTCATCTTCCTCTCAGGTTTGTGCTCCTGTGTGGATTGTGATGGCTCACGGTTTTGTGCTGTTTTGGAGAGATGGCTATCCATGTCTCAGAAAGTAATTTGTAGACTTTCCCCTTATCTACAAGTAACTGACTCAGGCAACTTTCTGCAAATTCTTTCATTTATTGGTCTCTTTGAGTACACCTTTTGTTCATATAGATGACTCCATCCTTCACAGTCTTTTGTATATGACTGCTGCAGTCACTGTTACATCAATGTTTCAATATTCTTTCATGGGATGTGAGTACTGCTGGTTGGGCCAGTTCTTGAGAATATCTTGGGGAGCCATTTCTTTGAAACACTGTAGACCTTGGACAGTAGGTACATACATACGGTGATGTTAGGAAGGGAGATCCAAGATTTTGACCCAAGAACAATGAAGGAATACTGATGTAGTTCAAGGTTAGGATGGTGGGTGCGTGGGTGGAGAGGAATTTGCAGGGAGTAGAATTCCAAAGCAATGGCTGCACTTGTCCTCCTGGATGGTAGAGGTTGTGGCTTTGCAAAGTGATGTTGGAGGAGCCTTGATAGTTTCTTGCAAACAACATACATCAATCTTATTGTTGTTTCCCTTCTCATTATACTAGTTTTCAAAATTCCTTTACTCACCTACAACAATTATTCTCAATTTTACATGAAACCAGGGTGTAATCTGGTTTACAGCCGCTCCAATGTCTTAAAATACTCTTATGCATTTACATTTATTCTTCTCAATAGTTCTGTAGGTCAGGTTACTACCCAATTCAATACTGAACCATTACAGGTCAAGAGATGGCCAGTTCAATCATTGATGAAGTCACTAATCTCAGTTGGACATATTAGACATGATTGAGGCTTTCAGAATCATGACTGGGTTACATCAATTAGATGGGGGAAGCTGTTCCCATTCATAAAAGGAACAAGAACAGGAGAGCCTTGACTTAACATGGTCTGCAAACAAAGCAAGGACGAAATGAGAAATTAACATTTTCACACAGCAAATAGTTAAGGTGTGGATAGCAATGTCTAGAAAAAATGTTGGAGGCAAGTTCAATTGAGACATTCAAGAGGAAATTAGCTTTCTGTTATGCTTTTGGTTGTATTTCAGTCCTATGCTCTTGATCTTTGGGCACTCAACATGGAGAGGTGAGGGCAGATCAGAAGACCTGCTTGTGGGTCTGTTCCTGGGCCAGACATGGCTGGCTATAAACAGGTTCAGGCAGTAGGCTGTGGAGGGGTCACCTCTGTCTGCCCGTCTTTCATGGTTATGTACATGTCAGGGCGTCAATGGAGACAGAGCAAGCTTTTGATGCCTTTAGGAGGGATATAGTTCTTTACTTCCCCCTCCAACACCATTTTGATTTAGCTCCTTCCTGCTCTCCTAACACCTTTGATAGTTCACATTTCCCATAACAAACTTTGCATGTAAATTTCTAGTTGGCTGCATTGGTGATTTACATTGGTGATAGTTAATAGCTATAAAAAACAAAAAAAAAGTCACGGTGATTTGGTGATGGGAAAGTTGTTCCGTTGTGTGTGATAACGCTTCTGGATAATATATAAAAAGAGGACATCAGATAATTATTTGGGCAGAAATTATGTTCAGGGATATGGGGAAAAGGCAGGAGATTGACATGAGGGAACAGAGCCAGTACAGGAACAATGGGTTGAATAGTCTCCTTATACACTGTAACGATTCTGTGAAAGTGCCTGTCTTTCTCTCTGAGGTTGGTAACCAGAAAGCTTCAGCTTCTCTGGCCCAGCTGCACCTACCCATTTCCTCTTTTGTTACTTGTATTTTCTTTCAAACAAACTAGGACCACATAGCTAATCGTAATCTTTCATGAAGGTTAAGCTGCTTTAGAAAAGGTTCCTATTTTTGGAAATACTTCTAAAGCCTTCACTGGAGATCTGATGATTGTACATATTACCCTGGCCTCAGTTGGGAGTATGCTTGGCTTTCCTTCAGAATGGTGTGTCTTCAAGCTCCATTCCAGAGACTTCAGTTGAAGATCTAGGCTGACACTTCTAGTTTGACACTGAGGGAATAACGACACTAGGAAAGACCTTGAACCAAGTCATTATTCAAAGGATTGCAGTGAAGTTCTGCCCAGTGACCAGGCCTTGTCCATCAAAAAACATTGCAAAGAAAGAAAAACAGTTCATGAGATTATTATCTCATTGCTATTTACTGGACTTTACTCTGCAAATTGGCTGTCATGTTATTTATACGTAAAAACGATATACGGGAATTATTTTAAGCTCAAGTATGGGTGGTTATTGTTTCAAGTTTAAAGATTCAAAATGTTAAAGGGGTTTCCAGTCGTGCTCTAACCTGCCCACTTTGAGCCCTAATGGTCTGTAGTGAGTGACCAATCTGGTCTCAGGATGTGGGACAGTCATTGAAAGGTTTCCTAGAGGCTGAGTGTCTCCATTTTTAAAAGTGTCTTAATATCTAACTGCAGTCAGTCTGCTTTCCCAGGCTGGTCGGTAAAGGGAGGTAAGAAGGACTTGATAAATGATTTTAAACTCATCTTCCATCTCGGAACACCTCAACCCCAAGGCATCAATGTGGACTTCACCAGTTTCCTCATTTCCCCTCCCCCCACCTTACACCAGTTCCAACCTGCCAGCTCAGCACCATCCCCATGACCTGTCCTACCTGCCAATCTTCCTTCCCACCTATCCATTCCACCCTCCTCTCTGACCTATCACCTTCATCCCCACCTCCATTCAGCTATTGTACTCTTGGTTACCTTCTGCCCAGCCTCACCCTCCTCCCATTTATTGCTCCACCCCGGAGGCTCCCTACCTCATTCCTGATGAAGGGTTTTCACCTGAAACATCGATTTGCCTGCTCCTCAGATGCTGCCTGACCTGCTGTGCTTTTCCACCACCACTCTGATCTTAACTCTGATCTCTAGCTTCTGCAGTCCTCTTGCCTAAGCGGTTTTAACGGCTGGACCAAGAGACCAAACATGTTTCTTCTAAACCCAAAAGTGAAACCACTCCATTTCCTCGTACCCACACTCCCAATGCCACCCTCCCATCATTCTGCCCACCATACTCTGCTCTGCAGTTCGACATCCACTCTCCACAATCACCATCTCCAGCCCACATGAACCTAAACCTATGATGACTCACTCAGACTACCATCTATCTCCCCTGCCCATCTGGATCATCTCCCCACACAGAGAAATAGTGAGTAAAAAGAGCAAGACTGGGCTATTTTGCCCATCCGGTCTGCTCCACTATTACACCAGACTGTGGATGATCTTCTGTCTCAACGAATATATCTGGGAGATATGGGTATTGCTGGCTAGGGCAACATTTATTGTCCATTCTTAATTGCCATGAAGAAGGCAGGGGTGGGATGTCTTCTCAGAATGCTGCGGTCCTTGGGGTATATGTGCACACAAAGTTGTGTGTGGCTTGGAGGGGAAACTACAGTTAGAGGTATTTCTCTGTATCAACTGCCCATGTCCTTCTAGATGTGAGAGGTTCACAGGTTTGCAAAGTAAGCTGCTGGGATGCATCTTCTAGCTAGTACAAGCTGCCAGTGTGCATCATTGGTGGAGGAAGTGAATGTTAAAAGCTGGGTGTCAGTCAGATGCTTTTTCATGGATATTGTCAACCATCTTGAGTGTCATTATATTTGCACCCATCCAGGCAAATGGACAGAATTCCATCGTATTCCTGACTTATGTTTTGTCTGTGGTCTACAGGCAATGGAGAGACATTGAATTATTCACTGCAAAATTCCTCGCCTCTAGCCTCTTCTTGTAACCACAGACTAAATGTTGGCCCAGCCAACAGTACCTGTACCCCAAATGTGAATCTTGAAAAAAAAAACTGGCTCATTCTGTTTAGCTTCTGGTCAATGGTAACACCCAGGATGTTGAGAGAGGTGCATGTCACAGGATGATGGTTTGATTACCTCTTGTTAAGATGATCATTGCCGGGCACTTTTAGGCATCAATGACCCTTGATTTCATTAAATTTTAGAAATCTATCGAGCTCTGCCTGAATGTTCACTGTTCTCTGAGATTGCCAAAGAATCACCTCATTCCGAGTGAAACACATTTCTCCTCATCTCAGTTTTAAATGTTTTACTTCTGTCTGAGACTGCATCCATTGGTTCTAAGCCACATATACAATGCCACAAACCTAAACCCTTTTACTGCTTCCCTGCTCAGTTACTGCTAGCTATCCCACCCAGTATTTTAATCAGCTTGTCAATCAGTTGGTCCACTGGTCTGTCCATCAGACTGTTAATCAGCCTACCCATTGGTCTATCAATTAGTCTGTCTATTGTCCGGTCAATCAGTCTATCAAATAGTGTGTCCATTGACAAGTCAATTTGTCTGTCAATTAGCCTGTCCATTGGCCAGTCAACCAGTCTGTCAATTAGTCTGTCCATTGGCCAACCAGTCTGTCAATTAGCCTGTCCATTGGCCAACCAGTCTGTCAATTAGCCTGTCCATTGGCCAGTCTGTCAATTAGCTTGTCCATTGGCCAGTCAACCAGTCTGTCAAATGGCCAGTCAACCAGTCTGTCAATTAGCCTGTCCATTGGCCAATCAGTCTGTCGATTAGCCTGTCCATTGTCCAGTCAATCAGTCTGTCAATCCATCTGTCCATCGACATATCCATCAGTCTATCCATTGCCCTGTCAATGGCCTGTCAATCAGCCTGTTAGTTTGTCTGTTGATTGGCCTGACAATCAGTCTGCCAATCAGCCTGTCAATTACCTGTTAACTGGCCTCCAAATCAGCCTTTCAATCCAACTGTCTGTCAGCATGCCCTTTAAATCGGTTGATCCACAGGTCAACCAATCAGTCCAATTGTTGATGTGGGAATCGAGAGGAATTTTTTTAAAAATTAAAAGCTTCAAGATGTTCAGATCCATATCTCATACCTGAGCTTGACAAGAGTCTGCCTCGAAATACAGCAGAAGTGCATTGCAATATCAGATATAGATATAGAAATAGTAATAGGCAGTACCATTGAGGATTGAAGACTCTGCACTGGGGCCAGGAACTAATGCAATATTCTCAGTTCTAATTACCTCCTATTGCTGCAATATTCTCAGAAATGTCATCATTGTAACATCCCTTATAGGTGACAGACTATATAAGGCAGGTGATGGCCTAGTGGTATTTTTGCTTGCCTGTGAATCCAGTGACCTAGGTAACATTCTGGAAACTTGGATTCAAATTCTGACATGACCGATAGTGGAATTGAAATCCAATAAACATATGGAATTAAGAATTTAGTGATGACCATGAACTGATTGTCAGGAAGAATCCCATCTGGTTCACTAATGTCCTTTGGGGAAGGTAACTGCCCTGGTCTGCCCTACATGTGACTCCAGACCCGCAGTGATGTGGTTGACTCTTAACTACCCTCTAAGCAATTAGGGATGGGCAATAAATGCTGCCTTGCCAGTGATGCCAACATCATATGAATGAATAAAGAAAAAAATAAATATTTTTCTTACCCTTGTGACACAGGATCACATAAGTATTGAACATCTTCCAGTGAATAGGGCCAGAAAACTAACATCAATTTGAACAGCCAGGAATTAAATTTAATCACTGATAGCTAATTCAGGTTTTCCATCATGAATATAAATAATTACGATCTTCATAGCTTGTGGCATCTTTGGGTGCATCCCTCAGAATTGTTTTAAAATTGTCCCCAATGTTGAGTTAATGGGAAACCAAATACACGACAGATTGAAAAACTGTAGCAACTTCTTGAGCTGATTTTAACGGAGGGTCACCAGTTGTGTAGGTGTGTGGAAGTTGTGGAAAGTAAGGGGTCAAAATGCCTTGTCTTCCGTCAAGATATTATGACACCAAGGCCTGACCTGTGTAGGCCCCATCAGGCTCCAGTAAGAAACAACAGCTAGCCAATACATGAGAATAGAGCACACGCGGTCCAGACGAATACCTCCATGGCTGGCATGGTGGCTCAGTGGATGGGTAGCATGCTGGCTCAGTGGATGGGCTGCACGGTGGCTCAGTGGTTAGCACTGCTGCCTCACAGTGTCAGAGACCCAGGTTCAATTCCCGCCTCAGGCAACCTCTGTGTGGAGTTTGCACATTCTCCCTGTATCTGCGTAGGTTTCCTCTGGGTGCTCTGGTCTCCTCCCACAGTCCAAAGATATGCAGCTCAGGTGAATTGGCCATACGAACTTGCTCATAGTGTTAGGTGCATTAGAGAGGGGTGAATGTAGTGGAATTGGTCTGGGTGGGTTGCTCTTTGGAGAGTCGGTGTGGACTTGTTGGGCCGAAGGGCCTATTTCCACATTGTAGGGAATCTAATCTAACACTGGGGTTGGGATGAGCGATCAGAAGGGCCTCAAATGTGAAGAATTCTACCTGGCAGGAGCCACACTGCAATGTAAATATTCTCTAACCTACTAGCTGGGGAGATTTTAATTATCACATGGATCCCAAAGTAGACAGGTTGCCTCTGAAAGAGGCCAGAATTTCTCTTATTCTTGGAAAAAGGAAGGTCCTGGAGTATTGTGTTTCATACAGGCCCATGTAATTTCTTAAATGTGGACTTTAAAATCTTCTCTAAGACTCTTGTGTTAAAGTTGGAGACTGTGCTACCTTCTATTGTTAAAGAGGACCAGACGGGCTTCATAAAGGGCCGCAGATCCTCCAATAATGTTAGGAGGCTGCTTAATGTAATTCAAGCATGTCAACAGCAGTCAACTCAGGGATTGGTGATTTCTCTAGATGCAGAGAAGGCATTTGACCGAGTTGAGTGGCCGTACCTTTTTTATACTCTGGAGCGGTTTGGCTTGCACGAAGTCTTTATATAAGCTGGGTAAAGGTTCTCTACAGTGACCGTCTCGCTGCGGTCATCACTAATGGGGTGCAATCAAGAAATTTTAACATTTTTAGGGGCAGCTGGCAGGGCTCTCCCCTTTCACCATTGCTTCTTACATTGGTGATTGAACCATTAATGGAGGCCATTTGGAGGGATCCCTATATATCGGCTCCAGAAGTGGGATCAAAATTGCATAAGATTTTATTGTACGTGGACAATGTCCTTTTTTGTGTCAAACCCAGCAGTTTCACTGCCTCGCCTGATACAATATATCAGTGCATTTCGCACTTTTTCAGGGTACAAGATTAATCTTGCAAAATCAGAGGCAATGCCTATAGGTGGTCTTACAAAGGAGCTAGGTCTTGAGGGTGAATATCGATTCCCATTTCAGTGGTCACAGTGAGGTTTTGTGTATGTGGACATATTCATTACTCCAGTTCTGGATTGGTTGTTCAAAGCTAATTTTGTTCAATTTTTTGACAAAACCAAACATGTAAGATGGCAGGCGCTTCTGGTCTCATGGTTGGGTCAGATAATGCTTATTGCACCCTATTCTGATGCTCCCCCTGATTTTCGATAAGCAAACATTCAGGAGACTTAACGGCTGGTTCAGCTCTTTTATTTGGCATCGTAAGTGGCCCTTTATTAAATTAGCTAAACTGCAATTGCCCCACAGATTGGGAGGAGTGGATCTCCCGGACATTAAAACTATCAACTAAGCTCGCTTTTATCTTACGTGAGTGTTTGGGCTTGTGCGGACCTCTTTCAACATGGTTAGATATCATAACTTCTCAGGCAAGGTGCCCCCCTAATAACTTGCTGTTTCTGGACAAAATGAGGACAGTTATGGAATATTGCCATAACCCAACAGTTATCAATATTGTTAAAGTATGGAGGGCAATTCGGCAGAGGGAAGGCAATATTGGCAAAACATCCTCTCTTACACCTACAGTGGGTTTGCCAGCTTTTCAACTAGGGACAATAGATTCAGGATTCAAACATTGGACAGCTAGAGGTGTGTCTTGTATAGGTGATCTATTTGAGGTAGGCACAATGATGTCCTTTGATCAGTTAGCATGGAAATATGAGCTATCTAACAGGGACCTCTTTCAATTTTTTTCAAGTTAGGGACTTTATTCAAAAATAAACTACATTTTTGACTGATCCCTACAAATCCAACATTGAGAGGAAGGTGCGCAGCGCGAAGAGTACACTTTCTGTTAGCACTTTATATCATCAATTGAGGGGAGCGAGCCCTCAGATGAGTTCAATCAACTCTGCAGGGTGTGGGAGACAGAGCTAGGTGTTGGGGTCTCCTCAGAGGCATGGGAAGATATTTGGGAAAACACAAGAAAGATATCAATTTGCAATAGGATCCATGCTTTACAGTTGAAGGTTCTCCACAGGATCCAATTGGCTCCAGATAGTTTGTCAAAATTTAAACCAGGGGTATCTTCAACATGTTCCAATGCAGGGTTGGTGTGGGCACTCTTCCCCATTGTCTCTGGTCCTGTGGTAGGCTTCAAACATACTGGAGCATTGTGGCGGGTGCAGTGGAGGGGATTTTGGGTGTAAGCGTGGAGAAGGAACCAATCTCTCCTCTTCTTGGCCTGTTCAGTGTGTTCACTGTACATGTGCATAAGAAAGAAAAACCTTTCAATATCCTCACTTGCTGCGCAAGAAAGAATATCTTAAGTTAGGTATCCGAAAATCCCCCGGGCCTGTCGGGTTAGTGGAAGATTGTTATGGAGCATATCCTCTTAGATTTTCTCATAAGATTGAGAATTTTTATAAGACAGGGTGACATTTTTTGGAATACCTGGAGCCAGATTTGTCTGCCTCACTAATAAGGGCTTTTATATCGCCATAATGATTGTGCTTTACGAGTCCAATATCCAGGGAGGGGCAACTGCAAACTGTTTTGTTTGGCTGAGCTGAGTTATTACTATTTATTAACTTGTTGTTGGTTATTATTTATTTAGTTATGTAGTTAGTTGAGGTTTTTTATATATATTATTCTATATATATTTATGCATTTGTACATGAGGGTAGTTTTTATATACATTTTTTGGTGTGCTTTCTTTATATTGTTTTGAATTGCATTGTTTTGTGTTTACATAGAACATAGAACATTACAGTGCAGTACAGGCCCTTCGGCCCTCAATGTTGTGCCGCCCTGTCATACTAATCTGAAGCCCATCCCACCTACACTATTCCATGTACGTCCATGTGCCTGTCCAATGACGACTTAAATGCACTTAAACTTGGCGAATCTACTACCGTTGCAGGCAAAGCATTCCATACCCTTACTACTCTCTGAGTAAAGAAACTACCTCTGACATCTGTCTTATACGTATCTCCCCTCACTTTAAAGTTGTGTTCCCTCGTGTTTGCCGTTCCCATATTTGGAAAAAATCTCATCTGCACCCTTTCCAAAGCTTCCATATCCTTCTTATAATGCGGTGACCAGAACTGTACACAATACTCCAAGTGTGGCCGTACCAGAGCTTTGTACAGCTGCAGCATAACCTCCTGGTTCTGGAACTCAATCCCTCTCTTAATAAAGGCCAAAACACTGTATGCCTTCTTAACAATCCTGTCAATCTGGGTGGCAACTTTCAGGGATCTGTGTACATAGACACCGAGATCTCTCTGCTCATCTGCACTCCCAAGAATCTTACCATTAGCCCAGTACTTTGCATTCCGATTACTCCGTCCAAAGTGTATCACCTCACACTTGTCAACATTAAACTCCATTTGCCACCTCTCAGCCCAGCTATGCATCCTATCTATGTCTCTCTGCAACCTACTACATCCTTCGTCACTATCCACAACTCCACTGACCTTAGTGTCGTCCGCAAATTTACTAACCCACCCTTCTAAGCCCTCATCCAGGTCATTTATAAAAATGATGAACAGCAGTGGATCCAACACTGACTCTTGCGGTGGTAGTAACGCCGCTAGTAACTGGACACCAAGATGAACATGTTCTATCAACCACCACCCTCTGTTTTCTTTCAGCAAGCCAATTACTGATCCAAACTGCTATGTCTCCCACAATCCCATTGCTCCGTATTTTGTATATTAGCTTACTGTGGGGAATCTTATCGAACGCCTTGCTGAAATCCATATACACCACATCAACCGGTTTACTCTCATCTACCCGTTTGGTCACTTTGTCAAAAAACTCAATAAGATTCGTTAGGCATGACCTACCCTTCACAAAACCATGCTGACCATCCCTGATCAGATTATTCTTTTCTAAATGGTTATAAATCCTATCTCTTATAACCTTTTCCAACACTTTACCAACAACTGAAGTGAGACTCACTGGTCTGTAATTACCAGGGTTGTCTCTACTCCCCTTTTTGAACAAGGGAACCACATTTGCTATCCTCCAGTCCTCAGGCACTATTCCTGTAGACAATGATGATTTGAAGATCAATGTCAAAGGCTCGGCAATCTCTTCCCTTGCTTCCCAGAGGATCCTAGGATAGATCCCATCCGGCCCAGGGGACTTGTCTATTTTCACACTCTGCAGTATTTCTAATACCACTTTTTTGTGAACCACAATCTCTACTAGTCTAGATGCAAGTATCTCTGTATCTTCCTCGCCAACATTTTCATTTTCTATAGTGAACACTGTCGAAAAATATTTATTTAGTGCTTCCCCTATCTCCTTTGACTCCACACACAACTTCCCACTATTATCCTTGATTGGCCCTAATTTAACTCTCAGCATTCTTTTATTCCTGACATACCTGTGGAAAGCCTTAGGGTTAACCCTGATCCTATCCGCCAACAACTTCTCATGTCTCCTCCTGGCTCTTCTGAGCTCTCTTTTTAGGTCTTTCCTGACTTCCTTGTAACCCTCAAGCACCCTAACTGAGTTTTCACATTTTGTCCTAACATAAGCCATCTTCTTCTTCTTGACCAGGGATTCCACTTCCTTAGAAAACCATGGCTCACACGTTCTATATCTTCCTCCCTGCCTGACAGGTACATAATTATCTAGGACACACAGGAGCTTTTCCTTGAATAAGCTCCATATTTTTAATGTGCTCATCCCCTGCAGTTTCCTTCCCCATTTTACGCTTCCTAAATCTTTCCTAATTGCATCGTAATTTCCCTTCCCTCAGTTGTAACTCTCGCTCGGTGGAGTACACCTATCCCTTTCCATCACTAAAGTAAACCTGACAGAATTGTGATCGCTGTCTCCAAAGTGTTCACCTACTTCCAAATCTAACACCTGGCCAGGCTCATTACCCAGTACTAAATCTAAAGTGGCTTTGCCCCCTTGTAGGCCTGTCTACATACTGTGTCAGGAAGCCCTCCTGCACACAATGGACAAAAACTGACCCATCTGTAGTACTCGTACTATAGTGATCCCAGTCAATATTTGGATAGTTGAAGTCCCCCATGACAACTACCCTGCCTCTCTCACCCCTATCAAGAATCATCTTTGCTATCCTTTCCTCTACATCTCTGGGACTATTCGGAGGCCTATAGAAAACTCCCAGCATGGTGACTTTTCCTTCCCTGTTTCTAACCTCAGCCCATACTACCTCAGTTAACAAGTCCCCAGACATCCTTTCTACAACAGTAATATTGTCCCTGATCAACAATGCCACACCTTGAACACCAACTAGCCACGAAATGACACGACCAGCTACCCTTAGTAGCCACACACGCAGATGACAAGCAACATGAGTTCAACTGGGACAACACTATTATTATAGGACAAGCCAAACAGAGAACAGCCAGGGAATTCCTAGAGGCATGGCACTCATCCACAGATTCAATCAACAAACACATCGACCTGGTCCCTGCAGCGGACAGCTGGAACTGACAACCGGAAGCGGCAGAGACAAACCACTATAAATGACGGAGAAAACATCACAGAAGCGCTTCACAGGAGGCTCCCGAGCACTGAGGATGTCACCTAGACAGGGGACGAAACATCTGCAACACAAATTCCCAGCTCGGCGAACAGAACTACATCAACACCTCCCCCTCTTTTACCATCTTCTCTGTTCTTACTGAAACATCTGAATCCTGGAACCTGCAACAGCCATTCCTGGCCCTGCCCTATCCATGTCTCTGTAATGGCCACAACACCGAAGTCCCAGGTACCAACCCACGCTGCCAGTTCACCCACTTTATTTCAGATGCTCCTCGCGTTGAAGTACACACCAGGCTCTCGCTTGCCAGTGTCAGATACTTGATTTTGGATCTCCCTACTCTCATCCTTTTCTGTACCTGTCCTACAATTCCTGTCCTGTCCTCAAGAAGGGCTTATGCCCAAAACGTCGATTCTTCTGCTCCTTGGATGCTGCCTGACCTGCTGCGATTTTCCAGCAACACATTTTCAGCTCTGATACTCCAGCATCTGAGGTCCTCACTTTCTCCTACAATTTTGGTTCCCATCCCCCTGCTGTATGAGTTTAAATCCACCTTAACAGCTTTAGCGAATTTCCCACCCAGGATATTGGTACCCCTCTGGTTTAGATGAAGGCCATCCTGCTTGTAGAGGTCCTACCTACCCCAGAGAGAGCTCCAATTATCCAAAAACCCGAAACCCTCCCTCCTGCACCATTCCTGTAGCCACATGTTCAACTCCTTTCTCTCCCTATTCCTCACCTCACTAGCACTTGGCACGGGCAGCAAAACCAGAGAAAACAACTCTGTTTGTCCTAGCTCTAAGCTTCCATCCTAGCTACCTGAATTTCTGCCTCAAGTCCCCATCTCTCTTCCGACCAATGTCGTTGGTGCCAATGTGGACCACGACTTGGGGCTGCTCTCCCACCCGCCGAAGGATCCCAAAAACACGATCAGAGACATCATGGACCTTGGCACCAGGGAGGCAACACACCAACCGTGAGTCTCTCTCATACCCACAGAACCTCCTATCTGTCCCCCTAACTATTGAGTCCCCAATGACTACTGCTCTGCTCCTCTTCCCCCTTCCCTTCTGAGCAGCAGGTGTCCCCATGCATTCCCCTGGTAAGTCATCCCCCCAACAGTATCCAAAATGATATACTTATTGTTGAGGGGAATGGCCACTGGGGATCCCTGCACTGCCCCTAACTGTCACCCATCTGTCTTTTTCTTTTATCTGCCTCCCAAATGATCTGAAATTCATCTAACTCCAGCTCCAGTTCCCGAACGCGGTTTTCGAGGAGCTGGTGTTGGGTGCACTTCCCACAGATGTAGTCAGCAGGGACACTCGTGGTGACCCTTAGTTCCCACATTCTGCAGGAGGTACATTCCACTGTCCTAAACTCCATTCCCACTATTCTAACTCCCGAAGTGACTACTAAAAAAAAAGAGGATTCGGAAATAAACTAGTTACCTTACCTTGTCAATCTGGCTCCCACAACTTATTTTTTAGGTTAGAGGAGGAGGATGGGTGGGAGACACTATCCGAGAAGTGTTTCGGGTAACGCAACCACGCAAATATAAATTGTTCTACTTTCCCTTCCCAGAAGTCCTTTGCTCGCTCCTCCCTCGCTGGCCTGAAGGTAAGAAGTTTAAATATACTTACCAGCCTTCCTGACAATCACCTCGCACCAACGTCACCTCCTCCCAGCTCCCGCCTCTTGCTGCTCCGAAGTTTGTTGTAATATTTTTAAAAATCTATTTTCAAAAATAATGTTTTTAAAAAAAGGCGATTTCCAGTGTTTTGCACGAAGGGAGCTGAAAGTGCAGCCTCCAAATCCATGACAGAAAATAAATCAGGCCATGCAAGATGTCAGATGCTAGAATTAAAGGAGTGTGGAGATCTTGTCGGGGTTTGAGATGGTGGTGGTCATCAGATTATGGGAAACTACAAAGACAGAGGAATAATTTAATTGGGATCAATGCAAGGTATTGCATATTGGTGAAACAAACAAGGGCAGGACAAGGCCTTGGGAAGTGTTGGAGAACAGAGAGCCCTAGGGGTTCAGATACATAATTCTTTAAAGTTTGCATCACATATAGCTAGGAAGGTTAAGAAGGCATTTAGAACATTTGTCTTTGTTGCTCTGAACTTTGGGACATCATGTTTTTAGATTAGATTACTTACAGGCCCTTCAGCCCAACTAGTCCACACCAATCTTCCAAAGAGCAACTGGTCCTCCTGGGAGCAGATCCAGCGGAGGCGGAGGAATTGGGAATACGGGATGGGCGGATCTGCTCCCAGAGGACCAGTTCCACCACAGAACACACCAGATGGCCTCCTTCTTTAGAGACCGCAATTTCCCTTCCCACGTGGTTAAAGATGCCCTCCAACGCATCTCGTCTACATCCCGCACCTCCGCCCTCAGACCCCACCCCTCCAACCGTAACAAGGACAGAACGACCCTGGTGCTCACCTTCCACCCTACCAACCTTCGCATAAACCAAATCATCCGCCGACATTTCCGCCACCTCCAAACAGACCCCACCACCAGGGATATATTTCCCTCCCCACCCTTTCCGCCTTCCGCAAAGACTGTTCCCTCCGCAACTACCTGGTCAGGTCCACGCCCCCAAACAACCCACCCTCCAATCCTGGCACTTTCCTCTGCCACCGCAGGAAATGTAAAACCCGCGCCCACACCTCCTCCCTCACCTCTATCCAAGGCCCTAAAGGAGCCTTCCACATCCATCAAAGTTTTACTTGCACATCCACTAATATCATTTATTGTATCCGTTGCTCCTGATGTGGTCTCCTCTACATTGGGGAGACTGGGCGCCTCCTAGCAGAGTGCTTTAGGGAACATCTCCGAGACACCCGCACCAATCAACCACACTGCCCCGTGGCCCAACATTTCAACTCCCCCTCCCACTCTGCCGAGGACATGAAGGTCCTGGGCCTCCTTCACCGCCGCTCCCTCACCACCTGGAGGAAGAATGCCTCATCTTCCGCCTCGGAACACTTCAACCCCAGGGCATCAATGTGGACTTCAACAGTTTCCTCATTTCCCCTTCCCCCACCTCACCCTAGTTCTAAACTTCCTGCTCAGTAACTGTCCCCATGACTTGTCCAGACTTGTCCTACCTGCCTATCTTCTTTTCCACCTATCCACTCCACCCTCTCCTGCCTGACCTATCACCTTCATCCCCTCCCCCACTCACCCATTGTAGTCTATGCTACTTTCTCCCCACCCCCACCCTCCTCTAGCTTATCTCTCCATGCTTCAGGCTCACTGCCTTTATTCCTGATGAAGGGCTTTTGCCCGAAACGTCGATTTCGAAGCTACTTGGATGCTGCCTGAACTGTTGTGCTCTTCCAGCACCACTAATCCAGAATCTGGTTTCCAGCATCTGCAGTCATTGTTTTTACCCTGGGGTATGGAAAGGTCAATGGCGGGTGTCTTTTCCCAAGAGTAGGGTATTGCAAGACTAGAGGACGTATTTTTAACAGGAGAGGAGAAAGATTTTAAAAAGACATGAAGGGCAACATTTTTTACACAGACAGTGAAATGAACTTCCAGAGGAAGTGATGGATACAGGTACAATTACAACATTTAAGAGACATTTGGATACAGTTATGAATAAGAAATGTTTGGAGGGATATGGGCCAAGCGCAGGCAGGTGGGACTAGTTGAGTTTAAGATTATGTTCAGTATGGACTGGTTGAACCAAAGGGTCTGTTTCCACTCTGTATGACTATGACGGCTACAGAGAGATTTGGATGTTTCTGGATGGGGAGTTACAAGGTATGATGAACACTTGGGCTGCAGTGTGGTACCTGCCAGACTTAATTAGGTTTTTAAAATATTGATTATTTGTTATTTTGAAATAATATTGATTATTTACTTTGAGAATTTTCTATACCTCAGCACTTTGAGATGAAATTTAACCATCAATGCAATGGCAACATTAAAATCTCTGTTGCCCAACAAATAAACTGACCAATGATTAAGACTGTAAATGAAAATGCCTTTGTGTTATCTGGACTTCACCATGGCATAGATTTGTCAGATGGTTACAGCACAGACAAATCGACATTTCAGGCATGCCTGAAACGTCGATTCTCCTGCTCCTTGGATGCTGCCTGACCTGCTGCGCTTTTCCAACAACACATTTTCAGCTCTGATCTCCAGCATCTGCAGTCCTCACTTTCTCTCAGTAGGAAGTGGCTCTGGGTGGGTTACTCTTCGGAGGGTCAGTGTGGACTGGTTGGGCCGAAGGGCCTCTTTCCACACTGTAAGGAATCTAATGTTCTTGATTATCAAGGGTTATGGGGAGAAAGCAGGAGAATAGAGTTGAGAAACTTATCATTCAGCTCATTCAGCTCATCACGTCAGCTCCACCATTCAATCATGGCTGAGAAACTTATCGGCCATGATTGAATGATGGAGCAGACGTGATGAGCTGAATGGCCTAACTTCTGTTCATATGCCCTGTGGTTTTATGATTCCTACATCCCATGGAAGAATTTAAACATGTTTTTTAACAACATAGGAGGGAAAGTGAGGACTGCAGATATTGGAAATCAGAATCAAAATGTGTAGAGCTGGAAAAGCACAGTAGATCAGGCAGCATCCGAGGAGCAGGAGAGTCGACTTAATTGTCATAAGACTTTCTTCAGGAAAAATCTGCGGGGCAGGTGAAAGATAAATAGGAGGATGGGGTGGGGGGAATGTGGCTGGGAAGGTGATAGGTCGATGCAGGTGGGGGGGGTGATGTCAATAGGTCAGAGCCGAGGGTGGAGTGGAGGGTAGGAAGGAGGATGGACAGGTAGGACACTTCGAGAGGGCAGTGCCAAGTTGGAGGATTGAATCTGGGATGAGGTGGGGGGAGGCGAGATGAGGAAACTGGTGAAGTCGACATTGATGCTGTGTGATTGGAGGATCCCAAGGCAGAAGATGAGGCATTCTTCCTCCACGCATCAGGTGGCTTGGATTTGGTGGTGGGGGAGGCCCAGGACTTGCATGTCCTTGGCAGAGTGGGAGTGGGAGTTGAAGTGGTCGGCCACAGGGCGTGGCGTTGTTTGGTGCGTGTGTCCCGGAGATGTTCTCTAAAAAAGGTTTGCGAGTTGGCATCCTGTCTCCCTGATGTGGAGTAGACCACATTGAGAGCAATGGACATAGTAGATGAGATGTTTGGATGTGCAGGAAAATCTTTGCTGGATGTGAAAGGATCTTGGGGCCATGGACGGAGGTGAGGAAGGATGTGCTTTAATAGATGTATTTGAGGTGAAACTGAGTAAGTACATGAAGAATAAAGAAAAGTTGATGTGATTTAGATGTGGTCGAGTGGAAGAGGCATAAGCAGCAGCATTGACCTTTAAGGACAAATGACCCATTCTGTGCTATAAATTTTATGCACTTCAATAGCCAATTGGGATCAGTGAAGGCTTTCCACATCCAGTGGAAATAAAGAGTGTAAACTCCCTGGCTCTTTGTTCCCTATTTATCTGTTTACCTTACCCATGAGGCTTCTTGATTGTGAGATTTTTCTGTCTCTCACGAGCCAACAAGCTGAACAAAATATTTGTGCAGTGGTTGGAAATTTCATATTACCTGAGGCCAAGGTAATTCTCATAAGTGAAGCATGGTTTTCAGCTAAGGTTATACACCAGATTAATTTGGCTTTGATTAGCTGTTCCTCCCTTGCCTCAGAATAACAGTCCGGGGTTGGTTGGTATGAGGCTGGGGACGGGGTCTTGTGAATATCTGTCTTTGTAAATAAGTTCAACATTTTATTCAAGTGTTTTGTGAAGATTACTGTTTGTTCAGGAGCCGATCCACTTGTTACTGACAGCCCCTCCAGCAGGTCTCCAACGTAATATCAGATTTGTTGCTCAGAGCGATTGGAAGATTTGTTGGTTTACTCCTGGTGATTTAGTGTTAGGATATTAATTGGGTTTGACTCTGCAGTGTGACCTCCACATATAAACATCCAGAGACTGTTTACAATGGCACATTTCTAGAACATTCTAAAAACAAGAAGTATTTGTATTTCTACTTGAATATTAGAATGTTGCAGCACAGAATGTTGCAGGAGACTGTTTGTCTTATTGTTTGGCATTGAAGAGCTTTTCTTATCACAGAATCCTTACAATGTGGAAGCAGACCATTCAGCTCACCAAGTCCACACTGACGCCCCGAATAGCAGCCCACCCACCCCAGCCCCCTATCCCTGTAACCCTGCATTTCCCATGTCTAATCCACCTAGCCTGCACATCCCTGAACACTGTGGGGTGATTTTAGCATGGCCAATCCATCAAACATGCACATCTTTGCACTGTGAGAGGAAATTAGAATTCTGTGGGAGGAAACCCATGCAGATACAGGGAGAATGTGCAAACTCCACTTAAATAGTCGCTCTAGGGTAGAATTGAACAGGTTCCCTGATGCTGTGAGGCCTCTGAGCTATCTACTGTACAATGAGGAGAGGTTGGACAAGTTGGATCTATATTCATTAAAGCTTATAAGACTAAGGGGTGATCTATTGAAATATATAATATTGATTTACCTTGAGAGGATATGAGCCAAAAGCACATTTCTCCTTGTTAGAAATTCTAGAATAAGGGAGCGCAGCTTCTAAATAAAGGGCCTTAATTTTAAGATGGAGATGGGGGGGAGACATTTCTTCTCCTAGTGGTCTGTAGGTGTTTGGAATACTTTCTCTTAGTGAAGAGTGAGGTTGGGTTCTGAGAATAAATTCAAGCCCGATTCAAACAGAATTTTGACTGATATATGACTGACTCCTAACTGCCCTGAGCAACAAGTAGCTAGAGATGCTCAAGCATCATGAACAAATAAAAACAATGTAATGTATCCTTTTACATGTTATTCTTACTGTTTGTCACTCATGGTCAGTTAATGTGACTGGATACTGGCCTAGCATATTCTGTCTTTCATGTTCCTCCATCTGCTCCATCTGCTCCTGAAAGATCCAACTAGAAATTCCTTGGCCACTGACCTCCGTAAGATCAAGGATTTGGGTATTTGGCTGAAAAAGAGTTGGGGTGGGGGGGGGGGGTAATCCTCGCTGTGTACAACGTAACCACCACGACCAGTGGTTTGCGGATGGTTGCACCATTAGAAGAGTGATGGCTTGTCAGTCAGCCACTCATAATGTTGAAAACATCCATCAGATCTGAGTGGATGCTACAGAGTGCATGTTGGGAAGATGTTTCCATTGGTAGGAGAGACTAGGACTCGAGCTCAGAGCCTTACAGTAAAGGGAAGACATTTTAGAATGGAGATATGGAGTAACTTCTTCAGCCAGATCGAGGTCAATCTATGGAATTCACTGCCAAAGAAGGTTATGGAGGCCAGGTCATTGAGTATATTTAAGATGGAGATAAATAGGCTCTTGATTGAAAAAGAGATCAAGGATTACAGGGAGAAAGTGGGAGAATGGGGCTGAGAAACTTATCAGCCAGGATTGAATGGTGGAGCAGACCTTTTAGGCTGAATGGCTAATGCCTGCTCCTTTGTCTTATGGCTTTATCTCCTCTTCACCTTCACCTCTCTGAGAACAGTCCCATTATCAGATGGACAAAGTGTAATTTCTCATCCTGGAAACCATTTTTCTAAATTGCTACTGCTGTGATAGAATTAAAGGGCAGAAACTGTTTCTAGAGGCAGAGGACACAGACAATGTATAAAAAGCCAGGGTCGAGGTGCACTGTGTTGTTATAATTTGGTGTGAGAGGGAGGTGGAAACAACATCAATTGTAGCTTTCAAAAACTGGGTAAATAATTTAAAAATAAATTTTTGCAGGGCAATGAGAAAAGACTGGGATTCATGCGATAGAATGACCCCGTAAGAATAAGGGGTAAGGGGTAAGCCATTCGGGACTGAGATGAGGAAGAATTTCTTCACTCGGAGAGTTGTGAACCTGAGGAATTCTCTCCCACAGAAAGCTGTTGGTGCCAGTTTGTTAAATATACTCAAGAGGGAGAATCAGCATTTCGGGCATAACCTTTTGGTCAGGAATGAGGAATTCCCGATGAAGTGTTTACGCCTGAAACGTTGATTCTCCTGCTCCTCGGATGCTGCCTGACCTGCTGGGCATTTAGAGCACCACACTCTTGACTTTGATCTCCAGCATCTGCAGTCCTCATTCAAACCATATTCTGGTTTTATTCTCTCAATAATTATCTAGGATTTCAAACTCTATCACTCCAAATAAAAAAGTTTTTATTGATAGCCAGACTTGAGATAAATTAGGCAGTCTCATCTGGTATCCTAACAAGTCATGATTGTAATGTTGGAAGCAAGAGAGGAACATTGTGCAAACCAAACTCCCACAGACAGCAATGTTGTTATCTGTTTTTAGTGACGTCGGTTGTACTACCAGGAGGCCAGGATTTCTTTTTAGATTAGATTACTTACAGTGTGGAACCAGGCCCTTCAGCCCAACAAGTCCATACCGACCTGCCAAAGCGCACCCACCCAGACCCATTCCCCTACGTTTACCCCTTCACCTAACACTTCGGGGAATTTAGCATGGCCAATTCACCTAACCTGCCTATTTTTGGACTGTGAGGAAACTGGAGCACCTGAAGGAAACCCACGCAGACATGGGGAAGAATGTGCAAACTCCACACAGTTAGTTGCCTGAGGCGGGTATTGAACCCAGGTCGCTGGTGCTGTGAGGCAGCAGTGCTAACCACTGAGCCACCGTGCCGCCCATAAATTTCTACCTGTTGTTTACCAAAATAGTTCCATGGGATCCGTTACGTCAACCTGGGAAGGAAGACAGGACTTTACTTTAATGTCTCATCTTTGATGATGCAGCATCCTCTCAGTAAGGCACTGGGATGAACACATGTTCTGACACAGCGACAAGCGAGCTTTTAACTGAGTGTAGCAGCAACAGTATTTAGTGCAACTTTCTGTTAAATTACAAACATGGCTTGACCAATGTTTCAATCCTGCAAATGAAACACTGAAGGGGCAACAAACACACAAATTCTGTTGCTTCAAACCCCATTCAAAACTCTGCAATTACAATTTTTATATTTGCTGAAAAGTTGTCACTGACCTTTACTGATGAGCTTTGATACATGTCTCAGAGATCTAGTGGTAACAGTTACCATGGAAATAGCTTTCCAAAGTAAGCTGTGGATTATAAGGCTTCCTGCAGGTTGCTGGTATTATGCTTTCAATTAATTTAAACAAAAAAAACAATAAGCTGTTTGTTTAACTCTTTTCAGATTAACAATTGGGCTTGCAAAACCTCTTTGGAACACCTAAGAATCCAATAAACAGCTTTGGTGAACACACGCTGAATGACAATCCGTATTCTACTCCAACATTCTCTTGGCCACTTTCCCAACTATCACCCTTTCTTTGCCTGTACCCTAACTCAAAACAAGCCTTGTTCACTAATTACTCCCACTGCTCATTGACCTACATAGGATCTAGATTCAACAGCATCTAATAATTAAAATTCCCATCCTCATCTTCCAATCTTTAATGAGTCCATCCATCTCTATTTCTATCTGACACATCAAACATGACAACCCTTCAAGATCTCTGTGTTCTTCCAATTCAGAACGTCCTGTGGGTGTTTGTGCAGGGCTTGATTGGTTCATAGGGTACAGGATGAACCACTTGTTACTCTCAGCAATAGGAGTAACTTTGTACAACAGTAAGATGTAGTTTATTGTGTGATATGAATAGTTACAAATTCCATTGTTGGTCAGACATAAATAATAAGACCACTAGTAGCCAAGGATGACATTTGACTCGGATCCAGAGCTGGATTCCTGGATTATCCATCCATTAGATTTGATGGTGGAACTGAATGCAATCTCCAATATCAACTCTTACAGAGCCTTAAATGCTGTAGCTATAACAAAAAGCTGGTCAGACTCCACACGGAGTGCTGTGAGCAGATCTGGGCACCACACCTTAGGAATCTCAGAGGTGGTACCATGTAGGTTAATAAGAATGATCCCTGAACCACAGGGGTTAAGTTATGAGGAGAAAAGTAGACCTATTTTCTCTAGAATTTAGAAGGTTAAGGAGTAATCTGCCAATTTTGTAGCTTTGTCAGCCTGACCCCTCATTTGCAGGCATTTAAAGCTGATCTTGGCAGCCCTCCTACACTCTCCATTAAACCTAAACTGACCCCATATCTTGCTAGTAATAGTAGATTGGAGAATGCACCAGGCCATGAGTTATATAATTGAGTACAATTCTACTGCTGCTGATGGCCCACAATACCTCAAGGATGCCCAGTCCAGGGCTGTATGGTCTGATGGAAATCTGTCCTATTTAGCACATTGATAGTGCCACTCAACACAATGGAAACTATCCTCAATGTGAAGTTGGAACCATACTGAACACTCCTACCAATACTGAACATGGACAGGTGCATCTGTGCCAGGCAGATTGGTGATGAGGAGGGATTTAAATTCATTAGAAGTTTTACTGGGGAAAGTTTATTATCCCTACACCCACTGAAAGTATATGTAAAAAGGCGTCAGGTGAAACAGAATGGACACATTTATGATTTCCCCATATATGAATTGCATTGCACAACTCCTGTCTGAATGATCTGACATGAGGAACCACCATTTGGGAAGGATGTTGAGGACAGCTAGAAGCCTTGGGAGTCAACTCCAGGAAATGTTGACACTATTACAAATGAAAGAGAGAAAATCTGGGGAAAGAGGAATTAGATCACACCAACAACCTGCAATTTTACAGCACCTTTAAAATCCTAGGTCATGTTACACTGTTGAATAAAGGAATGGTTCTGAAAGGATAAATATTGAATCCTGCATTAAGCTCCACCCAAGCTGATGGTGGTACATAGCCTCAGGTGGAAGGTCATTGAGATCAGCTCTAACTTTAAGCAGTATTCTAAAGGAGTAGGAAGTAGCAGAGGGAAGGTCTAGAGGGAATTCCAGAGCTCAAGACCTTGCAATTGTGGCAAAGGGATATAAAAATCTTGAAAAATTGCAAGGTGTCAGAATGAGATAATGAGTGATGGAACCATCAAAAACTTGAACCACAAGGATCGAATTTTAATTTTGAGACACTGTTAAATTTAGACTAACGGTGCCAAAAAAAGGAGAAAACCACCTATTGATAAAAAGAAAATAAGGTGGATGCTAGAAATCTGAACAAAAGCAGAAAATGCTGGAGAAACTCAGTGGATTTTGTACCATCTATCGATAAAGAAGCAGAGTTAACATTTCCAAGTACAAAGATTCTTCTAGTTCACTAAGGAACATCCATGGAGAGAAAATTAAGATGTCAAGCTGAATCAATAAGCTGAAATAAAGATTTTACATACATTTAGCTCCAAAGAGCTGAATTCCAGAGGTGAGGTGAGAGTGACAGCCCTCGACATCAAGGCTGTTCTCGACTGAGAGTGGCATCAAATGCCTGAGCAAAACTAGAGTGAATGGGAATCAGGGGTAACCTCTCCACTGGTTGGAGTTATATCTGGCACATTGGAAGATGGGTTGTGGTTGTTGGAGGTCAGTCATCTCAGCTCCAGGATATCTCTGTAGGAGTTGCTCGGGGTAGTGCCCTGGGCCCAACCATCTTCAGCTGTTTCATCAATAACCTTCCCTCCATCATAAGGTCAGAAGTGGGGATGTTTACCAACAATGTTCACAACTTCTCAGATACTGTTCAAATTCAAGAAGATGTGGATAATATCCAGGCTTGGGCTGACAAGCGGCAAGTAATAGTCATACCACACAGATGTCAAGCAATGACCGCCTTGGATAAAATAGAATCTAACCACCACTCCTTAACATTCAATGGCATTACTAACGCTGAATCCCCCACTATCAACATCCTGGGAGTTACCTTTCCAGAAACAGAACTGGACCAGCCGCATAAATACTGTGACTGCAAGAAGAAGTCAGAGGCTAGAAATCCTGCAGTGAATAATACACCTCCTGACTTAACATTGAACACTAAAATTGACAGACTTTAAATCAGCAAAGGTATCTAGTGCTATGTGCAATAAGCAGTAAAGTAGAGTTGAGGGCTAGGACATCAGCCGTTATTTCATTGAATGGTGGTAAAGACAGGATGGGCTGAATAACCTACTTCTGCTTCAACACCTTGTAGTCTGCCCATCACCTACGTGGTACAATTCAACAATGTGCTACAGTACTGTTTAATTGCCTGAAGAATTCAGCTCCAACAACATTCAAGAAGCTTGAAGCTAGCACAAAGCAGCCCAATTTCAATGGCATCACATTCACAAATGTTTATTCCCTCCTTCACAGACACTCAGTAGCAACAGAATATACCACTTACAAAAGATGCATTGCTGAAGTTCTCTAAGGGTCTTTGGACAGCACCTTCCAATGACCACTACCAAGGACAAGGACAGGCATTAAATGGGAACACCACCAGCTGCAAGTTCTCCTCCAGGCCACTCACCATTCTGAAATGGAAATGTATCTTCATTCCTTCAATGCTATGGGGTCAAAATCCTGGAATTTCCTCCCAAAAGGCATTGTGAGTCTACTTACAGCATAAAGGACTGCAACAGTTCAAGAAGACAACTCACTATCATTTTCTCAACAGCAACGAGGGATGGGCCCAGCCAGTGACACCCTTGTCTCCTGAATAAATGAAGGAAAATTCAGAGCAAGTGTCTCGGCTGACAGTAAGTTAGCTGTGTTTACAGATAATGTCAGGAAGTATGTGACAACTTCTAAATGCTAGCAGAAGTCTGGAACCTGTTGACAATCAGGATCAATTGAAAATTTCAAAACTGAGTTGATAGATTTTTGTTCAGTTTGGTGTTAACAGTCATGGAAGTGAATAAATGAAATAAAGATAGGGATCAGCCATGATTACAAACAGAAATGGCAGACAAGAGCTTAAAAGGCCTGCTCCAGCTGGCATGTTGCTGTGGTATGTCACATGACCCTCACTGCAGTAAGTCTGTACCATGTGACCAACACTATAATGATGCTGTACCATGTGACCAACACCGTAAGGATACTATAATGGGGAGGCGATGGCCTCGTGGTATTATCACTGGACTGTTAATCCAGGTACTGAGACCCATGTAATATTCTGGGGAGTTGGGTTTGAAACCTGCCAATGCAAATGGTGGAATTGGAATTCAATAAATAAAATCTGGAATTAACACTCTAATGATGACCAAGAATCCACTGTCGATTATCAGGAAAAATGGTTCACTAGTGTCTTTTAGTGAAGGAAACTGCCATCGTTACCTGGTTTGGCCTACATGTGACGCCAGACCCACAGCAATGTGGTTGACTCTTAACAATTACGGATGGGGCAATAAATGCTGGCCTAGCCAGCGATGCCCTCATCCCGTGAATGAATTTTTAAAAAAAACTCTGTGACTAATACAGCAACTACGAGCACATGGTAAAAACAATAACTGCAGATGCTGGAAACCAGATTCTGGATTAGTGGTGCTGGAAGAGCACAGCAGTTCAGGCAGCATCCGAGGAGCAGTAAAATTGACGTTTCGGGCAAAAGCCCCTTCATCACGAGCACATAACCAATCCAGTAGCATCACTGTACCATATGAGCAATACTGCAGCATTGTTGAGAGTAATAATAGAAACTACATGAGATAGTACTCTTTTTACAAAAGGCGCTATGATATGGTGGAAACACATCAGAATTGCAACCTATAAGGCTTTCAAATCAACTGTCCCTTTTCCTGATTATTTTGCTGTGAATGTCATCTTTCAGAAATGTGTCAATGCAAGGAAACATTGTAAGATATTCCCAGTCAGATGCTTTTATTGAATCAAGTAACTTATATCAATAATCGGATGAAGTGTAATGTCACAATTTAGAATTGTGGCCTATTTGTTAATGAAAGGCTGTTGATTTCACTGTCATCCTGTCCCCAGACACCAAAAGTGGAGGAAACTCATTATGGAATAGATAAAAGTGCAATCATTTCACCAAAAGTAATCAAACTTCAGGCCAAGTAAAGCAAAGGTCATTACCATGAGCTACACGGAGATTAAATTTGAAAAGCTCTCTTATTCCTGTGAAGAGAGAACTCATGCCATCTAGAGGCCAACATTTGCAGTTTTCAAACTCCAATAAACTGTTTTTACTCATCATTTAGCAAGTCCATGAGTGAGATTTTAATGGAGTCTTGCATAAGATGATTATAAAGATCCTTGCTTCAAATTGTCAGAGTTGGGTGAGTTGAATTTGCTGGGAGGACGTAGGAACAGAATTAGACTATTCAATCCTTGATGCTGTTGAGTTATTCAATGAGTTCGTAGGTGATCTGTATTTTAACTCCATTTAGCCACATTTGATTTGATTTGATTCATTGTCACGTGTACCTAAGTATAGCTAAAAGTTTTGTTTACAACCAGTACAGGCAGATCATGGTAAGCAATGACATAAAGATCATAGGGTGGAAAAAAAACTTAGACAGAGGCAGACAGGTTACACTGCACAAGGGCAGGCACTAGGCAAGCCCAACAGTAAGAAGATCAGCATGATTTCAAGTTAGAGAGTTCATTTGTCAGTCTAATAACATCAGGGAAGAAGCTGTTCTTGAACTTACTGGTGCATGTGTCCAAGTTTCTGTATCTTCTGCCTGATGGAAGAGGTTGTAGGAGACCATTACAGGTGTGGGATGGGTCTTTGATGATGTTGGCAGACTTTCTGTGGCAACAAGCCAGTTAATAGAGTCCATGGATGGAAGCTTGGCTCCTGTGATGGTCTTGGTTGTGCACACAACCTTCTGTAGTATCTTATAGTCCTGGGCAGAGCAGTTGCCTTACCAGGCCTTTATGCACTTGGACAGTATGCTTTATATGGCGCATCTGCAGTAGTTGGTGAGGGTCCTTATGGACATGCCAAATTTCTTGAGCTGCCTGAGGATGAAGAGGCATTGTTATACCTTCTTAACAGTTGCATCTATGTGGGAGGTCTACAACAGATTGTCAGTTATCGTCACTCTTAGGAATTTGATGCTCAAACCCCTCCCAACCTCAGCACCATTGATGTACTTGGGGATGTGTTCTCCTCTTTTCTTTCTGAAGTCAATGATCAGTTCTTTAGTTTTGCTGACGTTGAGAGAGAGGTTGTTCTCATTGCACCACGTCACCAAGCCTTCTTTCTCCCTTCTGTATTCTGACTCATCGTTACTTGATATCCATCCTACTGTGGTGGTGTTGTCAGCAAACTTGTAGATGACGTCGTTTGGAATTTGGCTACACAGTTGTGGGTGTACAGGGAGTATAGTAGGGAGGCTGAGGACACATCCTTGGGGGGCTCTAGTGTTATTGTGGAGGACGTGCAGTTCCCTATCTTCACTGATTGTTGTCTGTGGGTTAGAAAGCTGAAGATCCAGTTGCAGAGGGTGGAGCAGAGACCTAGGTCCCAGAGTTTTGAGATCAGTCTGGAGGAGATAGTGGTATTGAAGGTGGAGCTGTAGTCGATGAGCTGGAGTCTGACATTGATTCCATCAGCACAATAGGCTGTTGTAAGAAGAATCCACAAATCTCAATGTTGAATTCTTCAATTGACCTATAGTCTCAGCAGTTTATTTAGGGGAGAATGTTCCAGATTTGTACTAACCTCTGTGTGTCATGTATACCCTGAATGGTATATGCCCCGATGCTCTAATCACCATCATCTCCCCCCTCCCATTGCACCTCCACAAAACAATCAGTAAATTAAGTGTCAATTATCAACATCCTGGGGGTTAACCATCACCATCTGGACTAGCCATAGATCACTGCCGCTACCTTATTAGGTAAGAAACTAGCGAGTAAACTGACCTACTGACATGCTATGCCTATCCACCATCTACAAGAGATCAGTCTGGAGTGTGATGGGATACTCCCCACAGTTTCCTGGCTGAATGTAGCTCGAACAACACACAGGAAGATCAATACTATCCAAGACAAAATAGCCCACTTGATTGGCCCCACATCCACAAACATTCAGTCTCTCTATCACTTGATGCTCAGTAATGGAAACGTGTACCACTTAGAAGATGCACTGCAGAAACTCAACAAAACTCCTTAAGGCAGAACCTCCCAAACTCATGACCACTTCCATCTAGAAGGACAATGGCAGCAAAAACATGGAACCTGCAAGTTCTCCTCCGAGCCACTTCCCATCTTTCATCTGAGGAGACAGTGAGGTCTGCAGATGCTGGAGATCAGGGTTGAGAGTGTGTTTTTGGAAAAGCACAGCAGGTCAGGGAGCATCCGAGGAGCAGGAAAATTGACTTTTCGGGCCAGAATTCATTCCTGATGAAGGGCTCTGGCCTGAAACATTGATTTTCCTGCTCCTCAGATGCTGCCTGACCTGCTGAGCTTTTTCAACAACATGCTCTCACATCCTTCAGCTGAACTATATCTCTGCTTCTTCACTGTCACTGGGTCAAGACCCCAGAAGTCCCTCTCCAATGGCATTGTGAGCCTACCAGTGGCACATGGGCTTCAGAGGTTGAAGAAGACAGCTCACCACCACCTTCTCCAGGGCAACTAGGGATGGGCATTAAATGCTGGTCCAGCCAGCAACCCTCCTATCCGTAGGATGAATAAATATTAAAGTCCTGCTCACTTTAGACTTGAGTTTCTAAATAATAACAACAAATCATGAACCTTTGTCACACAACAAGTAGTTTGACAAAAAGAGTAATCATCATCAAATTCTCCAGGCATTTAATGCTGCACCACATTTAGTCACCAGCAGACAACTGCAGCAGCATGACCCGAGGAGGAAGATAACGGGGGTAGTCAATGCTTCAGAGTAAGAGAAGCATACAGAGAAACATTACAGTTTGGACATTTTCACATTTAATTAGCCTCTGCGTCACCGAAAGCTGTTGTCCAACATCCACGTAAGCAGTGGGAGAGTTAATAACCTCAGCAAAATCCCACCCTTTTCCCCATCTTGCAAACTGTTTGAAATCTCTGATTTGGTGACCTCTTGTGGTGTGGTTCGATACAGCACTGCCGTGTTTCAGCTTGTGCCTGTTTGGATATTGGATTCTCAGGCTCAGAGGGGTACTGTTCCACGTTGATGTTTGCACATTTCATGAAAACATCAATGAGCATCATGAATTTGTGTCGCCCTTTTGCCTTTTCCCTGTACCACTGTGCATTGTTCTATTCAAATAATCCACTGCCTTCCAAAATGCTTTGATTGAACCTGCCTCCACTACACTATCAGTCCAGGCCTGCACTGTTGGAATGAAAACGTTTTGCCTCACACTGCATTTGCTTTTTTTCTTGGACAATTACGTTGAATCTGTGCCCTCTTGCTCACAATTTTAGAAATGGGAAAAGTTTGTCCCTCTGTACGCTGTACCACTACTGCTTTGAGCTTTGGTTTGAAATGTGCGCTATGACAAGACTTTGCCATTCTATTTATTTTCATTTCACACCTCCTGCGGGTTCTGACTGTTTTGCAGGAGGTTCAACTCCATGTGTAACAGTGACATGTCAAAACGCACATTCAAGTGACTCTTCCTGAGGTTATAATGACTTGGAAAACGTGAGGGCTGCACAGATGCTGGAGAGCAGAGTCAAAAAGTGTGGCGTCTGAAAAGCACAGCTGGTCAGGTAGCAACCAAGGAGCAGGAGAGTCAATGTTTTGTACATAAACTGTTCATCAGCCCTATCACTGGCTGGGCAAAAAAAAACAGTGTGTGTGGCATTATTACCTCTTTGGACAATTACCTTAACTTTGGATTAGATTAGATTCCCTACAGTGTGGAAACAGGCCCTTCAGCTCAACAAGGCCACACCGACCCTCCAAAGAGTAACTCACCCCACTCTACCTAATGCACCTAACAACTATGGACAATTTAGCATGGCCAATTCACCTGACCTGCACATCTTTGGACTGTGGGAGGAAACCGGAGCACCTGGAGGAAACCCACGCAGACACAGGGAGAATGTGCAAACTCCACACAGTCAGTCACCCAAGGCTGGAATTGAACCTGGGACCCTGGCGCTGAGACATTTCCGCCACCTCCAAAAAGAGGTGATATATTTCCAGGGATATATTTCCCTCCCCACCCCTTTCCGCCTTCCGCAAAGACCGTTCCCTCCGTGACTACCTGGTCAGGTCCATGCCCCCCTACGACCCACCCTCCCATCCTGGCACTTTCCCCTGCCACCGCAGGAACTGTAAAACCTGTGCCCACACCTCCTCCCTCACCTCTATCCAAGGCCCTAAAGGAGCCTTCCACATTCATCAAAGTTTCACCTGCACATCCACCAATATCATTTATTGTATCCGTTGCTCCCGATGTGGTCTCCTCTACATTGGGGAAACTGGACGCCTCCTAGCAGAGCGCTTTAGGGAACATCTCCGGGACACCCGCACCAATCAACCAAACCGCCCCGTGGCCCAACATTTCAACTTCCCCTCCCACTCTGCCGAGGACATGGAGGTGCTGGGCCTCCTTCACCGCCGCTCCCTCACCACCAGACGCCTGGAGGAACTACGCCTCATCTTCCGCCTCGGAACACTTCAACCCCAGGGCATCAATGTGGACTTCAACAGCTTCCTCATTTCCCCTTCCCCACCTCATCCTAGTTTCAAACTTCCAGCTCATCACTGTCTCCTTGACTTGTCCGGACTTGTCCGACCTGCCTATCTCCTTTTTGACCTTCCACTCCACCCTCTCCTCCTTGACCTATCACCTTCATCTCCTCCCCCACTCACCCATTGTACTCTATGCTACTCTCTCCCCACCCCCACCCTCCTCTAGCTTATCTCTCCACGCTTCAGGCTCACTGCCTTTATTCCTGATGAAGGGCTTTTGCCTGAAACGTCGATTTCGCTGCTCCTTGGATGCTGCCTGAACTGCTGTGCTCTTCCAGCACCACTAATCCAGTATTTCGTTTTCAGCATCTGCAGTTATTGTTTTTACCTACTAAATGCTGACTAGCCAGCAACAACCTCATCCTGGAAATGAATTAAAACAAAGGGTCGATTAGAGTTTGGCAACAAATGACAGCCTTGGTAGTGATGTTCACAACCCATGGAAGAATAAAAGGAAAGTAAGTGGCCATCTTGGATTGTTAGGTGTCCAGATCTTTTGCCTGCTGTTAGCTCCAAGTTTGAAAATAGGCACTTGAATTTTATATTTGTTTTGTTAGTATTGTACCTACTATAGTCAATTATTTTCTTGCACAATACACCCAAACTAAAGGGTTCTTAAATACATAATGGAAGCTGGTGACCCAAACAATAAGTCATTATTTTTGTATTTGCCTTAATGTTGAGGCAAAAGGTCCCTCTCCAGCATCAGTTCACCACAAACCTCTGCTGATCATTACCCATCCCTGTCCCTTGATGGATTGACTCCACACCCTTCTTTCAGCAAGTTACCCGGAACCTCCTGATTGTGGAATTGGACAATAGAGTCATAGAAGTCTACAGCACAGAATAATGACCATTCAGCCCATCAAGCCAGTGCCAGTCAAAAACAGCTATGGAACTATTCTAATCCCATTTTCCAGCATTTGGCCCATAGCCTTGTATACTGTGGCATCTCAAGTGCAATACTGGACAGTAGAGAGTCATTTGGTGAGGAAAAGTATTTGAGAGACAAAGGACTTCATGATTTTAAGGACTTACTGACTCCATGATGAGTAAGAATGCTTTCAAGAGTATGATAATCTGTTGGTTGCTACCATTTTCTGCTTGAACAGCACTAATGGTTTATTCCAGATCTGAGAAGGCAACGCTTGGCCATTGTGAGGCACACTATTTCTTTTCTTATTATTCAGCCATGGAGTATGAGCTTCACTGGTGAGCTCAATATTTATTGTCAACTCTAATTATCCTTGCAAGGTGATGGTGAACTATCTTCTTGAATCACTGCCAGCTGTGTTGTGCGGGGATAGCTATTCCCTATTAGGGAAGGACATCCAGAATTATGACTCCGTGACAGACAAGGAATGAAAATATATTTCCAAGTCAGGATGGTGAAGGAGGACTTGCAGGTGACGGTGCTCTCCTGTCCTTGAGCTTCTAGTTGATTGAGGTTATAGGTCTGTAAGCTGCTATCAAAGGACCATTGACAGGTTGCTGCAGAGCATTTTGTAGATGGTACCCACTGCTTCTACAGTGTACCAGTGGAGAAAGAAGTGAATGGTAACAGTAGTAAGTGGGGTGCTAATTAATTCGGCTGTTTTAGCCTGCAAGGTGTCAAAGTCTTGAACAATGTTCTTCCAGGCAAATGGAGAATACTCTGACAAACTCCAAACTTGTGCATTGTAAGTGTTTTTTGGAATCACAAGGTGAGCTACTCAGATCAGAATTCCCAGTCTCTGATCTACTTTCATAACTACAGTACTTTTATAGCTGGTCTGATTAAATTTTGGATCAATTGTAAATCCCAGGATGGTTATAATGGGCGATTCAGAGAAGTTAATGATGCTAGCAGTCAAGAGAAGATTGTTAGATTCTGTCCTTTGTTGAAGATAGTCATTGCCAGATATTTGAGTATCATACATACTTATGAATTCAAGTCTAAATGTTGTTCAAGGATCAATGATCAATTTTTGCAGAGTGGGCAAAAATGGATTACAGGATAATTTAATGTTCTACACAAACTCAGCACAGTGGCAAAACCCATTGAGTTTGGTTTTGTTGGAGCACAGAGTGCTTTAATGAAAAGACCATTCAGAAAAGCACCTGTGAGACATGAAAAGACAGTTACATCCCATGGAACAGAAGCCTAGTTGTTAAGGGCTGTTGTTCTTGGAAAAGGAACCCGCAAAGAAGTGAAAACAGCTAACTCTCAATTCCTGCTGCAGATTGGCATGTTTCATAATTCTACAAATTGGGCAGAAGACTGATGAAGTTGCAAGGAAAATAGCTGAGCAAAGCAGTGATTTGTCGGAAATTAAATGTGCTCCCGTCTCGCAAATACGTTGGACTGAATGATCATTGTCCAGCGCTGGACGCACACAAAGAAATAACGGTCAAAAAAATTGTTGAGTTTTAATGAGGAGCTTCAGTGTCAAACTGTTATGCTTGGAGCAGGAAATTGAGGCACAGAGTGTTACTTGGACAGGTTACAGTAAACATAGAGTGTTGGATGATGATCTGGATGAAGCATCCATTCATCTGGGGCTGATTACTGTGCTCGCCCCATACTACCTGCCAAATGGTTTTGATTCCAGATGCTTGGCGAAGGAGTTTGTCAGGTAAACAGATGATATGCTCTGCTGCACTGCCTGGCCTTCCCAATAGCTTCCATATGGCCAGATATCCTGCTGCCTCACACCGTTACGCGTGAGAACTTGTGAGCAAAAATGCCTCTATATTATAATAGTAATGTAAATTCCAATAGAACAAATGTACAATAATATCCGTCAAAATTAATAGATTGTAAATCAATTTGAGATGTCTAGGGCATGTGTAAGATTCTGTCTTTTCTGTCTACCTTTTAATTTCCACCTGCAAGATCATTGATTGGAAATGGAGGCTGTGGATCTCTCTGTGCCAGTGTACGGAGGGATTACAAAGCCCTCAGTGTTTGAGAATCAGGGAGTCATAGAGTCATAGAGATGTACAGCATGGAAGCAAATCCTTCGGTCCAACTCATCCATGCCGACCAGAGATCCCAACCTAAACTAGTCACATTTGCCAGCATTTGGTCCATATCCTTCTAAACTTTTTCCATTCATGTACCCGTTCACATGCCTTTTAAATGTTGTAATTATACCAGCCTCCACCACTTCCTCTGGCAGCTCTGCATGAAAAGGGTGCCCCTCAGGTCCCTTTTAAATCTTTCCCCTTAAACCTATGCCCTCTTGTTTTGGATTCTTGTACCCGGGGGAAAAAAAAACTGACTATTCACCCTATCCATGCCCTTCATGATTTTATAAACCCAGCAATTTTTGAGAAGATCTATATCTCAGATTGATGATAAATTTGTAAGTTAGCACACTGAGCTTGGAAGTTTGTTTTCAGACGTTTCGTCACCATAACATCATCAGTGAGAGTCTCTGGTGAAGCGCTGGTGGTATGTCCTGACTCTCTATTTATAGGCCATGGTTTCTTAAGGTGGGTGATGTCATTTCCGGTTCTTTTTCTCAAGGGAAGGCAGATAGGATCTAAGTTGATGTGTTTATTGATGAAGTTCTGGTTAGACTGCCATGCCTCTCAGAATTCTCATATATGTCTTTGTTTCGCCTGTCCGAGAATGTGTGTGTTGTCCCAGTTAAAATGGTGTCCTTCTTTGGCCTCCAAAAGACATGACCCACCAACACTAGTTTCTATGCATTAAGACAAAGAAGGACACCACTTTGACTGGGAATATACACACATCCTGGGACAGGCGAAACAAAGACATGCACAAGAATTCTTAGAGGCATGGCATTCTAACCAGAACTCCATCAATAAACACATCGACTGAAATCCTATCTACCTTCCCTTGAAAAAAAACAGAAATGACATCACCCACCTTAAGAAACCAAGACCTATAAATAGAGAGGTGGAGCATACCACCAGCACTTTACTAGAGACTCTCACTGGTGATGTTACCTAGTATGGTGGCAAAAAAACTGAAAACAAACCTTTAAGCTCAGCAAGCTAACTTACCGACTTATTTTATAAACCTCTATAAGGTCACCCCTCAGCCTCTGACGTTCCAGGGAAAACAGCCCCAGCCTGTTCAGTCTCTCCCTATAGCTCAGACCCTCCAACCCTGGCAACATCCTTGTAAATCTTTTCTGAACCCTTTCAAGTTTCACAGCGTCCTTCCTATAGCAGGAAGACCAGAATTGAATGTAGTATTCCCTAAGTGACCTAACCAATGTCCTGTACAGCTGCCACATACCCTCTCTTGAGGTGGCAGTGTTGTAGGAGGAGAGTTCTTCATGCCTCCTAGGACTGCACACTAGGACTTGGAGAACATGTAAACTCCACACAGACGGTCACCCAATGCTAAAATCGAGCCCATGTCCTTGTCCCTGTGAGGTAACAATGCCACTCTTGTCTAAGCCTGTGTACTGTAAGTGTTCACCATTAGTTCCTTGTCTTTCTATTCATATATCTGTTTACTAATGCCCCGGATCCTGCATGCCTTATCAAGTCCTTCCACAACCCTTCCCTGCCCCTTTCAACAATTTGTCTATTTCAACAATCAGGTCCCCCCAATTCCCGTGACCCTTTTGGAATGGGATCCATTATTTTCCAACGTTATTCTCAGAAGGAATTGCTACGCATTCTTATTTAAAATAAGTAGCCCCACCGTGAGTCTGCCAGCAATGTCAGCTGAGGTCTATCACTATCCTCTCAAGATTTACAAAGCCTTCTCATTTTATGTCGAATCAGTCACAAGAAAGGTGTTCTACTTTTGGAGGAATCCAAGACTCAGAATCACTAACATATGATATTCACTGAAAAGATCTGCTTTTGTGCCCTAAATTCTATGCCAACTAAATCTAAGACTTAGGTCTCCAACATCAATCATAATGTATTTCTTTGCCACTTAACGAAGACATTGACTTTAAAAAAAGCATTGGATATAGTTCTTAGGGCTCAAAGAATCAAAGGGTTTGAGAAGAAAGCAGGAAAAGGGGCTTGAGTTGGATGATCAGCCATGATTGTACTGAATGGTGGGATAGGCTCAAAGGGCCAAATGGCTATTTTCTATGTTTCTATTATTCAACATTCCTTTGGATGATTTTTTAAGGGAAATGGAACATCAGGCTGTTTTCTTTGAAATGAATGTCAGGCAAAAAATATGAATTTCTCAGCGAATAATAACTGTTCCTTCTGCTGTTGGGTAGCTTTTTAATATTGGCAAAGGGTAATTGGGAACTTGAATCATCTCATTAGTTTCTCCATTACCATTCTAGCATGGCCTTTTGGAAGCCATTCGTTTGTTACGCAGCAGTTTTAAATGTTTTGGGTCTGACTGGAGTTCGAAAATTTGAATCAAAATAATCGTTTGTTCCTTTTGAGCTGATATTTGACTTCAGATAGTTAAGGTGACTGAGAAATTAGAAGCCCTTGTATTTTGTCCGTTAGAGCCATGTTCATATGTTCTGATAACAAACCCTAAAAATTGCAAGGTGAAAACTGCATGAATAATGTTGTTTTATAACAGAACCAGTGCTGTAAGTGTGAAATTGACAATGACAATGGATGAGGCAGGTTTGTACTCAGGGCATTATAGAGGACATTCAGCCCATCATGCTGTGCTAGCTGTCTGAAAGAGAAAACCAGATAGTCCCAATTTCCTCTGCTCCTTTCTGAAAGCATGATAAGTTTTTTTTTCTTTTTTTCAATTGTGTATCCAATTCCCATTACAATATTGCCCCGCTTCCAGAAACAGTTTAAGCAATTACTTATAGGTTATTGTGACTCACTGGGTAAACAGGTTTCTCCTTTACTATTCTATTAAAATCTGCGACTGCAGATTATCCTATCAGTGGAAGTAGTTTCTAGCTATTATTAACACCGTTTGTAAATTTAATTATTTATTAACTTTACCTAATCTTGAAAGATCAATTTGAAATCTCTCCACAAAACCAATGACCTTTCCGCCTGGTCTCATTCTTGTAAATCTCCTCTACTTATCATCCAAAACTTTAAAGTTTTTCCCCAAGTGGTGCCCATAACTGTGGAGAACATAGTACTCCAGCTGCACTTTATAAACATGCAGCAAACATTGCTGACTCTGTTGCTGTAGAAATTGCCTAATTGTGTTGAAGTGTTCAGTAGAATCTCTGCTTTGAAGGTAACTTTAGACTGATTGTCCCTATCCTCAAAGCCAGTGGACATTTTCATGGGAATATGTAATAGCGGGTGATTCAAGGTCAAGCTGAAAAACATTCCCAGTCATTATTGGTTGGAGAGAAAGGCAGTGAGTTCCAGTGGCCATTCCCAATGGCAAGTTTGGGATGGAATTTTGGAAAGGGACTTTGATTCAGATTTTCAATCATCGCCAACTTCAACAAAGTCATGGATTGAGGTAGGAATGGCTGAAAAGTGGCTTACGTGCTGGGACCTCCACAATACCTTACCTCCAGGGCCATTTTACCTTACCATTATTTTAAACCTTCTTTCCTTCCACCACAGATGCACAGTGGCAAGAGCATGTGTAAGAAAAGAGAAGATCTGCAATGCGGCATCGAAGTTTGTTAATGTACCCAAAACTAATGATGCCAATTGCCTAATCCACAATAGAGTAAATTTAAGGGTTTGGGCTTACATAGTTGTGAAACCTGATCTTTGTGCAGTTATCCACAAGCTATATTAACCATTGGGATGAGAGGATCAGTAGTAAAATTTCCAAGTTTGCAGTCAATATAAAACAAGGTGACAGTGACAGTGGTGCGGAGGCTGTAAAAGGCTTCAGGCAACTTAGACATAATGGTTGAGGGGGCAAAAACATGGCTGTCACAATATAATGTGGATAAATGTGAAGCTGTTCACTTTGGTAGGAACAAAACAGAATGGTAGAGTATTATTTAAATGGTGAGGGATTGGGAAAAGTTGAGATGCATCTAGACTCGAAACATTAGCTTGCTTTCTTTCCATGGACACTGCCTGATCCGTTGTCATCTCCAGCACTTTTGGTTTTCAGTTGAGCTACAAAGGGACCTGGATGTCCTTGTGCATCAGTCATTGAAAACAAGTATACAGCCACAGCAAATGGTAGGAAGAGGATGGGTTGGCTGGGCTTCATTCACTGGAATTTAGAAGAATGAGAAGGGTACTCATTGCAAAATAAAAAAAATTCTGACAGAGCTAAACAGACGGCATGCAGGAATGATGTTTTCCCTTGGCCGGGGAAGATCCAGAACAAGTAGCTGCAGATTCAGGATACGGGATAGGCCTTGCTGAGATGTGTGGAATCTCCTTCATGAAGATGGTGGTAAACCTGTGGAATTTTCTACTTCAGGACTTCTGTAGAGACAAAGTTACTGAATATATTTAAAAAGGGGTTAAGAGTGTCAAGGACTGTGGGGAGAAAGCGGACATGCGATATTGAGATAGAAAATCAGCTGTTTGGATGACAGAGTGATCACGATGAGCTGGATGGTAAACACCTGCGGGTTTTATTTCACTATGTGCCATCTACAAGATACACTGCAACAACGTGCCAAAGCATTTCCAAACCCACAGCCTCTACCATCTCAAAGGTCAAGGGCAGGAGATGAATGGAAGCACCATCACCTGCAAATTCCCCTCCAAGATGCGCAACATCCTGATGTGGAAATACATTGCTGTTCCTTCAGTGTCACTGTGTTATAGTCCAGGAACTCCATCCTGAACAGCACCGTGGGTGTACCTACACTACAAGGGCTGTAATTGCTCAGGAGGCACTCATCAACATCTTCTCTGGGGATGAGCAAGTCTCTATGGATGCTTTTTGACCCATGGTGATCTCCAGCATTTGTTGCTTTCAATGCAGAGGAATGCAGAAAGCTTAAGAGAATGGGCAAAGATTTGGCAACTGGAATATAAAGTGGGCAAATGCAAGAGTGTGCAATTTGGTAGGAAGAATAGAGGAGCTGCATATTATTTAAGTGGAGAAAGATGGCAGAAAACTACAGATGGAGGGATTTAGGAGTCTTCAAGACACTGAACTAATTTCTGGTAAAAGTCAGTTCCAGGTTCCCGGAGGCAATGGAGGTCAATTTAACTATGGGGAGGAAGCTGTGCAGTGACAAACTGGGACAGTTCAGGCTAAAAGCTGAAGATCGACCATTTTGTGCATGGAATCTCTTGGATACTTACGTCAATCAGCACCTCTCGAGAAGATGTAAAATAAAATTGAGGAAAATGTATTGACACCTACTGAGATCAATTCAAAGCAATGATGGAACCTGAAACACTGTTTACTCTTGAAATTACTGTGCAACTTTGATTTAATCTAGTCTGCCTGTTAGATAAATATCGATTCAAAAGGGTCACTAATTTACATCCTCTCGAGATAAAGGTCATGCAATGTTGTATTGCAAAGAGTCAAATAAAAAATGGCCAATACAAAGGCTTAATTTTAAGCTTATGAAACAAATGGTCGCCTTTCCCTGGCTTGGCAGACTCTGATTTCCAGCAGCGATTCACTCATGTTATTTGTTTGCTTACCTGTACCAGTAATGTAATGTACACATCGTCCGCTGTCTGATTGTTGGTTTGTGCTGATTCCAGAGGAAAAACAGGAGCTTTAACAGAGCTGCTGTGAGGGACAAACTCTGTCATTTATTCATAAAATAATATGAACAAGAGCTCAGCAAAGTTTAATGAAGTCATTACTTCTCTTTCTCCAACTTTACTTTCTGATGTCTGGCAGAAAATATTCCAGCAATTACATCAACCTTTCGAATTGCTCTGTATTTTCCAATCTTATGGCTGTTACCTCTTTTATGATGATCACAGGCTACAAGCTTTGCTGCTGAAGGAAGGATTGACTAATTGGCTGAGAATAGATTTGACAACTTCCACAGAATCACAGTTTGGTTCTTACACAGAAGGAAGTCATTCTGCCTATCATAGCAGCATTGTTAATGTATCTCTGAAATAACTGCACAGCTGTCAATATCCCATCACCAAGTCACCCTTTACTTATACATGAACAGCCCTTGAGTATAGTATAGCCTTGTACAGTCATCACAGTGTCAGCATCTCTGATTCTAACCTGTTTTATATGTCAGCCAGGGCTCCCTGATTGGACCAGATTAACAGCTCCAATAATGGAACTCATGTTCTTTGAGGTCCAGCTGGCTAACATCATTACAATCACTACAATCTGATGCCAATCTCCTGCCTTTTCCTCTTATCCTTGAACAACATTTCTATCCAACTTTGATTGTAAGATTGCACTTGAATGAACAGAGAGGACCTTGGCTTTATGACACCACTCACCAAGTTCTATTTACTTTAATACTTTTAATAGAAACAAAAATGTATCAATCTCTAGTTTGAAATTTTGAATTTCAGACTCAACAGCTTTTTGGAGAGGAGAATTCCAAATGTTCCCTATTCCTTGTGTGAAGGACGACCTTAACCCAAAGTGAATGAACTTTAATTTAACATTTGTACTCTTTGTTTTTGATTTGCACACAAGAAGAAATACTTTCTCTCAAGCTATTCGAGAAAATCCGATAATTAACTTAAACATGTGAGCCATATCACCCTTTAATCATCCATATTCAAGGGAGTACAAGCTTACTCAATGCAACCTGCCTTCATCATTTAACCTTTTTAGCCCCACATCATTCTGTGCTCCACCCGTGATTGGGTCAAAGTAGAACGTTGTGTAACTGTAACATACATTGCGCCTCTGGATGGTCCAGCCTTTTTCCGTTACAGGCCAACACTCCATTAGCCTTTTGAGAACCATTGTATCAGACAGTGCAAAAGGTGACCACTCTGGTCTCTTGACTTGATACTTGCCCTTTCAAGGAATTCCATTTTCCTGGATTTTCCTTGTACTGTTGCGATTGTTTACCATTGAAGGTGACGCTGTATTTAGCATTTTATAGGAACATTAAAACAGGAACCGATGCAGGCTATTCAGCCTTTGAACTGTTCTGCCATTCAACATGATGGCCTAGTTCAACATTATACTTCCATTCTAGATTAGTGGTGCTGGAAGAGCACAACAGTTCAGGCAGCATCCAAGGAGCTTCAAATTCAACGTTTTGGGCAAAAGCCCTTCATCAGGAATAAAGGCAGTGAGCCTGAAGCGTGGAGAGATATGCTAGAGGAGGGTGGGGGTAGGGAGAGAGTAGCATCGAGTACAATGGGTGAGTGGGGGAGGGGATGAAGGTGATAGGTCAGGGAGGAGAGGGTGGAGTAGATAGGTGGAAAAGGAGATAGGCAGGTAGAACAAGTCCGGACAAGTCATGGGGACAGTGCTAAGCTGGAAGTTTAGAACTAGGGTGAGGTGGGGGAAGGGGAAATGAGGAAACTGTTGAAGTCCACATTGATGCTCTGGAGTTGAAGTGTTCCGAGGCAGAAGATGAGGCGTTCTTCCTCCAGGTGTCTGGTGGTGAGGGAGCGGCGGTGAAGGAGGCCCAGGTGGCTACGTAGAGCAGTTGATCTTCCATAATTACACCGGCACCACTCCCCACCTCTTCCCCCACTACATTGATGACTGCATTGGCGCCACCTTGTGCTCCCGCGAGGAGGTTGAGCAATTCATCAACTTCACCAACACATTCCACCCTGACCTTAAATTCACCTGGACCATCTCTGGCACCTCCCTCCCTTTCCTGGACCTCTCCATCTCCATTAATGATGACCGACTTGACACTGACATTTTTTACAAACCCACCGACTCCCACAGCTATCTGGATTACACCTCTTCCCACCCTACCTCTTGCAAAAATGCCATCCCGTATTCCCAATTCCTCCGCCTCCGCCGGATCTGCTCCCAGGAGGACCAGTTCCACCACAGAACACACCAGATGGCCTCCTTCTTTAGAGACCGCAATTTCCCTTCCCACGTGGTTAAAGATGCCCTCCAACGCATCTCGTCCACATCCCGCACCTCCGCCCTCAGACCCCACCCCTCCAACCATAACAAGGACGGAACGCCCCTGGTGCTCACCTTCCACCCTACCAACCTTCACATAAACCAAATCATCCGCCGACATTTCCGCCACCTCCAAACAGACCCGACCACCAGGGATATATTTCCCTCCCCACCCCTTTCCGCCTTCCGCAAAGACTGTTCCCTCCGTGACTACCTGGTCAGGTCCACGACCCCTACAACCCACCCTCCCATCCTGGCACTTTCCCCTGCCATCGCAGGAACTGTAAAACCTGCGCCCACACCTCCTGCCTCACCTCTATCCAAGGCCCTAAAGGAGCCTTCCACATCCATTAAAGTTTTACTTGCACATCCACTAATATCATTTATTGTATCCGTTGCTTCTGATGTGGTCTCCTCTACATTGGGGAGACTGGGTGCCTCCTAGCAGAGCGCTTTAGCGAACATCTCCGGGACACCTGCACCAATCAACTACACCGCCCCGTGGCCCAACATTTCAACTCCCCCTCCCACTCTGCCGAGGACATGGAGGTTCTGGACCTCCTTCACCACCGCTCCCTCACCACCAGATGCCTGGAGGAAGAACGTCTCATCTTCTGCCTCAGAACACTTCAACCCCAGGGCATCAATGTGGACTTCAACAGTTTCCTCATTTCCCCTTCCCCCACCTCACCCTGGTTCTAAACTTCCAGATCAGCACTGTCCCCATGACTTGTGCGGACTTGTCCAACCTGCCTATCTCCTTTTCCACCTATCCACTCCACCCTCACCTCCCTGACCTATCACCTTCATCCCCTCCCCCACTCACCCATTGTACTCTATGCTACTTTCTCCCCACCACCATCCTCCTCTAGCTTATCTCTCCACGCTTCAGGCTCACTGCCTTTATTCCTGATGAAGGGCTTTTGCCCGAAACGTCGATTTTGAAGCTCCTCGGAAGCTGCCTGAACTGCTGTGCTCTTCCAGCACCACTAATCCAGAATCTGGTTTCCAGCATCTGCAGTCATTGTTTTTACCTCATTGATTATACTCCCATTGTCTCCCCTTACCTCTGGACATCTTTACCCCTGGAAATCCAATTTTTTCTTAAAAGTATTCAACGTCTTGGCCTCCACATCCTTCTGTGGTAGAGATTTCTAAAAGTTCACCACTTGCTGAGTGAAGACATTGCTCTGCATTTCAGTCTGAAATAGTCTACTGTTGAGAATGTGGTGCCCGAAACGTCAATTCTCCCGTTCCTCAGATACTAC
The DNA here is from genome assembly GCF_047496795.1 of Chiloscyllium punctatum. Taxonomy (NCBI): domain Eukaryota; kingdom Metazoa; phylum Chordata; class Chondrichthyes; order Orectolobiformes; family Hemiscylliidae; genus Chiloscyllium; species Chiloscyllium punctatum. The sequence goes on from NC_092764.1 coordinate 14,263,649, forward strand.
CTGGCCTGCTGTGCTTTTCCAGCACCACACTCTCGACTCTGATCTCCAGCATCTGCAATCCTCACTTTTTCCTGAAATAGTCTACTGTGTCTTCTGAGACCACGACCCTCTGTTCTGAAATCTTGGCCAGTGGATCCCTGCTCTTAGTCTAATCAGGTCATTACCAGGAAGTGTACTCTATGTCCTAACCATTCTTTGTCTGAAATAGGTTTCCCTCACATCTTATAATGCTTTATACCTGCAGTGTTTAGTTAGTTTCATACCAGAATCTTTGAATTTCTCTATTTTCCTTACAGCTCTGATTCACACACCACTTTGCTGCAAAGATTCTCGTTAATTCAGGTCACAGCAGAATGATTAAGGAAACTGTTTAGCAGTTCCTTTGCAATAGACACTTTGCAATTTTCAACTCCTTACCATCTGTTGAAAACCAATTTGTATTTCTCTCCCTGCAGAGGTGTTCATGTAGATTGTTCTGAACTACAAGTTTTTTGTCTGGAATTCTTCATAAATCTGCATCAAGACACAAACTCGAAAGACTTCCTGCAAGAAGACAGCTCATATTTCTCGGATGAAAGAAGAATATGTGCATTTAACTCTGCTTTTCACCTATATAACTTATGGGTATTGCAATACCAATGTTCCTAATTACATTCAGCAGTCGACACCTTCCTTCGCCAATGGGACATTGTATTCAGCGACCTGTAGCAGCACTCGTATTTTAATGCAAACTTTCAGAGTCAGAAGAGTGACTCCAAAGTACAAAGAACTGGAAGCAGAGGCATGTATCTGTTGTTTATAGAAAGGTATAGGCAAAGGACTATATCCAGGGGTGTAGGAGACCTCTAAAATTGAACAAAATGGAAAAGAAGGTGAGACAAATCTTAAAATAGCTATTCATGTTGCTTACAATTAGGTCTTGAAATGCCCTGTGGATTTCAGTTTTGAATTCTTTGTTTATGTGCAATGGTTTCAGAAAATGGGCAAATGGGGGAGATGATGGTGTCATCATCATGTCATTGTGATAATAATCCAGAACACCAAAGGAATGCCCTGGGGGGGGATTTGGGTCAAACCCACTTTGGCAGCTAGTGTAACTTGTTGCACCAGACTCTGAAAGGGATAATACTTAGGAGTGCCTTAAGCACCACCCACTGTGATGATACCACATGGAATTGTGAGCAGAACAGTTTAGGATCTGAGAGAAGTAAGCTGTAACATCCAAGTTCTCTTCCTAGACTTTGAAGAGTAATTTACTACTACTATGCAATCAACCATTCTCGTTTAATATACCATCCTTTTCTAGTCAGACCATCAATGGTTTTGCTCTACCACACTGGACCAGGGAGGCTCTGTAGAGTCCTGTATTCAAAGACGTTGGCAGCAGTAAACACAGATTTGTGTTTAATTGCATTCACTTCATAGTGAATAGGATTGCCAAACTGGAACTAAAATTTAATTAATACATCTTGAATTGAAAGCTAAATCAGTAATGGTAACCAGGAGGCTATTACCGATTGTAGTAAAAACCCATCTGGTACACTAATGTCCTTATTTGGACTGGCCCACATTTGACTGCAGACTCACAGCAATGTAGCTGATTTGAACTAATGCCAGAAATGGCCACTCACTTCAAGGATAAATAGGAAAATGGTTAACAAATGTTGGCATTGCTGGTGATATCCACATCACATGAAAGAATTGACAAAATACTAACAAAGGAGACACACAAAGGATATAATACAATGAGTTATTATGATCTAGAGTGCATTGACAAAAGGTTGCAGGACCAAGGGGGAGTAAGGTTAATTGGGTAACACATTCAAAGAAAACAGCACAAGCATGAAGGGTTGGTTGGCCTCCTCTGTGCTATATAATGCCATAAATAAGCCAGGGTCGATGATGGTTCAGTTGAGAAGGTCACCAGACAGTCTGCTGGAAGGCTGTAACATTTGGCTCTCTTTGCATGTTAGACTCATTCCAACACCAGCACATCCTTCCTAAGATATCGGGCCCAAAGCTGCTCATAATGTTCCAAATGTGGTCTGACCAGAGCCTTTTACAGCCTCAGCAGTACGTCCTTGCTCTTGTAATCTAGCCCTCTTAAAGTGAACACTATCATTGCATTTGCTTTCCAAACTGCCAACTGAACCTGCATGTTAACCTTATGAGAATCTTGAATTGGGACAATTAAGTCCCTTTGTGCTTTAAATTTCCAAAGCCTTCTTTTAGGAAGTAGTCTGTGCCTCTATTCTTCCTACCAAAATACATTGCCTCACACTTTCCCACATGCTGTTTTTACCTGTCACTCCTTTGCCCGCTCTCCTAGCCTGTTCAAGTCCTTCTGCAGCCTCCTCACTTCCTCAATACTACCTGCTCCCCTCCTATCTTTGTGTCATCTACAAATTTAGCAACAATGCCCTCAGTCCCTTTGTTCAGATTGTTAATGTGTAATGTGAATTGTTGTAATCCCAACACCGATCTCTGCAGAATTTCACTAGTAACTGGCTGCCATTGTGAAACAGACCCATTTATCTCCACTCTCTGCCTTCTGCCAGTCAGCACATCCTCTACCTATGCCAATACCTTGTCCCAACACCATGTGTTCTTATCTTATTTAGCAGCCTTCCATTTGGAAATCCAAGTAGATGATTACACAATACCAGGTTATAGTCCAACAGGTTTAATTGGAAGCACACTAGCTTTCGGAGCACGGCTCCTTCATCAGGTGATCTCCAGGTTGGACTATAAGCTGGTGTTGTGTGATTTTTAACTTTGTACACCCCAGTCCAACACCGGCATCTCCAAATCACAAGTCGATGATGTCCACTTACTCTCCTTTCTCTAACTTGCTCATTACGTCTTCAAAAATTCTAAGAGAATTGTTAGGCAAAACTCCTCTTGATGAAGCCATACTGACTCAGTCCTATTTTACCTTGCACTTCCAAGCACTCTGCAATAATGGACTCTAAGGTCATAACAATGATAGACCAGCTTATCATTTCCTGTCATGTGCCTCCCTCCCTTCTTAAACAGGAGTGTTATATTAGTCATTTTCCAGTCCCTTTGTATCCTCCCTGACTCCTCAGCTATCTCCTTCAAAACCCTTGGGGTGTAGTCCATCTGGTCTGAGTGATTTACCTACCTTCAGACTTTTCAGATTCTCCAGCACCTTCTCCATGATGACGGTGACTAAGGTCACCTTTGCTCTCAGCATCTCTGAAAGTTCTGGTATGCTACTGGTGTCTTCCACTGTGAAAACTGAGGCAAAGAACTGACTCAGTTCCTCCTCCTACCTGACAATTCTTTGTTTTCCACAACTGGCTGAAATAGTGTTCTGATTAATTAATACATCAGTAACAAATCACTTGATACAGAAAATGCTCAAAATTACAAATGTCAACTGTGTATTAGCATATCTCAGTTTAAACTGTGAGTATGATTATGCCAATTGGCTTTTAGTCAAGAAATAGTGAGGAGACCACTACTGGGTGTATTTGCTTTTTTGTTTAGGCGCGATCACATCTGGACAGTAATTACTTCCAGAGCCAAGCAGGTTACTGACAGATGGTGTGAGTTTCAAGAGAACGAAAGAAAGGAAATCAGAACACATTAAATTCCTGAACTGGGAGAGAGTCGATGTAAGGTCTGTGTCCCCACTGTGTGTTATAGTGGTACTACCAACACATGAGAAAGAAAGAAATTACAGAGAAGGGGGTGTGATTGTGGAGTAGGGATAATGGCACCAATCTACCATTTAAACCTCTCCACCCATTCCTACCCCCTGCTCACACCCAAAACCCCACTCATCAGACTAGCATTACTAGACTAATAATTCTGAGATCCAAGTAAATGGTCTGGCACATGGGCTGAAATCCCATCATTGCAGCTGCTGGTAACTGGATTTAATTAATAAATCAGGAATTGAAAACAATTCTCATTAACTGCAACCCCCAGGACAGCTATTAACAATTGTTGTAAAAACACATTCCAGTTCACTAACATCCTTTTCTTAATGTTTGGCATGAATCGTGATATTGTTGATGTGTTTTTGCGTTTGTAAGTACTTAGACCTATTGAACAATTTAAAGCTTTCATTAATAATTTCTGCCCCTCTATTGAAGTGACTTCCAGAAATAATTAGAAATGTCTTGGTTAATATCTATTCCTCAACTAGTATCACTGAAAAGCGTATTATCTCGTCAGCATCAAAGTGCAGTTTAGAACATAGAACATAGAACAACACAGCGCAGAACAGGCCCTTCGGCCCTCGATGTTGCGCTGACCTGTGAACTATTCTCAGCTCGTCCCCCTACACTATCCCAAAATCATCCATGTGCTTATCGAAGGATTGTTTAAATCTCCCTAATGTGGCTGAGTTTAACGGAGCTGTGCAGGAATTGCCTGAATGGTTTCTCTGTAATACAGAAATTACTACAGTTCAAAAAATACCTCACTGGCTATAAAGTGCTGTGTAGGATATAACAAAATTTTCAAAGGAGTTATATAAATGAAAGCCTCATTTTTCTTTATTAACTGGAACACTATAGTTTCAAAAAATCTCAAGTATTACAGTGTAGCACCTTATTAAAAAGAGCCTTTATTGAAAGGGGACAATGCAGCAGTGTTATAGTATTACAGTTGCTGGGCCCATTAAGCTTTCAAAAGGTTCCCTTGAGTTGGTAATTGTCACTTCAGCTATAAAAAGGCTTTGATGAAGTGCAAGAGGAGCAGTTCTCATCACATAAAGGGTTAACATTTTTACTTGGTGACCAATGATTTCATCTGGAACAGCTCGTGAATGAAGCTGTCCGGGTTGAGATATATTTATAGCCACCGTCGACATCTAGGTGCCTCCTTTGGATATTAGTATACATTAGAGCTGAAAATGTGTTGCTGGAAAAGCGCAGCAGGTCAGGCAGCATCCATAGAGCAGGAGAATCGACATTTTGGGCATGAGCCCTGCTTCAGGAATGAGGAACATTAGTATACATTACCCAATTATTAACTGTAAGCTTTCTGTCCACACTCAGCCAGTTAATAGCTCTGTTGGAATGAACTCATTTTGTATATAATCCTGTTTTGAGTTAGATTAGGTTACCTACAGTATGGAAACAAATCCACACCGACCCTCCGAAGAGTAACCCACCCTATATTTACCCCTGACTAATGCACCTAACACTATGGGCAATTTAGCATGGCCAATTCACCTGTCCTGCACATCTTTAGGATTGTGGGAGGAAACTGGAACACTTGGAGGAAACCCACGCAGATACGGGGCGAATGGAAAACTCCACACAGACAGTCACCTGAGGCAGCAGTGCTAATGTGGATAAATGTCTGGTTATCCACTTTGGTGGCAAGAACAGGAAGGCAGATTATTACCTCAATGGTATCAAATTAGGTAAAGGGGCTGTTCAGAGAGATCTGGGTGTTCTTGTCCACCAGTCAATGAAGGCAAGCATGCAGGTACAGCAGGTCGTGAAGAAGGCTAATAGCATGCTGGCCTTCATAACAAGAGGAATTGAGTATAGAAGCAAAGAGGTGCTTCTGCAGCTGTACAGGGCCCTGGTGAGACCACACCTGGGGTACTGTGTACAGTTCTGGTCTCCAAATTTGAGGAAAGACATTCTGGCTATTGAGGGAGTGCAGCGTAGGTTCACGAGGTCAATTCCTAGAATGGCAGGATTGCCTTACACGGAAAGACTGAAGCGACTGGGGTTGTATACCCTTGAGTTTAGAAGACTGAGAGGGGATCTGATTGAAACGTATAGGATTATGAAAGGACTGGACACTCTGGCAGGAGGGAACATATTTCCGCTGATGGGGGAGTGCCGAACCAGAGGACACAACTTAAAAATACGGGGTAGACCATTTAGGACAGAGATGAGGAGAAACTACTTCACCCAGAGAGTGGTGGCTGTGTGGAATGCTCTGCCCCAGAGGGCAGTGGAGGCCCAGTCTCTGGATTCATTTAAGAAAGAATTGGATAGAGCTCTTAAAGATAGTGGAGTCAAGGGTTATGGAGATAAGGCTGGAACAGGATACTGATTGGGAATGATCAGCCATGATCATATTGAATGGCGGTGCAGGCTCAAAGGGCTGAATGGCCTACTCCTGCATCTATTGTCTATTGTCTATTATCTATTGTCTATTGTCTATTGTCTAATTGCTGAGTCATGGTGCCACCCCAATTAAGTAAGTTATTTTTATTACAATTAAGGATTGCACATTTCTTCCACATCGGCTATTTCTCTCCAATTTATCTAGATTAAAATTACCCGCCATATAGTAATTTGAGGGTCATCAGTAAATTATTGTTGAATTCTACCCTGTTCACTGTCATAAAACTACGTTTGACTCACCTACAGTAAAATTACACCCCATTCAATTTTCTGTGAAATTATATCTAGCTCAACCAGTATGAAATAGCACTTAACTTAGTTCAGTATATTTCATTGAATTTTGCGAGTTAAGTGGAAAATGCAGAGTTTATACTCCTAAATGCCTTGACTACAGGTATGTAAGTGGTTCAGCCAGAAGTGATTCTATTTTCCCTTTAGTGGTATTAACTTTACATGACAAAATGTTTCCTTGGAATCGTGTAATTTGGAACAGGTGTGCATGACTTATTGTCAGGGGAGCAGAGCTTTTTTAGTTAATGGGGGAAATTGGGAAGCAGAGTGTGAAGTGATCTAACACCATTTTGACGATCAAAGCTGCTTTCTTTACTAGTTATTATGTCAACGTAAAGCACCAGGAAGTCTCCTCATATCCCAGGCCATTAGGATAAAGTTAGTTCCATGTGCAGATATATAATTGCTGGCTTAGTTTTGAGACACAGGATTAAATCCAGATGAGTTTGTGGTGGTTTACAATTTGTGTGCTTCTAATTGGCTAGCAGATGGCTCATTTGCAGATGAAGAGAATTTGAGTGACTGTATTCAGACCATTTTAATGGCACGGGATAAAACTGATAGAGTCAGTGGGACTACAAAAAATTACGATCTGTGCAGATGATTCACATTCGTAAAGGCTGCGAATACCAGTGACCTAGAGATGTGAATACGAATTCCAGGCTGAAACTTGGATGCGGCATTTCTGACATGTGTGGCATGAAATCCCACTGGTCAAGAAATGGTATGTCAAATATCTCCAATTAGTTCTGGCACATGCGGACGACCAATCTGAGAAGGGTACTGACAGGAATATCATCATGTGGAGATGCTGCTATTGGACTGGGATGGATAGGATCAACTGTCACATGACACCAGGTTATAGTCCAAACCGTTTATTTGAAATCACAAGCTTTCAGAGTGCTGCTTCTTCATCAGGTGGAGATTACGAAGTAGATTATGCAGTGGAATATATATCCAGCAGGAATCAAGATATTCATCACATTTATCACAGGGTTTTGAAATATGACCAACAGAAGTCCACTGAACGGCTGTTCTAATCACTTCTAGCTCAACATGTGTTCAAGTTCATGAGGGTTCCCTCATACAGTGTACTTAAAAGGCCAGCCATCTAATTTTCAAGTACAGTGCTTTTGAACAAGTGTATCTGAAAGTGTTTTGAATCATATTTGGAGGTGTTTTTGTGCATTCACAGAAGAAGTGCAGAGGATTTAGACACTTTTCCACATCAACAATTTTGGGCACTTGAGTTGTTGTGCTTGTGAACCTACAAACTGACAAATGGGAGCCCAGACTGCAGAGAGTGGATGGAGTCTGTACATAGATTGAAGAAGAGGGAGTGGCAACTTCGAGTGAGGAAGGAGAACCGCTGCCAGCTCCACCTCATCCAGGATCAGTGCACGAGTCTTCTCAGATTCAGCAAGGTGGTTGTGCCAGAACTGTGCCATCCTCTGCACTGTTTCCTGTGACTTTCTGCCATGACTAGAGCATGGACACCATCAGTTTAGGCATTCACTCGACTGAGTCATTCAGCTAACAGCAGGAGACCTGGCAAACACCTTCCAGCTCACTGTCACTCCTGCATCTGCCAGTTGATGAAGACCCAGCCACAAGACAGTCAAGCTCATCATCTTGTCTCTCACCAGGATGAAAATGCTATACTGAACACATGGGTTTGTAAGAATAACAAATGGCCCATTAGTCCAGCTAGTGACTGCATGCACATGATACTGTGGGTTCCTAATGCCTGTGGGGAAAGGTATAGAAAGCACAAGAGCTACTATTTCATTAATTTGGAATGCACACACCATACTCAAATCATTATGGTGGGCTATCATAAAAGCATAAGATATAGGAACAGGAGTAGGCCATTCAACCCTTTGAGACTGAACCACCATTCAATTTGATCATTTATCTCAATGCCACTTTCCCACACTATCTCCATTTCCCTTTATATCTTGGCAACCATCATGATGCCCTTGCCTTGCGTGACTGTGCTGTTCCTCCAGTATTCCCCTTACTAGGTAGAATCAGAGGAAAGATGCTCCTGTCCATATGATTGATGAAACTCCTCTTCCCTCACCTGACCCTGTGAAGGCAATGTAGACACAGTGAAAGTCAAACTTTCGTCATAAATATCATGGAGCACATTGTGCTATAATTCAACAATGGCGCAATGGCTAAAGGGTTAGCAATGCTGCCTCACAGCACCAGGCACCCGGGTTTGAATCCACCCTCAGGTGTCTGTGTGGAGTTTGTGCATTCACCCTATGTCTGTGTGAGTTTCCTCCAGATGCTCTGCTTTCCTTCCACAGTCCAAAGATATGCATGTCAGGTGGATTGGCCATGCTAAACAGTACATAGTATCCAGGAATGTGCAGGTTAGGTGGTCTACCCATGGGAAATGCAGGGTTACAAGGATGCCTTTCGAGGGTTGGTATGGACTCAATGGGCTGAATGGCCTGCTTCCACACTGTAGGAATTCTATGATTGCCTGGATTAAGTGAGGGAAAGTACAACAGTGCTTACCAATGTGTTAGTGCTGTATTGCTATACTTCGCAACATCACTGTCAAAGAAGGCACAATCATCACCAACAGGTACGCCCAGGTCACCTCAGGAAGAGGAAAGTAAACAAAATGAAGAAAATGCTGTCCGGCAACACCTACGGAAACTCCTCTTCGTTTCAGAGTTCATCTCTTCACCACTGTGATCCAGCATTCTTCTTCTTCTAGGCAAAAGTGAAGACTGCAAATGCTGGAAACCAGAGTTTAGATTAGAGTGGTGCTGGAAAAGCACAGCAGGTCAGGCAGCATCTTCTCCATCTTCTCACTTTTCAAGGACACCCATCACTGGCATTCTTGGGCAAGAGCCTGTAATTTAAAAAAAACTTTCAATTATATCTTTACCCAACAAGATATAAATTAAATGTGCAACAACAAACCCTTCATCCTTGTGCATTTGTTCAGTGTCTCTTGTCGGTGCTTTTGCCTGGCTCAGTGCTCCTACACAGTGGCTGTAGCATGGCTGAAGAAAAATCAAGGTTTGGCAGTGAAACTAGAATGAAAATTGTTTTAAAGATTCGAACCAGCCCTGCTGCCAAAGTGATGAATGGAGCAGGAATGAATAATCTCCCTCTGTCAGTGGTTCAAAGACTTTACTTTGGGCTGAGATAATAATTTATATAAATTCTCCAATCAGGGTCTTTCAGCAGGTCAATTAACATTCAGCATTGCAAAGAACTGGCTACTGTCCAATGTGTGAGAAACATAACCACATCAGTGAAGAGTCATGGATTGTAGCTCAATTGAAACCACCTGACCAGAATAGAAAATCCATGTGAGAACCTCATGTGAAATATTTCTTAATGCCCACTGACTGACATTATTACTTGCTGCAACTACTTTTTTTTAATGTACTTGTTGGAACAATGATGGCTTGCTACGATGATATAAGTGTGATGTATGATTTAAGATGAGTTGGAAATTAGAAAGAGAAATGGGAGACAGAGTTTAATCTGGACGAGTGGGAGGTGTTGCATTTTGGGAGGTCAAATGCAAGTGGAAAGTATCCGGTAAATGGCAGGACCCTTATGAGCAGCAGCATGCAAAGAGATCTTCAGGTGCAAGTCCACGGCTCCCTGCAAGTGGCAACACAAGTGGATAAGGTGGTAGTGAAGTCATACTGCATGCTTATCTTCATTGGTCAGGTCATAGATTATAAAAGTTGGTAAGTCATGCTGCAGCTTATTCCTGAAGAAGGGCTCATGCCCGAAACGTCGATTCTTCTGCTCCTTGGATGCTGCCTGACTTGCTGCGCTTTTCCAGCAACACATTTTCATGTTTGACCACATTTGGAGTATTGTGTGTAGTTCTGGTCCTCGTACTACAGGAAGGATGTGGAGGCTTTGGAGAGGGTGCTATAGAGGTTTACTGGGATGTTGCCTAGATTGGAATGTATTAGCTATTAAGAGAAGTCAGGCAAACATGGATTGTTTTTGCTAGAGTGTTGAAGTCTGAGGGACAACCTAATAGAACTATATAAAATTACAGGAGTGGAAAGTGTGGATAGTCAGCGTCTTTTTCCCAGGGTGGAAATGTCAAATACTTCGGGAAATGGGTTTAAAGTGAATGAGGGAAAGGTCGAATCTCAGATGGCGGTGAAACAGACTACAGACGGGAGGTGGAAGACCTGGAAAAATGGAGCACTGAGAACAACCTAGCTCTCAATGCCAGCAAAACCAAGGAATCATTATTGACTTTCGGCGATGTTACACATGCCTCCCTACACATTAACAGCGCAGAGGTGGAACGAGTGGAGAGTGTCAAGCTCCTGGGAGTGGTCATGTGTAAACACTGGTTACAAAGGCCCAACAATGTCTCTTCTTCCTCAGGCAGCTGAGGAAATTTGGCATGACGGCGAATACCCTTGCCAACTTTTATAGGTGCGCCATCAAGATCATTCTGTCTGGATGTATCACCAACTGGTATGGCAACTGTACCACTCAAGATTGGAGACGGTTACAGAGCGTGGTGAACTCAGCCCGGACAATCACAAAGGCCAACCTCCCATCTGTAGAATCCATCTACCAGGCCCACTGTCGAGGAAAGGCCGCCAGCATTCTCAAAGATCCATCTCACCCTGGAAATGCTTTTCTCCAACCTCTACCCTCAGGGAGAAGGTACAGAGATTGAACATGTGCACCAGCTGGTTTCACAACAGTTTCTACCCTACTGTTGTCAGAATACTGAATAGACTCACAAACACTTAACATTCGCCTGTACCTGTGTTTTTGTTTTTGCTGCTGTTACCTATTATTTACTATCTATGCTACTTAACTCTGTGATCTGTCTGTATTGCTCTCAAGATAAAGTTTTCACTGTGCCTTGGTACACATGATAATAAATTCAATTAAATTCAATTGAATAAAGGAGTTGTTTGAGGCAGGTTCTTCGCAGGGGGTGTTAGGTGCCTGAAGTGCACTGCCAGGATGGTGGTAATGATTACATTAGCAACATTTAAGAGGCATTTAGACAGACACATAAACAAGGAGGGATTAGAGGGATATGAACCATGTGCAGTCAGGTGAGATTAGTTTGGAATGACATAATAGTCAGGGTGGACATGCCAGGCCGAAGGGCCTGCTCATGTGCTGAATTTCATGTATAATGAAATTTAAATAAAATTACCGAAAACTGTTTTCTCAAATTCCATTTGAGTTCGACCATTTAGCTCAGAGCTGCAAATTCGATGCTGACAGAAATAAATATTTTAGGCCTAACAATCTTTCAAAAAGAGGAGGAGGAATATTGATAAAAGACTCAATAATAGTAGCGGAGAAAAAGGAGCTCAGGAAGGCTGATCAGGGAATGGAAACACATTGGGGAGAATTGAAAGGCAGCCTCTGGTGAGAGTTCACTCCATGTCTCCTCACTGCAGAGCTGATGTGTATTATGTTATGAAGACAAGGGTTCCTTAGACGATTATGTTTTAAGCTTTAATTCAAAGTAAAATGGGATACTTTATGGGTGGGGGTCATGTGGCCTGATGCTAGATTCTGCCCAATGAACCTGTGTGGTCAAGTTAAGTGGTATTGAAATGCATGTAGCAGGTTCAACATCTAAACACAACGTGAAAGGCCATTATTCTTGCTATTGCAAAATTAATGTCTCAGATACTTAAGACAGAGAAAGAACGAATTTTGGAGAAGAGACAGGGGTAGCTGCTATGGCCAGCAAGGATGAGGAGTTATTTTTCTGTTGGCTACCATAAAACAATCTGATTGAAAAGATATTGTTACCGTGTGATTGCATCATCTAATTAACAGGTTAGTGGAAATAGGCAAGTAGCATCTGAAAATCAAAACGTGGCCCTTAAGAAATTCTCAGGATCAGTCCTCAGTTATCAAAAAAAAACCTTTTGACTAAATATTGTGGCTGCAGCAGCAGGTCATGTGCTGGGAGTTCGGTGGTGAGTTGCTCACCTCCATACCCTATTCACTATCAACAATCCGGAAGTAAGGATGATATTCCACTTGTCAGAATAAATACATTCAAGATATTTGACACCATCTAGGATAAAGTAGCTCATTTGATTGGTGCCCCATCCAACAGCTCTAACCTTCACTTCTTGCACAAATAATGACATGGAGGTGCCAGTGTTGGACAAAGTTAAAAATTGCACAACACCAGGTTATAGTCCCAACAGGTTTATTTAGAAGTATTAGCTTTCAGAGCACTGCTTCTTCATCAGGTAACTACCCGATGAAGGAGCAGCATTCCAAATGCTTGTACAGAGCAATCTTGGTTTTCCAAACATCAATTATCCAAATTTCAGATTGTCAGAACATGATCTCAAGGTCCCATAGAAATGTTATCTGTTATCTGGGCAATCAGTTATCCAAACAAAATATTCCCTGCTCGTCTCATTTGGATAATCAAGTTTGTGCTGTACTTCCAAATAAATCTGTTGGAAATAAACCTGGTGTTGTGTGATTTTTGTCTTTACACAAATAATGCAGAGTGACAAATGTACCATCTATAAGATGCATCTCAGCAACTCAGTAAGCCTCCTACCATCAATCTCTACCATCTAGAACAACAAGGGAAGAAGATGCATGGGAGCACCATCATTTACAAATTCTCTTACAAGTCATACATCATTTTGACTTGGAGTTATATTGCTGTTTCTTCACTGTCACTGGGTCAAAATCCTGGAAGTCCCTACCTTGGAGATCTGCAGGTATCCCTCCACCACATGGACTGCAATGGTTCAGGAAGGCCACTCACATTAGGGCAATTCGGGATGTTCATTTATATAAATGATTTGGATGTGAACATAGGAGGTATGATTAGTAAGTTTGCAGATGACACCAAAATTGGAGGTGGAGTGGACAGTGAAGAAGGTCACCTTGATTAGATCTTGATTAGATGGGCCAAGGGGCCAAGGATTGGCAAATGGAGTTTAATTTCAAAAATGTGAGGTGTTGCATTTTGGAAAGGCAAACCAGGGCATGACTTATACCCTTACTGGTAAAGTCCTGGGGAGTGTTGCTGAATAAAGAGACTTTGGAGTACAGGTTCATAGCTCCTTGAAAGTGGAGTCGCAGGTAGACAGGATAGTGAAGAGGGTGTTTAGTATGCTTTCCTTTATTGGTCAGTGCATTAAGTATTTGAGTTGGGAGGTCATGGCGTGATTGTACAGGACATTGGTTAGGCCACATTGGTGCAATTCTGATCTCCCTGCTAGAGGGGAGATGGGGTGAAACGTAAAAGGGTTCAGAAAAGATTTGCAAAAATGTTGTCAGGATTGGAGGGTTTGATTTATAGGGCTTGATAGGCTGGGACTATTTTCCCTTGAATCAGAAGGCTGAGGGGTGACCTTATGCAGGTTTATAAAATTATGAGGGGCATGTACAGGGTGAATAGCCATGGTCTTTTCCTATAATTGGGGGAGTCCAAAACTAGAGGGCATAGGTCTAAGGTGAGAGGGAAAAGATTTTAAAAAGACCTAAGGGGCAACCTTTTCATTCAGAGGGTGGTGCATGTATGGAATAAACTGCCAGAGAAAGTAATGGAGGCTGATACAATACAACGTTTAAAAGGCAACTGGATATATATATATATATATATGAAAAGGAAGGACTCAGAAAGACATGGGCCAAAATGCTGGCAAATGGGACTAGAACAATTTAGGATATCTGGTCGGCATGGATGAGTTGGACTGAAGGGTCTGTTTCTATACTCTATGACTCTATGACTTTAAATGCTTGCCGAGCCATTGTTATCCACATCATGAAAAAGAATAAAAAACGCAAATCTTCCTAACTCCCTTCCTGTTCTTCAGCAAAGTGCAGGAAACTCATTCATCCACCAGCATGAGAAGGCTTTAACATCTTATTTCAAACACAACCCCTTTGACAAAGCAAAGCTCTTTCAATTCATCACTGATGTGCCTGCCTCAGGTCTATGCTCAAGCCCTGTGCTCTGACCCAGTGCGACCCAGTAAGCAATGGCTTGACCAATGGATTTTTCCACTTGTGCTAGTTCTTCACTGACTGAATGTACACTTGTTTGTCACTTCCCTCACTGGACTGCTACCTTGTAATTAGGAAGAGAGGCACCATTATCCTTTATATTTGCACAAATTATTCACTAGTGGAAAGAAACGTATCCTAATGAACATCGTTACCAAAGGGTCACTGTATCCACTCATGTGAATGACCAGTTGTTCTAATGTTTTGGTAAACAGTGGTAATGGGTCATTGATGGGTGAGATGAATCACTGTGACCTGATCCCGTGCTGAACTGAAACCACCTTGTATTGCGAGACCAAATGGCTAGTTTCTAGTTGACTCTAGAAAATTTCTTCCAATGTTTATGTATGTTAACTTCAGGAAATTACAGTTAAATAGGTTATGCCTAATGATCAGTAGTTGACTTCTTATAGCCTCTTGGAGAAAATGAGGACTGCAGATGCTGGGGATCAGAGCTTAAAAATGTGTTGCTGGAAAAGCGCAGCAGGTCAGGCAGCATCAAAGGAGAAGGAGAATCGACGTTTCGGGCATAAGCCCTTCTTCAGGAATGAGGAAAGTGTGCCAAGCAGGCTAAGATAAAAGGTAGGGAGGAGGGACTTGGGGGGGGCGTTGGGAATGCGATAGGTGAAAGGAGGTTAAGGTGAGGGTGATAGGCCAGAGAGGGGGTAGGGGCGGAGAGGTCGGGAAGAAGATTACAGGTCAAGAAGGTGGTGCTGAGTCTGAGGGTTGGGACTGAGAAAAGGTGGGGGGGAGGGGAAATGAGAAAGCTGGAGAAATCTGTATTCAACCTTGTGGTCGGAGCCTCTTACAGCCTCTTGCACTGTGCTCACTGCTTATAATGTGGTCTCCTCGACAGCAGAGAGAATATTGGGTGATTGCTTTTCTTCACACTTTAGATCCTTAACTGCACTGTTCAGTGTGATTTGGACAAGTCATATGACTGGGAAAATGCACAGCAGATGCAGTATAGTGTGGATAAGGTTTGGTAGCAAAAACAGGAAGGCAGATTATTATCTGAATGGTGATAGATTGGCAATGAGACCTGGGTGTCCTTGTACATCCATCTCTGAGAGTAAGCATGCAGCTGTAGTCACTGGTGAAGAAGGTAAATGGTACATTGATCTTCATATTAAGAGGATTCAAATGCAGGAGTCAGGGTGACTCGTTACATTTGTACAACACCTTAATGAGACCACACCTGGAGTATTGTGAGCAGTTTTGTTCTCCTTCTCTGATGGAGTATGTTGTGGTGGTTGAGGGAGTGCAACAACAGGTTACCAGACCTGACTCCTGGGATAGCAGGACTGACAGATGAAGAGAGATTGGATCAGTCAGGACTATATTCACTGGCAGTTAGAAGAATGAGGGGGAATCTCATAGGATTGTAGAAAATTCTAACAGGATTAGACAGGACAAACACAGGAAGGGTGTCTTCGATGGCCAGAACGTCCAGGACTAGGAATCACATTCTAAGGAGGGGATTAGGTCATTTAGGACTGAAGTGAAGATAATTAACTTCACCAAAGAATGTTAGCCTGTGAATTCTCTGCTACAGAAAAGGGTTGAGGCCAAAATATTTAATGTTTTCAAGGAGGGGTTAGATATATTACTTAGGGCTAAAGGAACCAAAGGGTATTGGGGAGAAAACAGGAACAGGGTATTGAGTTGGGTTATCAGTCAAAGATGTGCAGGTTAGATGAATTGGCCATACTAAATTGCCCATAGTGTTCACGGCTGTGTTGGTTAACAGCATTAGTCAGGGATAAATGTAAAGTAGTGGGATAGGGGAAATGGGTCTGAGTGGGTTATTCTTCAGAGGGTTGGTGTGGACTTGTTGGGCCAAATAGCCTGTTTCCACACTGTGGGGATGCTATGATTCAGCCATGATGATATTGAACAGCAGAACAGGCTCAAGAAGCTGAAAGGCCTCCTTCTGCTCCAGTTTTCTAGGTTTTTATGTGTTTTATGCTGCATTTATTTTCGAAACAATCTTGAGGAACAGTATCTCGTGTGCTGATTAAATACTTTACAGCATTCCAACCGTACCACTAAGTTCAATGACCTCAAATCATAACCATCGCTCCCATGTTTTTCAGCTGAAGTTTTTGGTAATGGTTGTTGTGTTACCATTCACACCTCATCTACACCCTTTTGTGTCGTTATTTGTCTCATTGCCACTTCCTTTGGCCTTACAACCTCATCCTGTCTCATAACTCCTGTGCATCCCCACCATATCATTGGCATTTCCAATGTGCTCTTTCTACTCTCACCTCTGTTTCCCTACCCCTGCATTTACTTCCAGCCTACTAAATATTTAACTTCTTCCAGTTCTGACAATAGATTATCAACAAGAACGATTAACTTCCTTCTTTCACAGATGCCATATTTAATTATTTCCCATATTTCCCTTTCTTAAATCTACACTTAGCCACCCTGGTTGAAGCACATTCTTAGAGCTATTTTATAAGTAAAATGGAGGTGGGGTTGCATTAGGAAGGGATTAGGATTTTAGTTTGAAATGATGGGGTATGTTGCTTATTCCAGTTTCCTGCCAAAAAGCTTTCTCATACCATTCCATTAAATGTCACATGTCAGTTCAAAGCTGAATAGTTCAGAGTGTTCCACAGCAGTGGAATCTCTCCCATCCGGAGTAAATGTGCCGTTCTTGGATTGAGATGAAATGATTTGAGCCTGATTGAACACTAAATGCTTTGTAATCTCTTCCAACCTTTTACCCTTCCTTTCCCAACACAATATGTCGCTTAACAAACTCTTTCTGTTCTTTGTCAACCACGGTAACATGTTTGGGAATGTGTTTAGGAAGAGCCTTCAAAATCCACAATTTAGGTATCAATTACACTCTGCCTTTTGCGGTACTGAGCTATTTTGTTCCATTTTTTCATGACAGCAGGAGAAAAATGGCCCAAAGAGCAACAAAAAAAGGTCAAGATGATATTGACAGCAGATGAGGAATCAGAACCTGCAAATCCGTTTGCATCCACAAGGCTATCTTCAATGTCTTCTGGCCTTGCTCCCACGGGTAAAGATAAAGTCACCATAGTGCCAGAGAACCTTGGGGTTGCTTTCTCATTAAAGAGAGGGGGAGGGGAAAGAGAAAGAGACAGAGAGAGAGAGAGAGGATTGTTGATTGAGTTTAGCCTGAGGATCATCATGCCTCAGGTGAGGGGTGAAGTTGAGAGAATGGGACCTGCATAGTGATTTCATCTGGTGTGGGAATTGAACCAGTGCTGTTGGCATCACTCTCCACTATATGACCATGAAATCTAGCAGCAAAAGTAGTCTATTCAGCCCATCAAATTTGTTCTCCCATTCATTGAGATCATGGCTGATCTGATCATCCTCAATGTTACTTGGTTGCCTTTCTCCTACAACCTTAGATTCCTGCAAGGAACCATCATTTCATCTACATGTTGCCTATTAGACACATCTTCTGATGACTACCAGCTCGCCTTCACTACCATCTGTCTCCAGTCCTCCAATTATCAAAATTTTCTTTGAGGTTTTTCTTTGAGGTTTCCATTCAGTTTCAGGATGTGACAAGGTGAACATTTAGTACCCATTGCCAGGAAGGTGGGCATGACGGGGCTGCATTCATGACCCATTGTAGCTCGTAGTTCCATCTAACTGGGTGGCAAGCTCAGCCTCTCCAAAGGGTCATTAAGAGGTCAGATGCATGAATGCAGAACTGGAGTAACATATGGGAAAAATGAGGTCAGGAAGATAATGAATTGACTGCTCCTAAATGCTTCCTCCATTGATGCAGGCAAAGAATCAAACCGATTTCAATGGATCTGACCTAGTGACCCTTAGGAATCAATGTTCAAGGAAGCAATGGGTACCCTCCCCTCATGTCAACTTCTACAGTATTGGAAAATCCAGGGCACTGACCCCAGCTGACCCCTAGTTATGGAGCTGATGTTGGCAATTCTCTCTGTAATTGCTCATAGGTAAACATTCCTCATGTGTTGAGCCTGGAAGATGGATTTTGACAATGGGGTGGATGAATATCACAGCATAGCCTAATCCTGCCCTTTCCCAGAGTACATGCACCTCTTCACGTCTCAACACTAGTTGGTTGGTATCTAGTTGCACTCTGTCTGGTACAAGGCACACCTTTGGGATTAAGGATGACTTTCTTCCATACCAGTATTTTGGATCCTGTAGTGACTAAATATTCTGATACTGGATCTGCACACCCTGACATAGATGGGATGGCGAATATTTCTTCAAGAAGCGGGTTAGATGCTGAGTTGTCTATATGAATATTCTGCTATTTGTGCTTGGTTTTCATCTGGGCTCGTTCAAGATTCTCAAAGCAGTTTGCAATTTTGGAAATGCCAATCCTCCAGTTCATGCAATCTTCGGGTAGAGGGTTCGATGAGACAGTGGGGATATTGTATTATTTCAAGGTGGCTTTGTGGACTTCATTGAAGAGTTACCTCTGTCCTGCTGGTGAAAACTTCCAAAACAAACCCTCAACACACTGAACATTGCCATCATACAAAGTATGGTGAGAGGGATTGGAAAGGATCAATTGCTCCCAAATGATCATAATGTAACAGAAGATTGAAATGCTCAGTGTTTGCCTCCACTAGCAGTCATGTCTACTTTTGACAGAAGCAAAAATGAAGCAGATAAATGCCAAAATAAACTAACTCAGAGAAAGGGAAAGGAAAACACATGGGAATTCTGGATTGACAGAGTCAACATCCAGATTAACCATGATCTGATTGGATGACAGAACAGACTCAAGGAGCTGAATGGGCAACTCTTGTCCTTAGACTCCCTTGGGAATCCCAGTGGAGATTATAATCAAACTTGCAGAAGATCACTGTCATGATTGGAATGAGATCAGCCAGGTGGATCTCATTGATAATGAACTCCCTGATTGAGCTGTTAACCTGGGCCAAACAGGGAGCCCTGGCTGACAGATGGAAACAGGAGTTGCAGAGAGTCTCCCTACTCGAGGGACTAGCTCTGAGCTGGTGGGTCAGAATCTATGTACTGTATGCATCTATATAAAGGGTGACTTGGTGATAGTATATCTGCCTCGGTGCAATTATTTCAATCACAGTGACCATGGGACAGAAGAACATGTGTGACGATGCTGCCCCTTTAACAAAGTTATGTTGTCCTTGGTTTTATTAAAGCGAGGTTGTAAAGGCAGAGGTTCTGATGTGTCTGGAAATATGTACCAATTATTATTTAATATTCATATTAGATCCTTCAGAGGCTAATCACCCGCTTGCCTTCCCATCCACTTGCGGTTAAATCCAGGCTGGACAGGGACTGGGGAATTCAAAAGAGAACCATTCTAACAGTTCCCCATTAGATTTCACAAATTCCAGTACATTCCTTCACACTTGTATTGCTGGGTAGGCAGTGGTTTCATAAAAAAAATTAATTCAAGTTTTGGCATATGGGCATCTCTGGCTGGCCAGCATTTATTGCCTGTCCCGAGTAACCCTTGAGAAGGTGGTGGTGAGCTGCCTTCTTGAACCAGTGCAGTCCATGTGCAGCAGCTATGCTCACAATGCCGTTGGAGAAGGAATTACAGGATTTTAATCCATTGACAATGAAGGAACAGCGATATATTTCCAAGGAAGGATGGTGAGTGGTTTGGAGGGGATCTTGAATGTGGTGGTGTTGCTATGTTTCTGTTGTCTTTGTCCATTTAGGTGGAAGTGGGCATGGGTTTGGAAGATGCTACCTGAGGATCGTTGGTGAAATTCCATGGTGCACCTTGTAGATAGTACACACTGCTGCTACTGACCGTCAGTGGTGGAGGGAGTTGATGTTTGTGGATGTGGTGCCAATCAAGCAGGCTGCTTCGTCCTGGATGTTATCAAGCTTCTTTGAAGTTTAGAAATGCAAGTATTTTCTTACCCTTACTCACCAATCAAAGTGGTCTCTTTGGTGCAAATAGAAATCTTGCCAAAATGAGATTGATTATGGTGGTTTTTGAAAATGTAACAAGACCAGAGATGGAATGCCTGGCAGGTATAAAGAACATTGCATTCACTTCCCAACCAACAAAATGCAGACTATTTTAAGAACTTATTAGAGTATGTTTCATGAAAGTGATAGAAGTGGATAGTTTATGAACTGTTTTTGGTACTTTGAATGGAATTGACAGCGATACGTAAGAATTTATTTAAAATCACTACAGGTAAGCCAGACCAGATAAAAACAACAGATTACCTGCCTGAACAGCACTAGTGATCAAAAGGATTTTGATGACAGTGGCTATCATTAGACCAGCTTTTTATTGAATTCAAATTCCCCCAACTGCCCAGGTGGGATTTGATTTCATGTACCCTGTTCTGAAGAAGGGTCACTGGACCCAAAATGTCAACTCTGCTTTCTCTCCACACATGCTGTCAGACCTGCTGAGCTTTTCCAGGAATTTCTCTCATGTAGCCAGTTCATTCACCTGGATTTTGAGTATTACCACCCCATTGACATTGCCACTATGTTGCCATCTTCACTTTTTTGTGACAAAAATTCAACTCTGTTGCTCTTTCCACAAATGCTATCCAATCTGTCAAGTGATTCCAGCGTTTCTGCTTTGTATAATTGTCTTATCACATTATCTCCTACTGAGTATGCCATTTACTTCTTTGCAATTTCACCTTGGCAAAGTACCTCACGACATTTTGTTTACAGGAGAAAGTGAGGACTGCAGGTGCTAGAGATCAGAGTCGAGAGTGTGGTGCTGGAAAAGAGCAGCAGGTCGGGCAGCTCTGAGGAGCAGGAGAGTCGGCGTTTTGGGCATAAGCCCTTCATTAGACCTCATTAGAGGGCACAATTCTATCTACGGCTATTCAGCCTCTCCACGTTTTTCCTGTGTCGTTGTGTATTTTTCCATTTCCTCTCCTGGCTCACCTTGTGGTTTCCTTGGGAAAGGTTACCAACTGAGTGCCAAGTCATGCATGGAATTTGACTGCAGTCTAATGTTGAGACTGCGGCTAAACTCATTTCACTAGTGGATGCACAGAGAGAGGAGGCTTTCTTCCCAAAATGTCCTGACTGGATTCGTGGCCAGCTTCCTGTGGTGATACAACACGGGGCTAACTCGCTGCACCACCCAATCCCTCTTTGTTTTCAACAGTTATTTCCTGAAAGGAACACTAACTTCATTATGTTGATATGATTCAGGGGCTGATATGATAAGTGCTGAAGAAAACTTCATATTAAGCCTTGCGGCAATGTGATCCCATTTTTGCTTCTAGCTGCTGAACTGCTTTTAAAATTGTTGCCTGTCCTCCAGTTCCAATTTGCTCCCCCTCTGTCCTAGAGCCAGTCACTTCTCAGCACTTTACCAAATTGTCAGTTCTTGGGTTAGTCTCGTTGGAGCGTGCTGGCAAGAGATTTGAATGAAGTGGACAAGACAGGGAGCAGAGCATGATGGATGAAAATCACTCTGATCCCTCAGTCACATGTCCACATTTAACCTTTCCAGGTTAGCAACTGAGTTCATAATTTTTTGTTCCTTTAGATCCTTTCTCCTGCTATGGTTCAAAGTATGGTGCCCTCTCCCCTGATTCAGAAGGTAGTCTCTTCAAATCCCACTCAGTGACATGAGCACACAAAGTCTAATCTCACACTCCTGTGTGGTACTGAGGGAGTGCTACATAGTCACAGGAGATGCCCTATAGATGAAACCTTAAGCATCTGCTCCTGTAGGTAGCTCTCAAATTTCCTTTTGGACTACTCCAAAAAAAGATTAACTGAACACTGTCTGATTTGTCAGTCAGCACAAATGTGCAAACATATCATTTCATTGCTATGAGTGGGAGCTCACTGTGCACAAAGTGATTATACTTCAAAATTCTTCATCGGTCTGCAGTTACGATGCTACAGAAATACAAGTTGTTGGGTTCGAACCCACAGCTATCTCACTCAAAGGCAAGAGTCCAAGTGAACCACAACGAACTGCCATCTGAACTAGAATGTAATCCTTCTTAATGATTACCAAAGAAACAAAGTTGAAGAATTAAAGGCGATCTGACAGAAATAATCAGTACAGATAAAACTCAGTGAGAAAACAAAACTTCCCCTTGCTTTTCTGCTGAAGTTCTTTCAGGCCTGACATTTGGATTCGCAGATGGTACTCTTTTCCCTGATTACATTCCCATCTTGAATTAGTTGATGTAGTTCTGGAATTCTTAGCATCTGCACAGGTATGTTGGACATGTTGAAACCACAAATGGGTTTCAGATGTTTCATGAAAGGAGCAAGCTGTGCTTCACCCCTCAGCCAGCTCCGATTCCAAGCTGCATGACAGGTCATTCTGCAGAATTGTTTATAGGAACCAGAAAAAAGGGGGTCAAAACACACACACCTTGAACTGATTTAAGCCAATTTGCAAAAGTCAGTCGTAAATTATCATCGGTGCATTTGAGTTAAACAGCTTTTCTTGAAGTTACCTTGATCCATCAACTTCAGTATTCGGTGCAGTGTCAAATTAATCTGTTTTGGAGATTGCAAAGGATAAGGCTTCTTGATCTTTTGATGCACATCACTGCTGTCTGGGTGTAGATGCAAAATGGAGGGATTTCAACAAAAGAGTAGCATTTGAGGGACATGTTCAAAATCATCCAGTATTTAGGTAGGGCAAATAAGGAAACTGTCTCCGGGGGCAGATGAGTTGACAACCAGACTACACAGATTTACGGCAAATGACAATTAGCACCAGGAAATAAATGGTTACACAGTACGATGTTAAGATCTTGAACATACTGCTTGAAAGGGCAGTGGAAACAAATTGAATACACAGCTAAGAAACAGCAAGAGGCAGCAAATATTAACTGCAGTTGTTCTTTAAACAATTGAATAATACTAATAATGTAGGCCATGTTATTCATTAGGAAATTGGATGTGTATATGTCAAAGGTAATACAATTGTAATGAGGGTCCTTAACCTTCATATATACTGAGTAAACATAATCAGCACTAATGCAATGAGCACAAACTCTTGAAATGTATACAAGATAGCTTTCTGGAACAGTATATTGAGGAACTAGTAAGAGAACCTTCTGTTTAAATCTAGCTTTGTACAGTTAGAATGGACTAATTAATAATCTCATTATAAAGGATCCTTTAGGGAGAAGTGAGCATAACATTTCACATTAAGTTTGGAAGTGACGTAATTCAATCCAAAACTAGGGGCTTAAATCTGAAAAAAAAGGAAACAAGATAGTATGAAGGGCAAATTAGCATTGGTAGATTCAGAAAATGCATTAAAAGGTATGACAATAGTTAGGCAATGGATAACATTTCAAGAGTTAATACATGGTTTACAACAAATTTATACTCCTTTGAGACGAAAGATCCAGCAGGAACTGTGATCCAAACTTGACAAACGGGTAATTGGAGGAACCTGGTTTGGACTGGGGTTGACAAAGTTAAAAAAATCAAACAACACCAGTGACCTGATGAAGGAGTGTTACTCCGAAAGCTGGTGCTTCCACATAAACCTATTGGACTATAACCTGGTATTGTGTGATTTTTAACTTTGACTAACAAGGGAAGTTATATATGTTCCAATATTGTATTGGAACAAGGGAAAGACCTTATAAAATTACCAAAAGAGTGGTGAGCTTATGGATCAGGAGCATTTTAGAAATTAGCAAAGAAGGATTAAGAATCAGAAAATAAATAGAAAATAACATATAAAAGTAAACGAGCTAGAAACATGAAAACAGACTAAATGTTTAGCAGACTGCAAAAATTAATAAATCCGCTAATCTTGATGATGTAGAATGTTGAAAGAGGATGACAGTGGATGGTGAGAGTCAAGTTCCAAAATTCTGGAATATTGCCCACAGATTGACATGCAAACCCACTATTTAATGTAAAGAGGAGAAAGCAAATGGTAATATAGTAGAAAAAAAAAGCAGGTTGTGCTGGAAAAACTCAGCAGGTCTGGTACCATCCATGGAGAGAAATCAGAGTTAACATTTCGGGTCCAGTGACCTCCTTCAGAACTGGGGCACTCAGACCTGTTAAGCTGGCTATCAATAGTTGGGAAACACTACAAAATATAAGGAATTTGATAGTTGGACATTAAGAAAATGATAATGGCACTGACCATACCAAGCATGGATTTATGAAAACATGGGTGAAAAATGGTGTTATAGTTTTGTTCAGGTTCCACTAGATAGATGGCAATGAGTGAATGTGGAGCATTTGTATGTTCAGAAGGTTTTCATTAAGGACCATGCAAGAGACTAATAAGTAAAAGTAGCACACATGGGATTGGAGGGAATATGTTGGCATGGCTTGAGAATTCTTAATGGACTGAAAATAGGAAATAGGAATGAAGCATCAGTGTCAGGTTGGGCAGACTGTGATTAGTCAGATACCATAAAGAGCATTGCTTGTGCCTCAGCTATTCACAATCTACATCAATTAGACGGATATGTGGCCAAATGCAACAGGGTGATTACAGGAGTAAATATATCTACTCATCTCAGAGACAGAAGCATAGTGGTAATACCTTCTGAGGAGAGATCAAGCTAGTTGCAAGGGTCAGTGAGAGAGTATGGGGGAGAGTGAGACCGGCATGGGGGAGAGCTAGCACATTGTGGGGGAGAGCTAGCCTGACAAGGGGGATAGTGATCCCAGTGTGGGGGAGAGTGAGACCAGCGTGGGGGAGAGTGATCCCAGCGTAGGGGAGAGTGAGCCCAGTGTGGGGGAGAGTGAGCCCAGTGTGGGGGAGAGTGAGCCCAGCGTGGGGGGGAGTGAGCCCAGCGTGGGGGGGAGTGAGCCCAGCGTGGGGGGGAGTGAGCCCAGCGTGGGAGGGAGTGAGCCCAGCATGGAGGGAGAGTGAACCCAGCGTGGGGGGAGAGTGAGCCCAGCATGGGAGGGAGTGACCCCAGCGTAGGAGGGAGTGAGCCCAGCGTGGGGGGAAGTGAGGCCAGTGTGAGGGAGAGTGAGCCCAGCGTGGGGTAGAGTGAGCCCAATATGGGGGGAAGTGAGGCCAGTGTGAGGGAGAGTGAGCCCAGCGTGGGGTAGAGTGAGCCCAATATGGGGGGAAGTGAGGCCAGTGTGAGGGAGAGTGAGCCCAGCGTGGGGGAGAGTGAGCCCAGCATGGGGGGAGAGTGAGCCCAGTAGGGGGGAGAGTGAGCCCAGCGGGGGGGGGAGAGTGAGCCCAGCGTGGGGGGAGGGTGAGCCCAGCGTGGGGGAGAGTGAGCCCAGCATGGGAGGGAGTGACCCCAGGATAGGGGAGAGTGAGCCCAACATGGAAGGGAGTGAGCCCAGTGTGGGGGAGAGTGAGCCCAGCGTGGGGGAGAGTGAGCCCAGCGTGGGGGGAGAGTGAGCCCAGCACGGGGGAGAGTGAGCCCAGCACGGGGGAGAGTGAGCCCAGCACGGGGGAGAGTGAGACCAGCACGGGGGAGAGTGAGACCAGCACGGGGGAGAGTGAGACCAGCACGGGGGAGAGTGAGACCAACGTGGGAGGGAGTGAGCCCAGCGTGGGAGGGAGTGAGCCGAGCATGGGAGGGAGTGAGCCCAGCATGCGAGGGAGTGAGCCCAGCATGCGAGGGAGAGTGAACCCAGCGTGGGGGAAAGTGAGCCCAGCGTAGGAGGGAGTGAACCCAGCGTGGGGAAAAGTGAGCACAGCATGGGGGAGAGTGACCCCAGCGTGGGGGCAGAGTGAGCCCAGCGTGGGGGGAGAGTGAGCCCAGCGTGGGGGGAGAGTGAGCCCAGCACGGGGGAGAGTGAGACCAGCACGGGGGAGAGTGAGACCAGCACGGGGGAGAGTGAGACCAGCACGGGGGAGAGTGAGACCAGCACGGGGGAGAGTGAGACCAGCGTGGGAGGGAGTGAGCCCAGCGTGGGAGGGAGTGAGCCGAGCATGGGAGGGAGTGAGCCCAGCATGCGAGGGAGTGAGCCCAGCATGGGGGGAGAGTGAACCCAGCGTGGGGGAAAGTGAGCCCAGCGTAGGAGGGAGTGAACCCAGCGTGGGGAAAAGTGAGCACAGCATGGGGGAGAGTGACCCCAGCGTGGGGGCAGAGTGAGCCCAGTGTGGGGGGAGAGTGAACCCAGCGTGGAGAAGAGTGAGCCCAGCGTGGGGGAGAGTGAGCCTAGTGTGGGGGAGAGTGAGCCCAGCGTGGGGGGAGAGTGAGCCCAGCGTGGGGGGAGAGTGAGCCCAGTGTGGGGGAGAGTGATCCCAGCGTGGGGGAGAGTGATCCCAGCGTGGGGGAGAGTGATCCCAGCGTGGGGGAGAGTGAGCCCAGTGTGGGGGAGAGTGAGCCCAGCGTGGGGGAGAGTGAGCCCAGCGTGGGGGAGAGTGAGACCAGCGTGGGGGAGAGTGAGACCAGCGTGGGAGGGAGTGAGCCCAGCGTGGGGGGAGAGTGAACCCAGCGTGGGGGGAGAGTGAGCCCAGCATGGGAGGGAGTGACCCCAGCATAGGGGAGAGTGAGCCCAACATGGAAGGGAGTGAGCCCAGCGTGGGGGGAGAGTGAACCCAGTTGGGGGGAGAGTGAACCCAGTGTGGGGGAGAGTGAACCCAGTGTGGGGGAGAGTGAACCCAGTGTGGGGGAGAGTGAACCCAGTGTGGGGGAGAGTGAGCCCAGCACGGGGGAGAGTGAGATCAGCACGGGGGAGAGTGAGACCAGCGTGGGGGAGAGTGAGACCAGCGTGGGGGAGAGTGAGACCAGCGTGGGGGGAGAGTGAACCCAGTGTGGGGGAGAGTGAGCCCAGCACGGGGGAGAGTGAGATCAGCACGGGGGAGAGTGAGACCAGCACGGGGGAGAGTGAGACCAGCACGGGGGAGAGTGAGACCAACGTAGGAGGGAGTGAACCCAGCATGGGGAAAAGTGAGCCCAGCGTGGTGGAGAGTGAGCCCAGCGTGGGAGGGAGTGAGCCCAGTGTGGGAGGGAGTGAGCCCAGCGTGGGGGGAGAGTGAACCCAGCGTGGGGGAAAGTGAGCCCAGCGTGGGAGAGAGTGAACCCAGCGTGGGGGAAAGTGAGCCCAGCTTGGGGGAGAGTGAGCCCAACGTAGGAGGGAGTGAACCCAGCATGGGGAAAAGTGAGCCCAGCGTGGGGGAGAGTGAGCCCAGCGTGGGGGAGAGTGAGCCCAGCGTGGGGGAGAGTGAACCCAGCGTGGGGGAGAGTGAACCCAGTGTGGGGGAGAGTGAACCCAGTGTGGGGGAGAGTGAGCCCAGCACGGGGGAGAGTGAGATCAGCACGGGGGAGAGTGAGACCAGCACGGGGGAGAGTGAGACCAGCACGGGGGAGAGTGAGACCAACGTAGGAGGGAGTGAACCCAGCATGGGGAAAAGTGAGCCCAGCGTGGTGGAGAGTGAGCCCAGCGTGGGAGGGAGTGAGCCCAGTGTGGGAGGGAGTGAGCCCAGCGTGGGGGGAGAGTGAACCCAGCGTGGGGGAAAGTGAGCCCAGCGTGGGAGAGAGTGAACCCAGCGTGGGGGAAAGTGAGCCCAGCTTGGGGGAGAGTGAGCCCAACGTAGGAGGGAGTGAACCCAGCGTGGGGGAGAGTGAGCCCAGCGTGGGGGAGAGTGAGCCCAGCGTGGGGGAGAGTGAGCCCAGCGTGGGGGAGAGTGAGCCCAGCGTGGGGGAGAGTGAGCCCAGCGTGGGGGGAGAGTGAACCCAGCGTGGAGAAAAGTGAGCCCAGCGTGGGGGAGAGAGAGCCCAGCGTGGGGGGAGAGTGAGCCCAACGTGGGAGGGAGTGAGCCCAGTGTGGGGGGAGGGTGAGCCCTGCGTGGGGGAAAGTGAGCCCAGCATGGGAGGGAGTGAGCCCAGTGTGGGGGAGAGTGAGCCCAGCGTGGGGGCAAGTGAGCCCAGCGTGGGGAGAGTGAGCCCAGCCTGGGAGGGAGTGAGCCCAGCGTGGGGGAGAGTGCGCCTAGCGTGGGGGAGAGTGAGCCCAGCATGGGGGAGAGTGAGCCCAGCGTGGGGGAGAGTGACCCCAGCATGGGAGGGAGTGAGCCCAGCGTGGGGGAGAGTGCGCCTAGCGTGGGGGAGAGTGAGCCCAGCATGGGGGAGAGTGAGCCCAGCGTGGGGGAGAGTGAGCCCAGCGTGGGGGAGAGTGAGCCCAGCGTGGGGGGAGAGTGAGCCAAACGTGGGAGGGAGTGAGCCCAGCATGGGAGGGAGTGAGCCCAGCATGGGAGGGAGTGAGCCCAGCGTGGGGGCAAGTGAGCCCAGCGTGGGGAGAGTGAACCCAGCCTGGGAGGGAGTGAGCCCAGCGTGGGGGAGAGTGCGCCTAACGTGGGGGAGAGTGAGCCCAGCGTGGGGAAGAGTGACCCCAGCATGGGAGGGAGTGAGCCCAGCGTGGGGGAGAGTGCGCCTAGCGTGGGGGAGAGTGAGCCCAGCATGGGGGAGAGTGAGCCCAGCGTGGGGGAGAGTGAGCCCAGCGTGGGGGGAGAGTGAGCCCAACGTGGGAGGGAGTGAGCCCAGTGTGGGGGGAGGGAGAGCCCTGCGTGGGGGGAGAGTGAGCCCAGCGTGGGGGAGAGTGAGCCCAGTGTGGGGGGGAAGTGAGCCCAGCTTGGGGGAGAGTGAGCCCAGCGTGGGGGCAAGTGAGCCCAGCGTGGGGAGAGTGAGCCCAGCCTGGGAGGGAGTGAGCCCAGCGTGGGGAAGAGTGACCCCAGCATGGGGGAGAGTGAGCCCAGCGCCGTGGAGAGCTAGCCCAGCGTGGGGGAGAGTGAGCCCAGCGCCGCAGAGAGCTAGCCCAGCGTGAGGGAGAGTGGTCCCAGCGTGGGGGCGAGTGAGTCCAGTGTGGGGGAAGAGTGAGCCCAGTGTGGGGGAGAGTGAGCCCAGTGTGGGGGAGAGTGAGTCCAGCGTGGGGGCGAGTGAGCCCAGTGTGGGGAAAGAGTGAGCCCAGTGTGGGGGAGAGTGAGCCCAGCTTGGGGGAGAGTGAGCCCAGTGTGGGGGAGAGTGAGCCCAGTGAGGGGGAGAGTGAGTCCTGTGTGGGGGAAGAGTGAGTCCTCTGTGGGGGAAGAGTGAGTCCTCTGTGGGGGAAGAGTGAGCCCAGTGTGGGGGAAAGTGAGCCCACTGTGGAGGAGAGTGAGTCCTGTGTGGGGGAGAGTGAGCCCAGTGTGGGGGAGAGTGAGTCCTGTGTGGGGGAGAGTGAGCCCAGCGTGGGGGAGAGTGAGTCCTGTGTGGGGGAGAGTGAGCCCAGCGTGTGAGGGAGTGAGCCCAGCGTGGGGGAGAGTGAGCCCAGCGTGGGAGGGAGTGAGCCCAGCGTGGGGGGAGAGTGAGCCCAGCGTGGGGGGAGAGTGAGCCCAGCGTGGGGGGAGAGTGAGCCCAGCGTGGGGGAGAGTGAGCTTAGCGTGGGGAGAGTGAGTGCATCGTGGGGAAGAGTGAGCCCAGCGTGGGGGAGAGTGAACACAGCGTGGGGGGAGAGTGAACCCAGCGTGGGGGAGAGTGAGCCCAGTGTGGTGGTAGAGTGAGCCCAGTGTGGGGGGAGAGTGAGCCCAGCGTGGGGGAGAGTGAGCCCAGCGTGGGGGAGAGTGAGACCAGTGTGGGGGAGAGTGAGACCAGCGTGGGGGAAAGTGAGCCCAGCGTGGGGGGAGAGTGAGACCAGCGTGGGGGAGAGTGAGACCAGCGTGGGGAAGAGTGAGACCAGCACGGGGGAGAGTGAGCCCAGCGTGGGGGGAGAGTGAGCCCAGCGTGGGAGGGAGTGAGCCCAGCGTGGGAGGGAGTGAGCCCAGCGTGGGGGAAAGTGAGCCCAGCTTGGGGGAGAGTGAGCCCAGCGTGGGGGAGAGTGAGCCCAACGTAGGAGGGAGTGAACCCAGCGTGGAGAAAAGTGAGCCCAGCGTGGGGGAGAGTGAGCCCAGTGTGGGGGAGAGTGAGCCCAGCGTGGGGGGAGAGTGAGCCCAGCGTGGGGGGAGAGTGAGCCCAGCGTGGGGGGAGAGTGAGCCCAGTGTGGAGGGAGAGTGAGCCCAGTGTTGGGGGAGAGTGAACCCAGCGTGGAGAAAAGTGAGCCCAGCGTGGGGGAGAGTGAGCCCAGCGTGGAGGGAGAGTGAACCCAGCATGGAGAAAAGTGAGCCCAGCGTGGGGGAGTGTGAGCCCAGTGTGGGGGAGAGTGAGCCCAGCGTGGGGGGAGAGTGAGCCCAGCGTGGGGGGAGAGTGAGCCCAGCGTGGGGGGACAGTGAGCCCAACGTGGGAGGGAGTGAGCCCAGTGTTTTGGGGAGGGTGAGCGCTGCGTGGGGGGAGCGTGAGCCCAGCGTGGGGGAAAGTGAGCCCAGCGTGGGGGAAAGTGAGCCCAGTGTGGGGGGAAGTGAGCCCAGCTTGGGGGAGAGTGAGCCCAGCGTGGGGGCAAGTGAGCCCAGCGTGGGGAGAGTGAGCCCAGCGTGGGGGCAAGTGAGCCCAGCGAGGGGGCAAGTGAGCCCAGCGTGGAGGGAGTGTGAGCCCAGCGTGGGGGGAGAGTGAGCCCAGCGTGGGGGGAGAGTGAGCCCAGCGTGGGGGGAGAGTGAGCCCAGTGTGGGGGGAGAGTGAGCCCAGTGTTGGGGGAGAGTGAACCCAGCGTGGAGAAAAGTGAGCCCAGCGTGGGGGAGTGTGAGCCCAGCGTGGAGGGAGAGTGAACCCAGCATGGAGAAAAGTGAGCCCAGCGTGGGGGAGAGTGAGCCCAGTGTGGGGGAGAGTGAGCCCAGCGTGGGGGGAGAGTGAGCCCAGCGTGGGGGGAGAGTGAGCCCAACGTGGGGGGAGAGTGAGCCCAATGTGGGAGGGAGTGAGCCCAGTGTTTTGGGGAGGGTGAGCGCTGCGTGGGGGGAGCGTGAGCCCAGCGTGGGGGAGAGTGAGCCCAGCGTGGGGGAGAGTGAGCCCAGTGTGGGGGGAAGTGAGCCCAGCTTGGGGGAGAGTGAGCCCAGCGTGGGGGCAAGTGAGCCCAGCGTGGGGAGAGTGAGCCCAGCGTGGGGGCAAGTGAGCCCAGCGAGGGGGCAAGTGAGCCCAGCGTGGAGGGAGTGTGAGCCCAGCGTAGGGGGAGAGTGAGCCCAGCGTGGGGGGAGAGTGAGCCCAGCGTGGGGGGAGAGTGAGCCCAGTGTGGGGGGAGAGTGAGCCCAGTGTTGGGGGAGAGTGAACCCAGCGTGGAGAAAAGTGAGCCCAGCGTGGGGGAGTGTGAGCCCAGCGTGGAGGGAGAGTGAACCCAGCATGGAGAAAAGTGAGCCCAGCGTGGGGGAGAGTGAGCCCAGTGTGGGGGAGAGTGAGCCCAGCGTGGGGGGAGAGTGAGCCCAGCGTGGGGGGAGAGTGAGCCCAGCGTGGGGGGACAGTGAGCCCAACGTGGGAGGGAGTGAGCCCAGTGTTTTGGGGAGGGTGAGCGCTGCGTGGGGGGAGAGTGAGCCCAGCGTGGGGGAAAGTGAGCCCAGCGTGGGGGGAGAGTGAGCCCAGCGTGGGGGAGAGTGAGCCCAACGTAGGGGAGAGTGAGCCCAACGTAGGAGAGAGTGAACCCAGCGTGGAGAAAAGTGAGCCCAGCGTGGGGGAGAGTGACCCCAGCGTGGGGGGAGAGTGAACCCAGCGTGGAGAAAAGTGAGCCCAGCGTGGGGGAGAGAGAGCCCAGCGTGGGGGGAGAGTGAGCCCAACGTGGGAGGGAGTGAGCCCAGTGTGGGGGGAGGGTGAGCCCTGCGTGGGGGGAGAGTGAGCCCAGCATGGGGGAAAGTGAGCCCAGCATGGGAGGGAGTGAGCCCAGTGTGGGGGAGAGTGAGCCCAGCGTGGGGGCAAGTGAGCCCAGCGTGGGGAGAGTGAGCCCAGCCTGGGAGGGAGTGAGCCCAGCGTGGGGGAGAGTGCGCCTAGCGTGGGGGAGAGTGAGCCCAGCATGGGGGAGAGTGAGCCCAGCGTGGGGAAGAGTGACCCCAGCGTGGGGGGAGAGTGAACCCAGCGTGGAGAAAAGTGAGCCCAGCGTGGGGGAGAGAGAGCCCAGCGTGGGGGGAGAGTGAGCCCAACGTGGGAGGGAGTGAGCCCAGTGTGGGGGGAGGGTGAGCCCTGCGTGGGGGGAGAGTGAGCCCAGCATGGGGGAGAATGAGCCCAGCGTGGGGAAGAGTGACCCCAGCGTGGGGGGAGAGTGAACCCAGCGTGGAGAAAAGTGAGCCCAGCGTGGGGGAGAGAGAGCCCAGCGTGGGGGGAGAGTGAGCCCAACGTGGGAGGGAGTGAGCCCAGTGTGGGGGGAGGGTGAGCCCTGCGTGGGGGGAGAGTGAGCCCAGCATGGGGGAAAGTGAGCCCAGCATGGGAGGGAGTGAGCCCAGTGTGGGGGAGAGTGAGCCCAGCGTGGGGGCAAGTGAGCCCAGCGTGGGGAGAGTGAGCCCAGCCTGGGAGGGAGTGAGCCCAGCGTGGGGGAGAGTGCGCCTAGCGTGGGGAAGAGTGACCCCAGCATGGGAGGGAGTGAGCCCAGCGTGGGGGGAGAGTGAGCCCAACGTGGGAGGGAGTGAGCCCAGTGTGGGGGGAGGGTGAGCCCTGCGTGGGGGGAGAGTGAGCCCAGCATGGGGGAGAGTGAGCCCAGTGTGGTGGTAGAGTGAGCCCAGTGTGGGGGGAGAGTGAGCCCAGTGTGGGGGGAGAGTGAGCCCAGTGTGGGGGGAAGTGAGCCCAGCTTGGGGGAGAGTGAGCCCAGCGTGGGGGCAAGTGAGCCCAGCGTGGGGAGAGTGAGCCCAGCCTGGGAGGGAGTGAGCCCAGCGTGGGGGAGAGTGCGCCTAGCGTGGGGGAGAGTGAGCCCAGCATGGGGGAGAGTGAGCCCAGCGTGGGGAAGAGTGACCCCAGCGTGGGGAAGAGTGACCCCAGCGTGGGGGAGAGTGAGCCCAGCGTGGGGGAGAGTGAGCGCAGCGTGGGGGAGAGTGAGCCCAGCGTCGCAGAGAGCTAGCCCAGCGTGAGGGAGAGTGAGCCCAGCGTGGGGGCGAGTGAGTCGAGTGTGGGGGAAGAGTGAGCCCAGTGTGGGGGAGAGTGAGCCCAGTGTGGTGGTAGAGTGAGCCCAGCGTGGGAGGGAGTGAGCCCAGCGTGGGGGGAGAGTGAGCCCAGCGTGGGGGAGAGTGCGCTTAGCGTGGGGAGAGTGAGTGCATCGTGGGGAAGAGTGAGCCCAGCGTGGGGGAGAGTGAACACAGCGTGGGGGGAGAGTGAACCCAGCGTGGGGGAGAGTGAGCCCAGTGTGGTGGTAGAGTGAGCCCAGTGTGGGGGGAGAGTGAGACCAGCGTGGGGGGAGAGTGAGCCCAGCGTGGGGGAGAGTGAGCCCAGCGTGGGGGAAAGTGAGCCCAGCGTGGGGGAAAGTGAGCCCAGCGTGGGGGGAGAGTGAGACCAGCGTGGGGGAGAGTGAGACCAGCGTGGGGAAGAGTGAGACCAGCACGGGGGAGAGTGAGCCCACCGTGGGGGGAGAGTGAGCCCAACATGGGGGAGAGTGAGCCCAGCATGGGAGGGAGTGAGCCCAGCGTGGGGGAAAGTGAGCCCAGCGTGGGGGAGAATGAGCCCAGCGTGGGGGAGAGTGAGCCCAACGTAGGAGGGAGTGAACCCAGCGTCGAGAAACGTGAGCCCAGCGTGGGGGAGAGTGAGCCCAGTGTGGGGGAGAGTGAGCCCAGCGTGGGGGGAGAGTGAGCCCAGCGTGGGGGGAGAGTGAGCCCAGCGTGGGGGGAGAGTGAGCCCAGCGTGGGGGGAGAGTGAGCCCAGTGTGGAGGGAGAGTGAGCCCAGTGTTGGGGGAGAGTGAACCCAGCGTGGAGAAAAGTGAGCCCAGCGTGGGGGAGAGTGAGCCCAGCGTGGAGGGAGAGTGAACCCAGCATGGAGAAAAGTGAGCCCAGCGTGGGGGAGAGTGAGCCCAGTGTGGGGGAGAGTGAGCCCAGCGTGGGGGGAGAGTGAGCCCAGCGTGGGGGGAGAGTGAGCCCAGCGTGGGGGGAGAGTGAGCCCAGCGTGGGGGGAGAGTGAGCCCAGCGTGGGGGGAGAGTGAGCCCAGCGTGGGGGGAGAGTGAGCCCAGCGTGGGGGAGAGTGAGCCCAGCGTGGGGGGAGAGTGAGCCCAGCGTGGGAGGGAGTGAGCCCAGTGTTTTGGGGAGGGTGAGCGCTGCGTGGGGGGAGAGTGAGCCCAGCGTGGGGGAAAGTGAGCCCAGCATGGGAGGGAGTGAGCCCAGTGTGGGGGAGAGTGAGCCCAGCGTGGGGGAGAGTGAGCCCAGTGTGGGGGGAAGTGAGCCCAGCTTGGGGGAGAGTGAGCCCAGCGTGGGGGCAAGTGAGCCCAGCGTGGGAAGAGTGAGCCCAGCGTGGGGGCAAGAGAGCCCAGCGTGGGGACAAGTTAGCCCAGCGTGGAGGGAGAGTGAGCCCAGCGTGGGGGGAGAGTGAGCCCAGCGTGGGGGGAGAGTGAGCCCAGTGTGGAGGGAGAGTGAGCCCAGTGTTGGGGGAGAGTGAACCCAGCGTGGAGAAAAGTGAGCCCAGCGTGGGGGAGAGTGAGCCCAGCGTGGAGGGAGAGTGAACCCAGCATGGAGAAAAGTGAGCCCAGCGTGGGGGAGAGTGAGCCCAGTGTGGGGGAGAGTGAGCCCAGCGTGGGGGGAGAGTGAGCCCAGCGTGGGGGAGAGTGAGCCCAACGTGGGGGGAGAGTGAGCCCAGCGTGGGACGGAGTGAGCCCAGTGTTTTGGGGAGGGTGAGCGCTGCGTGGGGGGAGAGTGAGCCCAGCGTGGGGGAAAGTGAGCCCAGCATGGGAGGGAGTGAGCCCAGTGTGGGGGAGAGTGAGCCCAGCGTGGGGGAGAGTGAGCCCAGCGTGGGGGAGAGTGAGCCCAGTGTGGGGGGAAGTGAGCCCAGCTTGGGGGAGAGTGAGCCCAGCGTGGGGGCAAGTGAGCCCAGCGTGGGGAGAGTGAGCCCAGCGTGGGGGCAAGTGAGCCCAGCGTGGGGGCAAGTGAGCCCAGCGTGGGGCGGGTGAGCCCAGCGTGGGAGGGAGTGAGCCCAGCGTGGGGGAGAGTGAACCCAGCGTAGGGGGGATTGAGCCCAGCATGGGGGAGAGTGAGCCCAGCGTGGGGAAGAGTGACCCCAGCATGGGGGAGACTGAGCCCAGCGCCGTGGAGAGCTAGCCCAGAGTGGGGGAGAGTGAGCGCAGCGTGGGGGGAGAGTGAACCCAGCGTGGGGGAGAGTGAGCCCAGTGTGGTGGTAGAGTGAGCCCAGTGTGGGGGGAGAGTGAGACCAGCGTGGGGGGAGAGTGAGCCCAGCGTGGGGGAGAGTGAGCCCAGCGTGGGGGAAAGTGAGCCCAGCGTGGGGGAAAGTGAGCCCAGCGTGGGGGGAGAGTGAGACCAGCGTGGGGGAGAGTGAGACCAGCGTGGGGAAGAGTGAGACCAGCACGGGGGAGAGTGAGCCCACCGTGGGGGGAGAGTGAGCCCAACATGGGGGAGAGTGAGCCCAGCATGGGAGGGAGTGAGCCGAGCGTGGGGGAAAGTGAGCCCAGCGTGGGGGAGAATGAGCCCAGCGTGGGGGAGAGTGAGCCCAACGTAGGAGGGAGTGAACCCAGCGTCGAGAAACGTGAGCCCAGCGTGGGGGAGAGTGAGCCCAACGTGGGAGGGAGTGAGCCCAGTGTGCGGGGAGGGTGAGCCCTGCGTGGGGGGAGAGTGAGCCCAGCATGGGGGAGAATGAGCCCAGCGTGGGGAAGAGTGACCCCAGCGTGGGGGGAGAGTGAACCCAGCGTGGAGAAAAGTGAGCCCAGCGTGGGGGAGAGAGAGCCCAGCGTGGGGGGAGAGTGAGCCCAACGTGGGAGGGAGTGAGCCCAACGTGGGGGGAGGGTGAGCCCTGCGTGGGGGGAGAGTGAGCCCAGCATGGGGGAAAGTGAGCCCAGCATGGGAGGGAGTGAGCCCAGTGTGGGGGAGAGTGAGCCCAGCGTGGGGGCAAGTGAGCCCAGCGTGGGGAGAGTGAGCCCAGCCTGGGAGGGAGTGAGCCCAGCGTGGGGGAGAGTGCGCCTAGCGTGGGGAAGAGTGACCCCAGCATGGGAGGGAGTGAGCCCAGCGTGGGGGGAGAGTGAGCCCAACGTGGGAGGGAGTGAGCCCAGTGTGGGGGGAGGGTGAGCCCTGCGTGGGGGGAGAGTGAGCCCAGCATGGGGGAGAGTGAGCCCAGTGTGGTGGTAGAGTGAGCCCAGTGTGGGGGGAGAGTGAGCCCAGTGTGGGGGGAAGTGAGCCCAGCTTGGGGGAGAGTGAGCCCAGCGTGGGGGCAAGTGAGCCCAGCGTGGGGAGAGTGAGCCCAGCCTGGGAGGGAGTGAGCCCAGCGTGGGGGAGAGTGCGCCTAGCGTGGGGGAGAGTGCGCCTAGCGTGGGGGAGAGTGAGCCCAGCATGGGGGAGAGTGAGCCCAGCGTGGGGAAGAGTGACCCCAGCGTGGGGAAGAGTGACCCCAGCGTGGGGGAGAGTGAGCCCAGCGTGGGGGAGAGTGAGCGCAGCGTGGGGGAGAGTGAGCCCAGCGTCGCAGAGAGCTAGCCCAGCGTGAGGGAGAGTGAGCCCAGCGTGGGGGCGAGTGAGTCGAGTGTGGGGGAAGAGTGAGCCCAGTGTGGGGGAGAGTGAGCCCAGTGTGGTGGTAGAGTGAGCCCAGCGTGGGAGGGAGTGAGCCCAGCGTGGGGGGAGAGTGAGCCCAGCGTGGGGGAGAGTGCGCTTAGCGTGGGGAGAGTGAGTGCATCGTGGGGAAGAGTGAGCCCAGCGTGGGGGAGAGTGAACACAGCGTGGGGGGAGAGTGAACCCAGCGTGGGGGAGAGTGAGCCCAGTGTGGTGGTAGAGTGAGCCCAGTGTGGGGGGAGAGTGAGACCAGCGTGGGGGGAGAGTGAGCCCAGCGTGGGGGAGAGTGAGCCCAGCGTGGGGGAAAGTGAGCCCAGCGTGGGGGAAAGTGAGCCCAGCGTGGGGGGAGAGTGAGACCAGCGTGGGGGAGAGTGAGACCAGCGTGGGGAAGAGTGAGACCAGCACGGGGGAGAGTGAGCCCACCGTGGGGGGAGAGTGAGCCCAACATGGGGGAGAGTGAGCCCAGCATGGGAGGGAGTGAGCCCAGCGTGGGGGAAAGTGAGCCCAGCGTGGGGGAGAATGAGCCCAGCGTGGGGGAGAGTGAGCCCAGCGTGGGGGAGAGTGAACCCAGCGTCGAGAAACGTGAGCCCAGCGTGGGGGAGAGTGAGCCCAGTGTGGGGGAGAGTGAGCCCAGCGTGGGGGGAGAGTGAGCCCAGCGTGGGGGGAGAGTGAGCCCAGCGTGGGGGGAGAGTGAGCCCAGCGTG
Organism: Chiloscyllium punctatum; assembly: GCF_047496795.1. NCBI lineage: Eukaryota > Metazoa > Chordata > Chondrichthyes > Orectolobiformes > Hemiscylliidae > Chiloscyllium > Chiloscyllium punctatum. The sequence continues at coordinate 14,301,252 of NC_092764.1, forward strand.
GGGGGAGAGTGAGCCCAGTGTGGAGGGAGAGTGAGCCCAGTGTTGGGGGAGAGTGAACCCAGCGTGGAGAAAAGTGAGCCCAGCGTGGGGGAGAGTGAGCCCAGCGTGGAGGGAGAGTGAACCCAGCATGGAGAAAAGTGAGCCCAGCGTGGGGGAGAGTGAGCCCAGTGTGGGGGAGAGTGAGCCCAGCGTGGGGGGAGAGTGAGCCCAGCGTGGGGGGAGAGTGAGCCCAGCGTGGGGGGAGAGTGAGCCCAGCGTGGGGGGAGAGTGAGCCCAGCGTGGGGGGAGAGTGAGCCCAGCGTGGGGGGAGAGTGAGCCCAGCGTGGGGGGAGAGTGAGCCCAGCGTGGGGGGAGAGTGAGCCCAGCGTGGGGGGAGAGTGAGCCCAGCGTGGGAGGGAGTGAGCCCAGTGTTTTGGGGAGGGTGAGCGCTGCGTGGGGGGAGAGTGAGCCCAGCGTGGGGGAAAGTGAGCCCAGCATGGGAGGGAGTGAGCCCAGTGTGGGGGAGAGTGAGCCCAGCGTGGGGGAGAGTGAGCCCAGTGTGGGGGGAAGTGAGCCCAGCTTGGGGGAGAGTGAGCCCAGCGTGGGGGCAAGTGAGCCCAGCGTGGGAAGAGTGAGCCCAGCGTGAGGGCAAGAGAGCCCAGCGTGGGGACAAGTTAGCCCAGCGTGGAGGGAGAGTGAGCCCAGCGTGGGGGGAGAGTGAGCCCAGCGTGGGGGGAGAGTGAGCCCAGTGTGGAGGGAGAGTGAGCCCAGTGTTGGGGGAGAGTGAACCCAGCGTGGAGAAAAGTGAGCCCAGCGTGGGGGAGAGTGAGCCCAGCGTGGAGGGAGAGTGAACCCAGCATGGAGAAAAGTGAGCCCAGCGTGGGGGAGAGTGAGCCCAGTGTGGGGGAGAGTGAGCCCAGCGTGGGGGGAGAGTGAGCCCAGCGTGGGGGAGAGTGAGCCCAACGTGGGGGGAGAGTGAGCCCAGCGTGGGAGGGAGTGAGCCCAGTGTTTTGGGGAGGGTGAGCGCTGCGTGGGGGGAGAGTGAGCCCAGCGTGGGGGAAAGTGAGCCCAGCATGGGAGGGAGTGAGCCCAGTGTGGGGGAGAGTGAGCCCAGCGTGGGGGAGAGTGAGCCCTGCGTGGGGGAGAGTGAGCCCAGTGTGGGGGGAAGTGAGCCCAGCTTGGGGGAGAGTGAGCCCAGCGTGGGGACAAGTGAGCCCAGCGTGGGGAGAGTGAGCCCAGCGTGGGGGCAAGTGAGCCCAGCGTGGGGGCAAGTGAGCCCAGCGTGGGGCGGGTGAGCCCAGCGTGGGAGGGAGTGAGCCCAGCGTGGGGGAGAGTGAACCCAGCGTAGGGGGGATTGAGCCCAGCATGGGGGAGAGTGAGCCCAGCGTGGGGAAGAGTGACCCCAGCATGGGGGAGACTGAGCCCAGCGCCGTGGAGAGCTAGCCCAGAGTGGGGGAGAGTGAGCGCAGCGTGGGGGGAGAGTGAACCCAGCGTGGGGGAGAGTGAGCCCAGTGTGGTGGTAGAGTGAGCCCAGTGTGGGGGGAGAGTGAGACCAGCGTGGGGGAGAGTGAGCCCAGCGTGGGGGAGAGTGAGACCAGTGTGGGGGAGAGTGAGCCCAGCGTGGGGGAAAGTGAGCCCAGCATGGGGGGAGAGTGAAACCAGCGTGGGGGAGAGTGAGACCAGCGTGGGGAAGAGTGAGACTAGCACGGGGGAGAGTGAGCCCAGCGTGGGGGGAGAGTGAGCCCAACGTGGGGGAGAGTGACCCCAGCATGGGAGGGAGTGAGCCCAGCGTGGGGGCAAGTGAGCCCAGCTTGGGGGAGAGTGAGCCCAGCGTGGGGGAGAGTGAGCCCAACGTAGGAGGGAGTGAACCCAGCGTGGAGAAAAGTGAGCCCAGCGTGGGGGAGAGTGACCCCAGCGTGGGGGGAGAGTGAACCCAGCGTGGGGAAAAGTGAGCCCAGCGTGGGGGAGAGAGAGCCCAGCGTGGGGGGAGAGTGAGCCCAGCATGGGGGAAAGTGAGCCCAGCATGGGAGGGAGTGAGCCCAGTGTGGGGGAGAGTGAGCCCAGCGTAGGGACAAGTGAGCCCAGCGTGGGGAGAGTGAGCCCAGCCTGGGAGGGAGTGAGCCCAGCGTGGGGTAGAGTGCGCGTAGCGTGGGGGAGAGTGAGCCCAGCATGGGGGAGAGTGAGCCCAGCGTGGGGAAGAGTGACCCCAGCATGGGAGGGAGTGAGCCCAGCGTGTGGGGAGAGTGAGCCCAACGTGGGAGGGAGTGAGCCCAGCCGGGGAGGGAGTGAGGCCAGCGTGGGTGAGAGTGAGCCCAGCGTGGGGGGAGAGTGAGCCCAGCGTGGGGGGAGAGTGAGCCCAGCGTGGGGGGAGAGTGAGCCCAGCGTGGGGGGAGAGTGAGCCCAGCGTGGGGGGAGAGTGAGCCCAGCGTGGGAGGGAGTGAGCCCAGTGTTTTGGGGAGGGTGAGCGCTGCGTGGGGGGAGAGTGAGCCCAGCGTGGGGGAAAGTGAGCCCAGCATGGGAGGGAGTGAGCCCAGTGTGGGGGAGAGTGAGCCCAGCGTGGGGGAGAGTGAGCCCAGTGTGGGGGGAAGTGAGCCCAGCTTGGGGGAGAGTGAGCCCAGCGTGGGGGCAAGTGAGCCCAGCGTGGGAAGAGTGAGCCCAGCGTGGGGGCAAGAGAGCCCAGCGTGGGGACAAGTTAGCCCAGCGTGGAGGGAGAGTGAGCCCAGCGTGGGGGGAGAGTGAGCCCAGCGTGGGGGGAGAGTGAGCCCAGTGTGGAGGGAGAGTGAGCCCAGTGTTGGGGGAGAGTGAACCCAGCGTGGAGAAAAGTGAGCCCAGCGTGGGGGAGAGTGAGCCCAGCGTGGAGGGAGAGTGAACCCAGCATGGAGAAAAGTGAGCCCAGCGTGGGGGAGAGTGAGCCCAGTGTGGGGGAGAGTGAGCCCAGCGTGGGGGGAGAGTGAGCCCAGCGTGGGGGAGAGTGAGCCCAACGTGGGGGGAGAGTGAGCCCAGCGTGGGAGGGAGTGAGCCCAGTGTTTTGGGGAGGGTGAGCGCTGCGTGGGGGGAGAGTGAGCCCAGCGTGGGGGAAAGTGAGCCCAGCATGGGAGGGAGTGAGCCCAGTGTGGGGGAGAGTGAGCCCAGCGTGGGGGAGAGTGAGCCCAGCGTGGGGGAGAGTGAGCCCAGTGTGGGGGGAAGTGAGCCCAGCTTGGGGGAGAGTGAGCCCAGCGTGGGGGCAAGTGAGCCCAGCGTGGGGAGAGTGAGCCCAGCGTGGGGGCAAGTGAGCCCAGCGTGGGGGCAAGTGAGCCCAGCGTGGGGCGGGTGAGCCCAGCGTGGGAGGGAGTGAGCCCAGCGTGGGGGAGAGTGAACCCAGCGTAGGGGGGATTGAGCCCAGCATGGGGGAGAGTGAGCCCAGCGTGGGGAAGAGTGACCCCAGCATGGGGGAGACTGAGCCCAGCGCCGTGGAGAGCTAGCCCAGAGTGGGGGAGAGTGAGCGCAGCGTGGGGGGAGAGTGAACCCAGCGTGGGGGAGAGTGAGCCCAGTGTGGTGGTAGAGTGAGCCCAGTGTGGGGGGAGAGTGAGACCAGCGTGGGGGAGAGTGAGCCCAGCGTGGGGGAGAGTGAGACCAGTGTGGGGGAGAGTGAGCCCAGCGTGGGGGAAAGTGAGCCCAGCATGGGGGGAGAGTGAAACCAGCGTGGGGGAGAGTGAGACCAGCGTGGGGAAGAGTGAGACTAGCACGGGGGAGAGTGAGCCCAGCGTGGGGGGAGAGTGAGCCCAACGTGGGGGAGAGTGACCCCAGCATGGGAGGGAGTGAGCCCAGCGTGGGGGCAAGTGAGCCCAGCTTGGGGGAGAGTGAGCCCAGCGTGGGGGAGAGTGAGCCCAACGTAGGAGGGAGTGAACCCAGCGTGGAGAAAAGTGAGCCCAGCGTGGGGGAGAGTGACCCCAGCGTGGGGGGAGAGTGAACCCAGCGTGGGGAAAAGTGAGCCCAGCGTGGGGGAGAGAGAGCCCAGCGTGGGGGGAGAGTGAGCCCAGCATGGGGGAAAGTGAGCCCAGCATGGGAGGGAGTGAGCCCAGTGTGGGGGAGAGTGAGCCCAGCGTAGGGACAAGTGAGCCCAGCGTGGGGAGAGTGAGCCCAGCCTGGGAGGGAGTGAGCCCAGCGTGGGGTAGAGTGCGCGTAGCGTGGGGGAGAGTGAGCCCAGCATGGGGGAGAGTGAGCCCAGCGTGGGGAAGAGTGACCCCAGCATGGGAGGGAGTGAGCCCAGCGTGTGGGGAGAGTGAGCCCAACGTGGGAGGGAGTGAGCCCAGCCGGGGAGGGAGTGAGGCCAGCGTTGGGGAGAGTGCGCCTAGCGTGGGGGAGAGTGAGCCCAGCGTGGGGAAGAGTGACCCCAGCATGGGGGAGAGTGAGCCCAGCGCCGTGGAGAGCTAGCCCAGCGTGGGGGAGAGTGAGCGCAGCGTGGGGGAGAGTGAGCCCAGCGCCGCAGAGAGCTAGCCCAGCGTGAGGGAGAGTGAGCCCAGCGTGGGGGCGAGTGAGTCGAGTGTGGGGGAAGAGTGAGCTCAGTGTGGGGGAGAGTGAGCCCAGTGTGGTGGTAGAGTGAGCCCAGTGTGGGGGGAGAGTGAGCCCAGTGTGGTGGTAGAGTGAGCCCAGTGTGGGGGGAGAGTGAGCCCAGTGTGGGGGGAGAGTGAGCCCAGTGTGGGGGGAGAGTGAGCCCAGCTTGGGGGAGAGTGAGCCCAGCGTGGGGGCAAGTGAGCCCAGCGTGGGGAGAGTGAGCCCAGCCTGGGAGGGAGTGAGCCCAGCGTGGGGGAGAGTGCGCCTAGCGTGGGGGAGAGTGAGCCCAGCATGGGGGAGAGTGAGCCCAGCATGGGGGAGAGTGAGCCCAGCGTGGGGAAGAGTGACCCCAGCATGGGGGAGAGTGAGCCCAGCGCCGTGGAGAGCTAGCCCAGCGTGAGGGAGAGTGAGCCCAGCGTGGGGGCGAGTGAGTCGAGTGTGGGGGAAGAGTGAGCCCAGTGTGGGGGAGAATGAGCCCAGCGTGGGGGCGAGTGAGCCCAGTGTGGGGAAAGAGTGAGCCCAGTGTGGGGGAGAGTGAGCCCAGCTTGGGGGAGAGTGAGCCCAGTGAGGGGGAGAGTGAGTCATGTGTGGGGGAAGAGTGAGTCCTCTGTGGGGGAAGAGTGAGCCCAGTGTGGGGGAAAGTGAGCCCACTGTGGGGGAGAGTGAGTCCTGTGTGGGGGAGAGTGAGCCCAGTGTGGGGGAGAGTGAGTCCTGTGTGGGGGAGAGTGAGCCCAGCGTGGGGGAGAGTGACCCCAGCCTGGGAGGGAGTGAGCCCAGCGTGGGGGAGAGTGCGCCTAGCGTGGGGGAGAGTGAGCCCAGCATGGGGGAGAGTCAGCCCAGCGTGGGGAAGAGAGACCCCAGCATGGGGGAGAGTGAGCCCAGCATGGGGGAGAGTGAGCCCAGCGCCGTGGAGAGCTAGACCAGCGTGGGGGAGAGTGAGCGCAGCGTGGGGGAGAGTGAGCCCAGCGCCGTGGAGAGCTAGCCAGCGTGGGGGAGAGTGAGCGCAGCGTGAGGGAGAGTGAGCCCAGCGTGGGGGCGAGTGAGCCCAGTGTGGGGAAAGAGTGAACCCAGTGTGGGGGAGAGTGAGCCCAGTGAGGGGGAGAGTGAGCCCTGTGTGGGGGAAGAGTGAGTCCTGTGTGGGGGAAGAGTGAGTCCTGTGTGGGGGAAGAGTGAGTCCTCTGTGGGGGAAGAGTGAGCCCAGTGTGGGGGAAAGTGAGCCCACTGTGGGGGAGAGTGAGTCCTGTGTGGGGGAGAGTGAGCCCAGTGTGGGGGAGAGTGAGTCCTGTGTGGGGGAGAGTGAGCCCAGCGTGGGGGAGAGTGAGCCCAGCGTGGGGGAGAGTGAGTCCTGTGTGGGGTAGAGTGAGCCCAGCGTGGGAGGGAGTGAGCCCAGCGTGGGAGGGAGTGAGCCCAGCGTGGGGGGAGAGTGAGCCCAGCGTGGGGGAGAGTGAGCCCAGCGTGGGAGGGAGAGTGAGACCAGCGTGGGGGAGAGTGAGACCAGCGTGGGGAAGAGTGAGACTAGCACGGGGGAGAGTGAGCCCAGCGTGGAGGGAGAGTGAGCCCAACGTGGGGGAGAGTGAGCCCAGCATGGGAGGGAGTGAGCCCAGTGTGGGAGGGAGTGAGCCCAGCGTGGGGGCAAGTGAGCCCAGCTTGGGGGAGAGTGAGCCCAGCTTGGGGGAGAGTGAGCCCAGCGTGGGGGAGAGTGAGCCCAGCGTGGGGGAGAGTGAGCCCAACGTAGGAGGGAGTGAACCCAGCGTGGAGAAAAGTGAGCCCAGCGTGGGGGAGAGTGACCCCAGCGTGGGGGGAGAGTGAACCCAGCGTGGAGAAAAGTGAGCCCAGCGTGGGGGAGAGAGAGCCCAGCGTGGGGGGAGAGTGAGCCCAACGTGGGAGGGAGTGAGCCCAGTGTGGGGGGAGGGTGAGCCCTGCGTGGGGGGAGAGTGAGCCCAGCATGGGGGAAAGTGAGCCCAGCATGGGAGGGAGTGAGCCCAGTGTGGGGGAGAGTGAGCCCAGCGTGGGGGCAAGTGAGCCCAGCGTGGGGAGAGTGAGCCCAGCCTGGGAGGGAGTGAGCCCAGCGTGGGGGAGAGTGCGCCTAGCGTGGGGGAGAGTGAGCCCAGCATGGGGGAGAGTGAGCCCAGCGTGGGGAAGAGTGACCCCAGCATGGGAGGGAGTGAGCCCAGCGTGGGGGGAGAGTGAGCCCAACGTGGGAGGGAGTGAGCCCAGTGTGGGGGGAGGGTGAGCCCTGCGTGGGGGGAGAGTGAGCCCTGCGTGGGGGAGAGTGAGCCCAGTGTGGTGGTAGAGTGAGCCCAGTGTGGGGGGAGAGTGAGCCCAGTGTGGGGGGAAGTGAGCCCAGCTTGGGGGAGAGTGAGCCCAGCGTGGGGGCAAGTGAGCCCAGCGTGGGGAGAGTGAGCCCAGCCTGGGAGGGAGTGAGCCCAGCGTGGGGGAGAGTGCGCCTAGCGTGGGGGAGAGTGAGCCCAGCATGGGGGAGAGTGAGCCCAGCGTGGGGAAGAGTGACCCCAGCATGGGGGAGAGTGAGCCCAGCGCCGTGGAGAGCTAGCCCAGCGTGGGGGAGAGTGAGCGCAGCGTGGGGGAGAGTGAGCCCAGCGCCGCAGAGAGCTAGCCCAGCGTGAGGGAGAGTGAGCCCAGCGTGGGGGCGAGTGAGTCGAGTGTGGGGGAAGAGTGAGCCCAGTGTGGGGGAGAGTGAGCCCAGCGTGGGGGCGAGTGAGCCCAGTGTGGGGAAAGAGTGAGCCCAGTGAGGGGGAGAGTGAGTCCTGTGTGGGGGAAGAGTGAGTCCTGTGTGGGGGAAGAGTGAGTCCTGTGTGGGGGAAGAGTGAGTCCTGTGTGGGGGAAGAGTGAGCCCAGTGTGGGGGAAAGTGAGCCCACTGTGGGGGAGAGTGAGTCCTGTGTGGGGGAGAGTGAGCCCAGTGTGGGGGAGAGTGAGTCCTGTGTGGGGGAGAGTGAGCCCAGCGTGGGGGAGAGTGACCCCAGCCTGGGAGGGAGTGAGCCCAGCGTGGGGGAGAGTGCGCCTAGCGTGGGGGAGAGTGAGCCCAGCATGGGGGAGAGTGAGCCCAGCGTGGGGAATAGTGACCCCAGCATGGGGGAGAGTGAGCCCAGCGCCGTGGAGAGCTAGCCCAGCGTGGGGGAGAGTGAGCGCAGCGTGAGGGAGAGTTAGCCCAGCGTGGGGGCGAGTGAGCCCAGTGTGGGGAAAGAGTGAACCCAGTGTGGGGGAGAGTGAGCCCAGCTTGGGGGAGAGTGAGCCCAGTGAGGGGGAGAGTGAGTCCTGTGTGGGGGAAGAGTGAGTCCTCTGTGGGGGAAGAGTGAGCCCAGTGTGGGGGAAAGTGAGCCCACTGTGGGGGAGAGTGAGTCCTGTGTGGGGGAGAGTGAGCCCAGTGTGGGGGAGAGTGAGTCCTGTGTGGGGGAGAGTGAGCCCAGCGTGGGGGAGAGTGAGCCCAGCGTGGGGGAGAGTGAGCCCAGCGTGGGGGAGAGTGAGCCCAGCGTGGGGGAGAGTGAGCCCAGCGTGGGAGGGAGTGAGCCCAGCGTGGGAGGGAGTGAGCCCAGCGTGGGGGGAGAGTGAGCCCAGCGTGGGGGAGAGTGAGCCCAGCGTGGGAGGGAGTGAGCCCAGCGTGGGAGGGAGTGAGCCCAGCGTGGGGGGAGAGTGAGCCCAGCGTGGGGAGAGTGAGTGCATCGTGGGGAAGAGTGAGCCCAGCGTGGGGGAGAGTGAGCCCAGTGTGGTGGTAGAGTGAGCCCAGTGTGGGGGGAGAGTGAGACCAGCGTGGGGGAGAGTGAGACCAGTGTGGGGGAGAGTGAGCCCAGCGTGGGGGAAAGTGAGCCCAGCGTGGGGGGAGAGTGAGACCAGCGTGGGGGAGAGTGAGACCAGCGTGGGGAAGAGTGAGACCAGCGTGGGGAAGAGTGAGACCAGCACGGGGGAGAGTGAGCCCAGCGTGGGGGGAGAGTGAGCCCAACGTGGGGGAGAGTGAGCCCAACGTGGGAGGGAGTGAGCCCAGCGTGGGGGGAGAGTGAGCCCAGCGTGGGGAGAGTGAGTGCATCGTGGGGAAGAGTGAGCCCAGCGTGGGGGAGAGTGAGCCCAGTGTGGTGGTAGAGTGAGCCCAGTGTGGGGGGAGAGTGAGACCAGCGTGGGGGAGAGTGAGACCAGTGTGGGGGAGAGTGAGACCAGCGTGGGGGAAAGTGAGCCCAGCGTGGGGGGAGAGTGAGACCAGCGTGGGGGAGAGTGAGACCAGCGTGGGGAAGAGTGAGACCAGCACGGGGGAGAGTGAGCCCAGCGTGGGGGGAGAGTGAGCCCAACGTGGGGGAGAGTGAGCCCAACGTGGGGGGGAGTGAGCCCAGTGTGGGAGGGAGTGAGCCCAGCGTGGGGGAAAGTGAGCCCAGCTTGGGGGAGAATGAGCCCAGCGTGGGGGAGAGTGAGCCCAACGTAGGAGGGAGTGAACCCAGCGTGGAGAAAAGTGAGCCCAGCGTGGGGGAGAGTGACCCCAGCGTGGGGGCAGAGTGAGCCCAGTGTGGGGGGAGAGTGAACCCAGCGTGGAGAAAAGTGAGCCCAGTGTGGGGGAGAGTGAGCCCAGTGTGGGGGAGAGTGAGCCCAGCGTGGGGGAGAGTGAGCCCAGTGTGGGGGAGAGTGAGCCCAGCGTGGGGGGAGAGTGAACCCAGCGTGGGGGGAGAGTGAACCCAGCGTGGAGAAAAGTGAGCCCAGCGTGGGTGAGAGTGAGCACAGCGTGGGGGAGAGTGAGCCCAGCGTTGGGGGAGAGTGAGCCCATCGTGGCGGGAGAGTGAGCCCAGCGTGGGGGGAGAGTGAGCCCAGCGTGGGGGGAGAGTGAGCCCAGTGTGGAGGGAGAGTGAGCCCAGTGTTGGGGGAGAGTGAACCCAGCGTGGAGAAAAGTGAGCCCAGCGTGGGGGAGAGTGAGCCCAGCGTGGAGGAGAGTGAGCCCAGCGTAGGGGGAGAGTGAGCCCAACGTGGGGGGAGAGTGAGCCCAACGTGGGAGGGAGTGAGACCAGTGTGGGGGAGAGTGAGCCCAGTGTGGGGGAGAGTGAGCCCAGCTTGGGGGAGAGTGAGCCCAGCGTGGGGGAGAGTGAGCCCAGCGTGGGGGCAAGTGAGCCCAGCGTGGGGGCAAGTGAGCCCAGCGTGGGGAGAGTGAGCCCAGCGTGGGAGGGAGTGAGCCCAGCGTGGGGGAGAGTGCGCCTAGCATGGGGGGGAGTGAGCCCAGCATGGGGGAGAGTGAGTCCTGTGTGGGGGAAGAGTGAGTCCTGTGTGGGGGAAGAGTGAGCCCAGTGTTGGGGAGAGTGAGCCCAGTGTGGGGGAGAGTGAGCCCAGCGTGCGGGAGAGTGAGTCCTGCGTGGGGGAGAGTGAGCCCAGCGTGGGGGAGAGTGAGCCCAGCGTGGGGGAGAGTGAGTCCTGTCTGGGGGAGAGTGAGCCCAGCGTGGGAAAGAGTGAGTCCTGAGTGGGGGAGAGTGAGCCCAGCGTGTGAGGGAGTGAGCCCAGCATGGGAGGGAGTGAGCCCAGCATGGAGGAGAGTGAACCCAGCGTGGGGGAGATTGAACACAGCGTGGGGGAGAGTGAACACAGCGTGGGGGAGAGTGAACACAGCGTGGGGGAGAGTGAACACAGCGTGGGGGAGAGTGAACACAGCGTGGGGGAAGAGTGTACCCAGTGTGGGGGAGAGTGAGTCCAGGGTGGGGGGAGAGTGAGCCCAGTGTTGGGGGAGAGTGAGCCCAGTGTGGGGGAGAGTGAGCCCAGCATGGGAGGGAGTGAGCCCAGCGTGGGGGGAGAGTGAACCCAGTGTGGGGGAGAGTGAGCCCAGCAGGGGGAGAGTGAGCCCAGCATGGGGGAGAGTGAGCCCAACGTAGGAGGGCGTGAACCCAGCGTGGGGAAAAGTGAGCCCAGCGTGGTGGAGAGTGACCCCAGCGTGGAGAAAAGTGAGCCCAGCGTGGGGGAGAGTGAGCCCAGCGTGGGGGAGAGTGAGCCCAGCGTGGGGGAGAGTGAGCCCAGCGTGGGGGGAGAGTGAGCCCAGCGCCGCAGAGAGCTAGGCCAGCGTAAGGGAGAGTGAGCCCAGCGTGGGGGCGAGTGAGTCCAGTGTGGGGGAAGAGTGAGCCCAGTGTGGGGGAGAGTGAGCCCAGCGTGGGGGCGAGTGAGCCCAGTGTGGGGGAAGAGCGAGCCCAGTGTGGGGGAGAGTGAGCCCAGTGAGGGGGAGAGTGAGCCCAGTGAGGGGGAGAGTGAGCCCAGTGTGGGGGAGAGTGAGCCCAACGTGGGGGAGAGTGAGCCCAGCGTGGGGGAGAGTGAGTCCTGTGTGGGGGAGGGTGAGCCCAGCGTGGGGGAGAGTGAGCCCAGCGTGGGGGAGAGTGAGCCCAGCGTGGGGGAGAGTGAGTCCTGTCTGGGGGAGAGTGAGCCCAGCGTGGGAAAGAGTGAGTCCTGAGTGGGGGAGAGTGAGCCCAGCGTGTGAGAGAGTGAGCCCAGCATGGGAGGGAGTGAGCCCATCATGGAGGAGAGTGAACACAGCGTGGGGGAGAGTGAACACAGCGTGGGGGGAGAGTGTACCCAGTGTGGAGGAGAGTGAGTCCAGGGTGGGGGGAGAGTGAGCCCAGTGTTGGGGGAGAGTGAGCCCAGGGTGGGGGAGAGTGAGCCCAGCATGGGAGGGAGTGAGCCCAGCATGGGGGGAGAGTGAACCCAGCATGGGGGAGAGTGAGCCCAGCATGGGGGAGAGTGAACCCAGCGTGGGGAAAAGTGAGCCCAGCGTGGTGGAGAGTGACCCCAGCGTGGAGAAAAGTGAGCCCAGCGTGGGGGAGAGTGAGCCCAGCGTGGGGGAGAGTGAGCCCAGCGTGGGGGAGAGTGAGCCCAGCGTGGGGGAGAGTGAGCCCAGCGTGGGGGAGAGTGAGCCCAGCGTGGGGGAGAGTGAGCCCAGCATGGGGGAGAGTGAGCCCAGCGTGGGGGAGAGTGCGCCTAGCGTGGGGGGGAGTGAGCCCAGCATGGGGGAGAGTGAGCCCAGCATGGGGAAGAGTGACCCCAGCATGGGGGAGACTGAGCCCAGCGCCGTGGAGAGCTAGCCCAGAGTGGGGGAGAGTGAGCGCAGCGCCGCAGAGAGCTAGGCCAGCGTAAGGGAGAGTGAGCCCAGCGTGGGGGCGAGTGAGTCCAGTGTGGGGGAAGAGTCAGCCCAGTGTGGGGGAAGAGTCAGCCCAGTGTGGGGGAAGAGTCAGCCCAGTGTGGGGGAGAGTGAGCCCAGCGTGGGGGGAAAGTGAACCCAGTGTGGGGGAGAGTGAGCCCAGCATGGGGGAGAGTGAGCCCAGCATGGGGGAGAGTGAGCCCAGCATGGGGGAGAGTGAGCCCAACGTAGGAGGGAGTGAACCCAGCGTGGGGAAAAGTGAGCCTAGCGTGGTGGAGAGTGAGCCCAGCGTGGAGAAAAGTGAGCCCAGCGTGGGGGAGAGTGAGCCCAGCTTGGGGGAGAGTGAGCCCAGCGTGGGAGGGAGTGAGCCCAGCGTGGGAGGGAGTGAGCCCAGCGTGGGGGGAGAGTGAGCCCAGCGTGGGGGAGAGTGAGCCCAGCGTGGGAGGGAGTGAGCCCAGCGTGGGGGGAGAGTGAGCCCAGCGTGGGGAGAGTGAGTGCATCGTGGGGGAGAGTGAGACCAGTGTGGGGGAGAGTGAGCCCAGCGTGGGGGAAAGTGAGCCCAGCGTGGGGGAAAGTGAGCCCAGCGTGGGGGGAGAGTGAGACCAGCGTGGGGGAGAGTGAGACCAGCGTGGGGAAGAGTGAGACCAGCACAGGGGAGAGTGAGCCCAGCGTGGGGGGAGAGTGAGCCCAACGTGGGGGAGAGTGAGCCCAACGTGGGAGGGAGTGAGCCCAGCGTGGGGGGAGAGTGAGCCCAGCGTGGGGAGAGTGAGTGCATCGTGGGGAAGAGTGAGCCCAGCGTGGGGGAGAGTGAGCCCAGTGTGGTGGTAGAGTGAGCCCAGTGTGGGGGGAGAGTGAGACCAGCGTGGGGGAGAGTGAGACCAGTGTGGGGGAGAGTGAGACCAGCGTGGGGGAAAGTGAGCCCAGCGTGGGGGAAAGTGAGCCCAGCGTGGGGGAAAGTGAGCCCAGCGTGGGGGGAGAGTGAGACCAGCGTGGGGGAGAGTGAGACCAGCGTGGGGAAGAGTGAGACCAGCACGGGGGAGAGTGAGCCCAGCGTGAGGGGAGAGTGAGCCCAACGTGGGGGAGAGTGAGCCCAACGTGGGGGGGAGTGAGCCCAGTGTGGGAGGGAGTGAGCCCAGCGTGGGGGAAAGTGAGCCCAGCTTGGGGGAGAATGAGCCCAGCGTGGGGGAGAGTGAGCCCAACGTAGGAGGGAGTGAACCCAGCGTGGAGAAAAGTGAGCCCAGCGTGGGGGAGAGTGACCCCAGCGTGGGGGCAGAGTGAGCCCAGTGTGGGGGGAGAGTGAACCCAGCGTGGAGAAAAGTGAGCCCAGTGTGGGGGAGAGTGAGCCCAGTGTGGGGGAGAGTGAGCCCAGCGTGGGGGAGAGTGAGCCCAGTGTGGGGGAGAGTGAGCCCAGCGTGGGGGGAGAGTGAACCCAGCGTGGGGGGAGAGTGAACCCAGCGTGGAGAAAAGTGAGCCCAGCGTGGGTGAGAGTGAGCACAGCGTGGGGGAGAGTGAGCCCAGCGTTGGGGGAGAGTGAGCCCATCGTGGCGGGAGAGTGAGCCCAGCGTGGGGGGAGAGTGAGCCCAGCGTGGGGGGAGAGTGAGCCCAGCGTGGGGGGAGAGTGAGCCCAGCGTGGGGGGAGAGTGAGCCCAGTGTGGAGGGAGAGTGAGCCCAGTGTTGGGGGAGAGTGAACCCAGCGTGGAGAAAAGTGAGCCCAGCGTGGGGGAGAGTGAGCCCAGCGTGGAGGAGAGTGAGCCCAGCGTGGGGGGAGAGTGAGCCCAACGTGGGGGGACAGTGAGCCCAACGTGGGAGGGAGTGAGCCCAGTGTGGGGGAGAGTGAGCCCAGTGTGGGGGAGAGTGAGCCCAGCTTGGGGGAGAGTGAGCCCAGCGTGGGGGCAAGTGAGCCCAGCGTGGGGGCAAGTGAGCCCAGCGTGGGGAGAGTGAGCCCAGCGTGGGAGGGAGTGAGCCCAGAGTGGGGGAGAGTGCGCCTAGCATGGGGGGGAGTGAGCCCAGCATGGGGGAGAGTGAGTCCTGTGTGGGGGAAGAGTGAGTCCTGTGTGGGGGAAGAGTGAGCCCAGTGTGGGAGAAGAGTGAGCCCAGTGTGGGGGAGAGTGAGCCCAGTGTGGGGGAGAGTGAGCCCAGTGTGGGGGAGAGTGAGTCCTGCGTGGGGGAGAGTGAGCCCAGCGTGGGGGAGAGTGAGCCCAGCGTGGGGGAGAGTGAGTCCTGTCTGGGGGAGAGTGAGCCCAGCGTGTGAGGGAGTGAGCCCAGCATGGGAGGGAGTGAGCCCAGCATGGAGGAGAGTGAACCCAGCGTGGGGGAGATTGAACACAGCGTGGGGGGAGAGTGAACCCAGTGTGGGGGAGAGTGAGCCCAGCAGGGGGAGAGTGAGCCCAGCATGGGGGAGAGTGAGCCCAACGTAGGAGGGCGTGAACCCAGCGTGGGGAAAAGTGAGCCCAGCGTGGTGGAGAGTGACACAGCGTGGAGAAAAGTGAGCCCAGCATGGGGGAGAGTGAGCCCAGCGTGGGGGAGAGTGAGCCCAGCGTGGGGGAGAGTGAGCCCAGCGTGGGGGAGAGTGAGCCCAGCGTGGGGGAGAGTGAGCCCAGCGTGGGGGGAGAGTGAGCCCAGCGCCGCAGAGAGCTAGGCCAGCGTAAGGGAGAGTGAGCCCAGTGTGGGGTCGAGTGAGTCCAGTGTGGGGGAAGAGTGAGCCCAGTGTGGGGGAGAGTGAGCCCAGCGTGGGGGCGAGTGAGCCCAGTGTGGGGGAAGAGCGAGCCTAGTGTGGGGGAGAGTGAGCCCAGTGAGGGGGAGAGTGAGCCCAGTGAGGGGGAGAGTGAGCCCAGTGTGGGGGAGAGTGAGCCCAGCGTGGGGGAGAGTGAGCCCAGCGTGGGGGAGAGTGAGTCCTGTCTGGGGGAGAGTGAGCCCAGCGTGGGAAAGAGTGAGTCCTGAGTGGAGAGAGTGAGCCCAGCGTGTGAGAGAGTGAGCCCAGCATGGGAGGGAGTGAGCCCAGCATGGAGGAGAGTGAACACAGCGTGGGGGAGAGTGAACACAGCGTGGGGGGAGAGTGTACCCAGTGTGGGGGAGAGTGAGTCCAGGGTGGGGGGAGAGTGAGCCCAGTGTTGGGGGAGAGTGAGCCCAGTGTGGGGGAGAGTGAGCCCAGCATGGGAGGGAGTGAGCCCAGCGTGGGGGGAGAGTGAACCCAGCATGGGGGAGAGTGAGCCCAGCATGGGGGAGAGTGAGCCCAGCGTGGGGAAAAGTGAGCCCAGCGTGGTGGAGAGTGAGCCCAGCGTGGAGAAAAGTGAGCCCAGCGTGGGGGAGAGTGAGCCCAGCGTGGGGGAGAGTGAGCCCAGCGTGTGGGAGAGTGAGCCCAGCGTGGGGGAGAGTGCGCCTAGCGTGGGGGGGGAGTGAGCCCAGCATGGGGGAGAGTGAGCCCAGCATGGGGAAGAGTGACCCCAGCATGGGGGAGACTGAGCCCAGCGCCGTGGAGAGCTAGCCCAGAGTGGGGGAGAGTGAGCGCAGCGTGGGGGAGAGTGAGCCCAGCGCCGCAGAGAGCTAGGCCAGCGTAAGGGAGAGTGAGCCCAGCGTGGGGGCGAGTGAGTCCAGTTTGGGGGAAGAGTGAGCCCAGTGTGGGGGAGAGTGAGCCCAGCGTGGGGGGAGAGTGAACCCAGTGTGGGGGAGAGTGAGCCCAGCATGGGGGAGAGTGAGCCCAGCATGGGGGAGAGTGAGCCCAACGTAGGAGGGAGTGAACCCAGCGTGGGGAAAAGTGAGCCCAGCGTGGTGGAGAGTGACCCCAGCGTGGAGAAAAGTGAGCCCAGCGTGGGGGAGAGTGAGCCCAGCGTGGGGGAGAGTGAGCCCAGCGTGGGGGGAGAGTGAACCCAGCGTGGGGGAGAGTGAGACCAGCGTGGGGGAGAGTGAGACCAGCGTGGGGGGAGATTGAGCCCAGCGTGGGGGGAGAGTGAGCCCAGCGTGGGGGAGAGTGAGCCCAGCGTGGGGGAGAGTGAGCCCAGAGTGTGGGGAGAGTGAGCCCAACGTGGGAGGGAGTGAACCCAGTGTGGGGGGAGGGTGAGCCCTGCGTGGGGGGAGAGTGAGCCCAGCGTGGGGGAAAGTGAGCCCAGCATGGGAGGGAGTGAGCCCAGTGTGGGGGAGAGTGAGCCCAGCTTGGGGGAGAGTGAGCCCAGTGTGGGGGGAAGTGAGCCCAGCTTGGGGGAGAGTGAGCCCAGTGTGGGGGGAAGTGAGCCCAGCTTGGGGGAGAGTGAGCCCAGTGTGGGGGAGAGTGAGCCCAGCTTGGGGGAGAGTGAGCCCAGTGTGGGGGGAAGTGAGCCCAGCTTGGGGGAGAGTGAGCCCAGTGTGGGGGGAAGTGAGCCCAGATTGGGGGAGAGTGAGCCCAGTGTGGGGGAGAGTGAGCCCAGCGTGGGGGGAGAGTGAACCCAGTGTGGGGGAGAGTGAGCCCAGCATGGGGGAGAGTGAGCCCAGTGTGGGGGGAAGTGAGCCCAGCTTGGGGGAGAGTGAGCCCAGCTTGGGGGCAAGTGAGCCCAGCGTGGTGAGAGTGAGTCCAGCGTGGGAGGGAGTGAGCTCATGGTGGGGGAGAGTGCGCCTAGCGTGGGGGGGAGTGAGCCCAGCATGGGGGAGAGTGAGCCCAGTGTGGGGAAGATTGACCCCAGCATGGGGGAGAGTGAGCCCAGCGCCGTGGAGAGCTAGCCCAGCGTGGGGGAGAGTGAGCGCAGCGTGGGGGAGAGTGAGCCCAGCGCCGCAGAGAGCTAGCCCAGCGTGAGGGAGAGTGAGCCCAGCGTGGGGGCGAGTGAGTCCAGTGTGGGGGAGAGTGAGCCCAGTGAGGGGGAGAGTGAGTCCTGTGTGGTGGAAGAGTGAGCCCAGTGTGGGGGAAGAGTGAGCCCAGCGTGGGGGATAGTGAGCCCAGCGTGGGGAAGAGTGAGTCCTGTGTGGGGGAGAGTGAGCCCAGCGTGGGGGAGAATGAGCCCAGCGTGGGGGAGAGTGAGTCCTGTGTGGGGGAGAGTGAGTCCTGTGTGGGGGAGAGTGAGCACAGCGTGCGAAAGAGTGAGTCCTGAGCTGGGGAGAGTGACCCCAGCGTGGGAGGGAGTGAGCCCAGCGTGGGGGGAGAGTGAACCCACCGTGGGGCAGAGTGAGCCCAGCGTGGGGGAGAGTGAGCCTAGCGTGGGGAGAGTGAGTGCATCGTGGGGGAGAGTGAGCCCAGCGTGGGGGAGATTGAACACAGCGTGGGGGGAGAGTGAACCCAGCGTGGGGGAGAGTGAGTCCAGTGTGGGGGGAGAGTGAGCCCAGTGTGGGGCGAGAGTGAGCCCAGTGTGGGGCGAGAGTGAGCCCAGTGTCGGGGGAGAGTGATCCCAGCGTGGGGGGAGAGTGAACCCAGCGTGGGGGAGAGTGAGCCCAGCGTGGGGGGAGAGTGATCCCAGCGTGGGGCAAAGTGAGCCCAGCGTGGGGGAGAGTGAGCCCAGCGTGGGGGAGAGTGAGTCCTGTGTGGGGGAGAGTGAGCCCAGCGTGGGAGGGAGTGAGCCCAGCGTGGGAGGGAGTGAGCCCAGCGTGGGGGGAGAGTGAACCCAGCGTGGGGGAGAGTGAGCCTAGCGTGGGAGGGAGTGAGCCCAGCGTGGGAGGAGAGTGAGCCCAGTGTGGGGGGAGAGTGAGCCCAGCGTGGGAGTGAGTGAGCCCAGTGTGGGGGAAGAGTGAGCCCAGTGTGGGGGGAAAGTGAGCCCAGAGTAGGAGGGAGTGAGCCCAGCGTGGGGGCAAGTGAGCCCAGCGTGGGGAGAGTGAGCCCAGCATGGGAGGGAGTGAGCCCAGCGTGGGGGAGAGTGAGCCTAACGTGGGGGAGAGTGAGCCCAGCAAGGGGGAGAGTGAGCCCAGCATGGGGAAGAGTGAGCCCAGCATGGGGAAGAGTGAGCCCAGCATGGGGGAGAGTCAGCCCAGCGTGGAGGAGAGTCAGCCCAGCGTGGGGGAGAGTGAGCCCAGCGTGGGGGAGAGTGAGCCCAGCGTGGGGGAGAGTGAGCCCAGCATGGGGGAGAGCGAACCCAGCATGGTCGAGAGTGAGCCCAGCGCCGCGGAGAGCGAGGCCAGCGTGGGGGAGAGTGAGCGCAGTGTGGGAGCAAGTGAACCCAGCGCTGCGGAGAGCTAGCCCAGTGTGGGGGAGAGTGAGCGCAGCGTGGGGGCGAATGAGCCCAGTGTGGGGGACAGTGAGCCCAGTATGGGGGAAGAGTGAGCCCAGTGTGGGGGAGACTGAGCCCAGTGTGGGGGAGAGTAAGCGCAGCGGAGCAGCGATAGTGGTCCTCAGTATCGGGGGTGATGGCAAACACGGGCAGATCAAGCCCAAAGCATAGGAAGTAGAGCCCAGCCCAGAGGAGATTGAACCCGAGTGGCGAGTGCGAGCCCACCACAGAGGAGATTGAACGCGAGTGAGGAGTGTGAGCCCAGCACAGTGGAGATTGATCCCGAGTGAGGAGTGTGAGCCCAGCACGGAGGAGATTGAACCCTAGTGAGGAGTGTGAGCCCAGCACAGAAGAGATTGAACCCCAGTGTGGAGTATGAGCCCAGCACGGAGGAGATTGAACCCGAGTAAGGAGTGTGAGCCCAGCACAGAGGAGATTGAACCCCAGTGTGGAATATGAGCCCAGCACAGAGGAGATTGAACCCGAGTGAGGAGTGTGAGCCCAGCACAGAGGAGATTGATCCCTAGTGATGAGTGCGAGCCCAGCACAGAGGAGATTGAACCGAGTGAGGAGTGTGAGCCCATCACAGAGGAGATTGAACCCTAGTGAGGAGTGCGAGCCCAGCACAGAGGAGATTGAACCCTAGTGTGGAGTATGAGCCCAGCACAGAGGAGATTGAACCCGAGTGAGGAGTGCGAGCCTAGCACAGAGGAGATTGAACCCGAGTGAGGAGTGCGAGCCCAGCACAGAGGAGATTGAACCCTAGTGAGGACTGTGAGCCCAGCACAGAGGAGATTGAAACCGAGTGTGGTGTGCGAGCCCAGCACAGAGGAAATTGATCCCGAGTGAGGAGTGTGAGCCCAGCACAGAGGAGATTGATCCCTCGTGAGGAGTGTGAGACCAGCACGGAGGTGATTGAACCCGAGTGAGGAGTGTGAGCCCAGCACAGAGGAGATTGAACCCCAGTTTGGAGTATGAGCCCAGCACAGAGGAGATTGATCCCGAGTGAGGAGTGTGAGCCCAGCACGGAGGAGATTGAACCCTAGTGAGGAGTGTGAGCCCAGCACAGAGGAGATTGAAATCGAGTGAGGAGTGTGAGACATGCACGGAGGAGATTGATACTTAGTGAGGAGTATGAGCCCAGCACGGAGGAGATTGAAAACTCGTAAGGAGTGTGAGCCCAGCACAGAAGAGATTGAACCAGAGTGAGGAGTGTGAGCCCAGCACAGAGGAGATTGATCCCGAGTGAGGATTGTGAGCCCAGCACGGAGGAGATTGAACGCTCGTGAGGAGTTTGAGCCCAGCACAGAGGAGATTGAACCCTAGTGAGGAGTGTGAGCCCAGCACAGAGGAGATTGAACCCTAGTGAGGTGTGCGAGCCCAGCACAGAGGAGATTGAACCCGAGTGAGGAGTGTGAGCCCAGCACAGAGGAGATTGAACCCCAGTGTGGAGTATGAGTCCAGCACGGAGGAGATTGAACACTCGTGAGGAGTGTGAGCTCAGCACAGAGGAGATTGAACCCGAGTGAGGAGTGTGAGCCCAGCACAGAGGAGATTGAACCCGAGTGAGGAGTGTGAGCCCAGCACAGAGGAGATTGAACCCGAGTGAGGAGTGTGAGCCCAGCACAGAGGAGATTGAACCCCAGTGTGGAGTATGAGTCCAGCACGGAGGAGATTGAACACTCGTGAGGAGTGTGAGCTCAGCACAGAGGAGATTGAACCCTCGTGAGGAGTGTGAGCCCAGCACAGAGGAGATTGAATCCTAGTGAGGTGTGTGAGCCCAGCACAGAGGAGATTGAACCCCAGTGTGGAGTATGAGCCCAGCACAGAGGAGATTGAACCCGAGTGAGCAGTGTGAGCCCAGCACAGAGGAGATTGAACCCTAGTGAGGTGTGCGAGCCCAGCACAGAGGAGATTGAACCCGAGTGAGGAGTGTGAGCCCAGCACAGAGGAGATTGAACCCCAGTGTGGAGTATGAGTCCAGCACGGAGGAGATTGAACACTCGTGAGGAGTGTGAGCTCAGCACAGAGGAGATTGAACCCGAGTGAGGAGTGTGAGCCCAGCACAGAGGAGATTGAACCCCAGTGAGGAGTGTGAGCCCAGCACAGAGGAGATTGAACCCTAGTGAGGTGTGCGAGCCCAGCACAGAGGAGATTGAACCCGAGTGAGGAGTGTGAGCCCAGCACAGAGGAGATTGAACCCCAGTGTGGAGTATGAGTCCAGCACGGAGGAGATTGAACACTCGTGAGGAGTGTGAGCTCAGCACAGAGGAGATTGAACCCGAGTGAGGAGTGTGAGCCCAGCACAGAGGAGATTGAACCCGAGTGAGGAGTGTGAGCTCAGCACAGAGGAGATTGAACCCGAGTGAGGAGTG
This sequence comes from Chiloscyllium punctatum, assembly GCF_047496795.1. NCBI lineage: Eukaryota > Metazoa > Chordata > Chondrichthyes > Orectolobiformes > Hemiscylliidae > Chiloscyllium > Chiloscyllium punctatum. Next base: position 14,321,400 of record NC_092764.1, read on the forward strand.
TGAGCCCAGCACAGAGGAGATTGAACCCCAGTGTGGAGTATGAGTCCAGCACGGAGGAGATTGAACACTCGTGAGGAGTGTGAGCTCAGCACAGAGGAGATTGAACCCTCGTGAGGAGTGTGAGCCCAGCACAGAGGAGATTGAATCCTAGTGAGGTGTGTGAGCCCAGCACAGAGGAGATTGAACCCCAGTGTGGAGTATGAGCCCAGCACAGAGGAGATTGAACCCGAGTGAGCAGTGTGAGCCCAGCACAGAGGAGATTGATCCCTAGTGATGAGTGCAAGCCCAGCACAGAGGAGATTGAACCCTCGTGAGGAGTGTGAGCCCAGCACAGAGGAGATTGAATCCTAGTGAGGTGTGTGAGCCCAGCACAGAGGAGATTGAACCCTATTGAGGAGTGTGAGCCCAGCACAGAGGAGATTGATCCCTAGTGATGAGTGCAAGCCCAGCACAGAGGAGATTGAACCCAAGTGAGGAGTGTGAGCCCAGCACAGAGGAGATTGAACCCTATTGAGGAGTGTGAGCTCAGCACAGAGGAGATTGAACCCTAGTGAGGTGTGCGAGCCCAGCACAGAGGAGATTGAACCCTAGTGAGGAGTGTGAGCCCAGCACAGAGGAGATTGAACCCTAGTGAGGTGTGCGAGCCCAGCACAGAGGAGATTGAACCCGAGTGAGGAGTGTGAGCCCAGCACAGAGGAGATTGAACCCCAGTGTGGAGTATGAGTCCAGCACGGAGGAGATTGAACACTCGTGAGGAGTGTGAGCTCAGCACAGAGGAGATTGAACCCGAGTGAGGAGTGTGAGCCCAGCACAGAGGAGATTGAACCCCAGTGAGGAGTGTGAGCCCAGCACAGAGGAGATTGAACCCTAGTGAGGTGTGCGAGCCCAGCACAGAGGAGATTGAACCCGAGTGAGGAGTGTGAGCCCAGCACAGAGGAGATTGAACCCCAGTGTGGAGTATGAGTCCAGCACGGAGGAGATTGAACACTCGTGAGGAGTGTGAGCTCAGCACAGTGGAGATTGAACCCGAGTGAGGAGTGTGAGCCCAGCACAGAGGAGATTGAACCCGAGTGAGGAGTGTGAGCCCAGCACAGAGGAGATTGAACCCTATTGAGGAGTGCGAGCCCAGCACGGAGGAGAGTGAACCCGAGTGAGGAGTGTGAGCCCAGCACAGAGGAGATTGAACCCGAGTGAGGAGTGTGATACCAAAACAGAGGAGATTGAACCCTCGTGAGGAGTTCGGGCCCAGCCCAGAGGAGATTGAACCCGAGTGAGGAGTGTGAGCCCAGCACCGAGGAGATTGAACCCGAGTGAGGAGTGTGAGCCCAGCACAGAGGAGATTGAACCCGAGTGAGGAGTGTGAGCCCAGCACAGAGGAGATTGAACCCGAGTGAGGAGTGTGAGCCCAGCCCAGAGGAGATTGAACCCTAGTGAGGAGAGTGAGCCCAGCGCGGAGGAGATTGAACCCCAGTGAAGACTGTGACCCCAGCACGGAGGAGATTGAACCCTAGTGAGGAGTGCGAGCCCAGCACAGAGGAGATTGAACCCTAGTGAGGAGAGTGAGCCCAGCACAGAGGAGATTGAACCCTAGTGAGGAGAGTGAGCCCAGCACAGAGGAGATTGAACCCTAGTGAGGTGTTTGAGCCCAGCACAGAGGAGATTGAACCCCAGTGAAGAGTGCGAGCCCAGCACAGAGGAGATTGAATCCTAGTGAGGATTGTGATCCCAGCACAGAGGAGATTGAGACCTCGTGAGGACTGTGAGCCCAGCACAGAAGAGATTGAACCCTAATGAGGAATGCGAGCCCAGCACGGACGAAATTGAACCCTATTGAGGAGTGTGAGCCCAGCCCAGAGGAGATTGAACCTTAGAGAGGAGTGTGACTCCTGCACAGATGAGAGTGAACGCGAGTGAGGAGTGTGATCCCAAAACAGAGGAGATTGAACCCCAGTGTGGAGTGTGATCCCAAAACAGAGGAGATTGAACCCCAGTGTGGAGTATGAGCCCAGAACGGAGGAGATTGAACCCCAGTGAGGAGAGTGAGCCTAGCACAGAGGGAATTGAACCTGAGTGAAGAGTGTGAGCCCAGCACAGAGGAGATTGAACCCCAGTGTGGAGTATGAGCCCAGCAAGGAGGAGGTAGAACACGAGTGAGGAGTGTGAGCCCAGCACAGAGGAGATTGAATCCTAGTGAGAAGTGTGAGCCCAGCACCGAGGAGATTGAACCCGAGTGGGGAGAGTGAGCCCAGCACAGAGGAGATTGAACTCGATTGAGGAGTGTGAGCCCACCACAGAGGAGATTGATCCCTAGTTGTGAGTGTGAGCCCACCACAGAGGAGATTGAACCACAGTGTGGAGTATGAGCCCAGCACAGAGGAGATTGAACCACAGTGTGGAGTATGAGCCCAGCAAGGAGGAGGTAGAACACGAGTGAGGAGTGTGAGCCCAGCACAGAGGAGATTGAACCACAGTGTGGAGTATGAGCCCAGCACAGAGGAGATTGAACCACAGTGTGGAGTATGAGCCCAGCACAGAGGAGATTGAACCCTAGTGAGGAGTGTGAGCCCAGCACAGAGGAGATTGAACCACAGTGTGGAGTATGAGCCCAGCACAGAGGAGATTGAACCACAGTGTGGAGTATGAGCCCAGCAAGGAGGAGGTAGAACACGAGTGAGGAGTGTGAGCCCAGCACAGAGGAGATTGAATCCTAGTGAGAAGTGTGAGCCCAGCACCGAGGAGATTGAACCCGAGTGGGGAGAGTGAGCCCAGCACAGAGGAGATTGAACCTGATTGAGGAGTGTGAGCCCACCACAGAGGAGATTGAACCCGAGTTGTGAGTGGGAGCCCACCACAGAGGAGATTGAACCCTCGTGAGGACTGTGAGCCCAGCACAGAGGAGATTGATCCCTAGTGATGAGTGCGAGCACAGCACAGAGGAGATTGAACCCTAGTGAGGAGTGTGAGCGCAGCACAGAGGAGATTGAATCCGAGTGAGGAGTGTGAGCGCAGCACAGAGGAGATTGAATCCGAGTGCGGAGTGTGAGCCCAGCACAGAGGAGATTGAACCCTAGTGAGGAGTGTTAGCCCAGCACAGAGGAGATTGAACACTAGTGAGGACTGTGAGACCAGCACAGAGGAGATTGAACCACAGTGTGGAGTATGAGCCCAGCACAGAAGAGATTGAACCACAGTGTGGAGTATGAGCCCAGCACAGAGGAGATTGAACCCGATTGAGGAGTGTGAGCCCACCACAGAGGAGATTGAACCCGAGTTGTGAGTGGGAGCCCACCACAGAGGAGATTGAACCCTCGTGAGGACTGTGAGCCCAGCACAGAGGAGATTGATCCCTAGTGATGAGTGCGAGCACAGCACAGAGGAGATTGAATCCGAGTGAGGAGTGTGAGCGCAGCACAGATGAGATTGAATCCGAGTGTGGAGTGTGAGCCCAGCACAGAGGAGATTGAACCCGAGTGAGGAGTGTTAGCCCAGCACAGAGGAGATTGAACCCTAGTGAGGAGTGTGAGCCCAGCACAGAGGAGATTGAACCACAGTGTGGAGTATGAGCCCAGCACAGAAGAGATTGAACCACAGTGTGGAGTATGAGCCCAGCACAGAGGAGATTGAACCCGATTGAGGAGTGTGAGCCCACCACAGAGGAGATTGAACCCGAGTTGTGAGTGGGAGCCCACCACAGAGGAGATTGAACCCTCGTGAGGACTGTGAGCCCAGCACAGAGGAGATTGAACCACAGTGTGGAGTATGAGCCCAGCACAGAGGAGATTGAACCCGAGTGAGGAGTGTGAGCCCAGCACAGAGGAGATTGAACCACAGTGTGGAGTATGAGCCCAGCACAGAGGAGATTGAACCACAGTGTGGAGTATGAGCCCAGCACAGAGGAGATTGAACCCGAGTGAGGAGTGTGAGCCCAGCACAGAGGAGATTGATCCCTAGTGATGAGTGCGAGCCCAGCACAGAGGAGATTGAACCCTAGTGAGGAGTGTGAGCACAGCACAGAGGAGATTGAGACCTCGTGAGGACTGTGAGCCCAGCACAGAAGAGAATGAACCCTAGTGAGGAGTGTGAGCCCAGCACAGAGGAGATTGAACCCTAGTGAGGTGTGTGAGCCCAGCACAGAGGGAATTGAACCTGAGTGAAGAGTGTGAGCCCAGCACAGAGGAGATTGAACCCTAGTGAGGAGTGTGAGCCCAGCACAGAGGAGATTGAACCCCAGTGTGGAGTATGAGCCCAGCAAGGAGGAGGTAGAACACGAGTGAGGAGTGCGAGCCTAGCACAGAGGAGATTGAACCCCAGTGAGGAGTCTGAGCCCAGCACAGAGGAGATTGAATCCTCGTGAGGAGTGTGAGCCCAGCACAGAGGAGATTGAATCCTAGTGAGAAGTGCGAGCCCAGCACCGAGGAGATTGAACCCGAGTGGGGAGAGTGAGCCCAGCACAGAGGAGATTGAACTCGATTGAGGAGTGTGAGCCCACCACAGAGGAGATTGAACCCTAGTTGTGAGTGTGAGCCCACCACAGAGGAGATTGAACCCTAGTGAGGAGTGTGAGCCCAGCACAGAGGAGATTGAATCCTAGTGACGAGTGTGAGCCCAGCACAGAGGAGATTGAATCCTAGTGAGGAGCGTGAGCCCAGCGCAGAGGAGATTGAATCCGAGTGAGGAGTGTGATGCCTGCACGGAGGAGATTGAATCCTAGTGAGGAGCGTGAGCCCAGCGCAGAGGAGATTGAATCCGAGTGAGGAGTGTGATGCCTGCACGGAGGAGATTGAATCCTAGTGAGGAGCGTGAGCCCAGCGCAGAGGTGATTGAACCCGAGTGAGGAGTGAGCCCAGCACAGAGGAGATTGAACCCCAGTGTGGAGTATGAGCCCAGCACGGAGGAGGTAGAACACGAGTGAGGAGTGCGAGCCCAGCACAGAGGAGATTGAATCCTAGTGAGAAGTGTGAGCCCAGCACCGAGGAGATTGAACCCGAGTGGGGAGAGTGAGCCCAGCACAGAGGAGATTGATCCCTAGTTGTGAGTGTGAGCCCAGCACAGAGGAGATTGATCCCTAGTGATGAGTGCGAGCCCAGCACAGAGGAGATTGAACCCGAGTGAGGAGTGTGAGCGCAGCACAGAGGAGATTGAATCCGAGTGCGGAGTGTGAGCCCAGCACAGAGGAGATTGAACCCTAGTGAGGAGTGCGAGCCCAGCACAGAGGAGATTGAACCACAGTGTGGAGTATGAGCCCAGCACAGAGGAGATTGAACCCGATTGAGGAGTGTGAGCCCAGCACAGAGGAGATTGAACCCGAGTGAGGACTGTGAGCCCAGCACAGAGGAGATTGAACCCTAGTGTGGAGTGCGAGCCCAGCACAGAGGAGATTGAACCACAGTGTGGAGTATGAGCCCAGCACAGAGGAGATTGAACCCGATTGAGGAGTGTGAGCCCAGCACAGAGGAGATTGAACCCGATTGAGGAGTGTGAGCCCAGCGCAGAGGAGATTGAACCACAGTGTGGAGTATGAGCCCAGCACAGAGGAGATTGAACCCGATTGAGGAGTGTGAGCCCAGCACAGAGGAGATTGAACCCGAGTGAGGACTGTGAGCCCAGCACAGAGGAGATTGAACCACAGTGTGGAGTATGAGCCCAGCACAGAGGAGATTGAACCCGAGTGAGGACTGTGAGCCCAGCGCAGAGGAGATTGAACCACAGTGTGGAGTATGAGCCCAGCACAGAGGAGATTGAACCCGATTGAGGAGTGTGAGCCCAGCACAGAGGAGATTGAACCCGAGTGAGGACTGTGAGCCCAGCACAGAGGAGATTGAACCACAGTGTGGAGTATGAGCCCAGCACAGAGGAGATTGAACCCGAGTGAGGAGTGTGAGCCCAGCACAGAGGAGATTGATCCCTAGTGATGAGTGCGAGCCCAGCACAGAGGAGATTGAACCCTAGTGATGAGTGCGAGCCCAGCACAGAGGAGATTGAACCCTAGTGAGGAGTGGGAGCCCAGCACAGAGGAGATTGATCCCTAGTGATGAGTGCGAGCCCAGCACAGAGGAGATTGAACCCGAGTGAGGAGTGTGAGCCCAGCACAGAGGAGATTGATCCCTAGTGATGAGTGTGAGCCCAGCACAGAGGAGACTGAACCCTAGTGAGGAGTGTGAGCCCAGCACAGAGGAGATTGATCCCTAGTGAGGAGTGTGAGCCCAGCACAGAGGAGATTGAACACTAGTGAGGACTGTGAGACCAGCACAGAGGAGATTAAGCCCCAGTGTGGAATATGAGCCCAGCACAGAGGAGATTGAATCCGAGTGCGGAGTGTGAGCCCAGCACAGAGGAGATTGAACCCTAGTGAGAAGTGTGAGCCCAGCACACAGGAGATTGAACACTAGTGAGGACTGTGAGCCCAGCACAGAGGAGGTTGAACCACAGTGTGGAGTATGAGCCCAGCACAGAGCAGATTGAACCACAGTGTGGAGTATGAGCCCAGCACAGAGGAGATTGAACCCAATTGAGGAGTGTGAGCCCACCACAGAGGAGATTGAACCCGAGTTGTGAGTGGGAGCCCACCACAGAGGAGATTGAATCCGAGTGAGGAGTGTGAGCCCAGCACAGAGGAGATTGAACCACAGTGTGGAGTATGAGCCCAGCACAGAGGAGATTGAACCACAGTGTGGAGTATGAGCCCAGCACAGAGGAGATTGAACCACAGTGTGGAGTATGAGCCCAGCACAGAGGAGACTGAACCCGATTGAGGAGTGTGAGCCCACCACAGAGGAGATTGAACCCGAGTTGTGAGTGTGAGCCCAGCACAGAGGAGATTGAACCCGAGTGAGGAGTGTTAGCCCAGCACAGACGAGATTGAACACTAGTGAGGACTGTGAGACCAACACAGTGGAGAGTGAACCTGAGTGAGGAGAGCGAGCCCAGCAGAGAGGAGAATGAACCCTAGTGTGGAATATGAGCCCACCACAGAGGAGATTGAACCCTCGTGAGGAGTGTGAGCCCAGCACGGAGGAGATTGAACCCTCGTGAGGAGTGTGAGCCCAGCACAGAGGAGATTGATCCCGAGTGATGAGTGTGAGCCCAGCACAGAGGAGATTGAACCCTAGTGAGAAGTGTGAGCCCAGCACAGAGGAGATTGAACACTAGTGAGGACTGTGAGCCCAGCACAGAGGAGATTGAACCACAGTGTAGAGTATGAGCCCAGCACAGAGGAGATTGAACCACAGTGTGGAGTATGAGCCCAGCACAGAGGAGATTGAACCCAATTGAGGAGTGTGAGCCCACCACAGAGGAGATTGAACCCGAGTTGTGAGTGGGAGCCCACCACAGAGGAAATTGAATCCGAGTGAGGAGTGTGAGCCCAGCACAGAGGAGATTGAACCACAGTGTGGAGTATGAGCCCAGCACAGAGGAGATTGAACCACAGTGTGGAGTATGAGCCCAGCACAGAGGAGATTGAACCACAGTGTGGAGTATGAGCCCAGCACAGAGGAGACTGAACCCGATTGAGGAGTGTGAGCCCACCACAGAGGAGATTGAACCCGAGTTGTGAGTGTGAGCCCAGCACAGAGGAGATTGAACCCGAGTGAGGAGTGTTAGCCCAGCACAGACGAGATTGAACACTAGTGAGGACTGTGAGACCAGCACAGTGGAGAGTGAACCTGAGTGAGGAGAGCGAGCACAGCAGAGAGGAGATTGAACCCTAGTGAGGAGTGTGAGCCCACCACAGAGGAGATTGAACCCTCGTGAGGAGTGTGAGCCCAGCACGGAGGAGATTGAACCCTCGTGAGGAGTGTGAGCCCAGCACAGAGGAGATTGAACCCTCGTGAGGAGTGTGAGCCCAGCACAGAGGAGATTGAACCCTCGTGAGGAGTGTGAGCCCAGCACAGAGGAGATTGAACCCTCGTGAGGAGTGTGAGCCCAGCACAGAGGAGATTGAACCCCAGTGTGGAATATGAGCCCAGCACGGAGGAGATTGAACCCTAGTGAGGAGTGTGAGCCCAGCCCAGAGGAGATTGAACCCTTGTGAGGAGTGTGAGCCCAGCACAGACGAGATTGAATCCTCGTGATGATTGTGATCCCAGCACGGAGGAGATTGAGAACTCGTGAGGACTGTGAGCCCAGCACAGAAGAGATTGAACCATAATGAGGAATGCGAGCCCAGCACGGAGGAGATTGAGTCCGAGTGAGAAGTGTGAGCCCAGCACAGAGGAGATTGAATCCGAGTGAGAAGTGTGAGCCCAGCACAGAGGAGATTGAACCCGAGTGAGGAGTGTGAGCCCAGCACAGAGGAGATTGATCCCTAATGATGAGTGTGAGCCCAGCACAGAGGAGATGGAACCCTAGTGAGGAGTGTGAGCCCAGCACAGAGGAGATTGAACCCCAGTGTGGAATATGAGCCCAGCAAGGAGGAGGTAGAACACGAGTGAGGAGTGCGAGCCCAGCACAGAGGAGATTGAATCCTCGTGAGGAGTGTGAGCCCAGCACAGAGGAGATTGTATCCTAGTGAGAAGTGCGAGCCCAGAACCGAGGAGATTGAACCCGAGTGGGGAGTGTGAGCCCAGCACAGAGGAGATTGAACCCTAGTTGTGAGTCTGAGCCCAGCACAAAGGAGATTGAATTCTAGAGAGGAGTGTGAGCCCAGCACAGAGGAGATTGAATCCTCGTGAGGAGTGTGAGCCCAGCACAGAGGAGATTGAATCCTAGTGAGAAGTGCGAGCCCAGCACCGAGGAGATTGAACCCGAGTGGGGAGAGTGAGCCCAGCACAGAGGAGATTGAACCCTAGTGAGGAGTGTGAGCCCAGCACAGAGGAGATTGAACCCGAGTGAAGAGTGTGAGCCCAGCACAGAGGAGATTGAATCCTAGTGACGAGTGTGAGCCCAGCACAGAGGAGATTGAACCCTAGTGAGGAGTGTGAGCCCAGCACAGAGGAGATTGAACCCCAGTGTGGAGTATGAGCCCAGCACGGAGGAGATTGAACACTATTGAGGAGTGTGAGCCCACCACAGAGGAGATTGAATCCGAGTGAGGAGTGTGAGCCCAGCACAGAGGAGATTGAATCCTAGTGACGAGTGTGAGCCCAGCACAGAGGAGATTGAATCCTAGTGAGGAGCGTGAGCCCAGCGCAGAGGAGATTGAATCCGAGTGAGGAGTGTGAGCCCAGCACAGAGGAGATTGAATCCTAGTGACGAGTGTGAGCCCAGCACAGAGGAGATTGAACCCTAGTGAGGAGTGTGAGCCCAGCACAGAGGAGATTGAACCCTAGTGAGGAGCGTGAGCCCAGCGCAGAGGAGATTGAATCCGAGTGAGGAGTGTGAGCCCAGCATGGAGGAGATTGAACCTTAGAGAGGAGTGTGACTCCTGCACAGATGAGAGTGAACCCGAGTGAGGAGTGTGATCCCAAAACAGAGGAGATTGAACCCCAGTGTGGAGTATGAGCCCAGCACGGAGGAGATTGAACCCGAGTGAGGAGTGAGCCCAGCACAGAGGAGATTGAATCCTAGAGAGGAGTGTGAGCCCAGCACAGAGGAGATTGAATCCGAGTGAGGAGTGTGAGCCCAGCACGGAGGAGATTGAACCCTAGTGAGAAGTGCGAGCACAGCACCGAGGAGATTGAACACCGAGTCGGGAGAGTGAGCCCAGCACAGACGAGAATGAACCCGAGTGAGGAGTGTGAGCCCAGCACGGAGGAGATTGAACCCTAGAGAGGAGGGTGAGCCCAGCACAGAGGAGATTGAATCCGAGTGAGAAGTGTGAGCCCAGCACAGAGGAGATTGAACCCGAGTGAGAAGTGTGAGCCCAGCACAGAGGAGATTGATCCCTAATGATGAGTGTGAGCCCAGTACAGAGGAGATTGAACCCTAGTGAGGAGTGTGAGCCCACCACAGAGGAGATTGAACCCTAGTGAGGAGTGTGAGCCCAGCACAGAGGAGATTGATCCCTAATGATGAGTGTGAGCCCAGCACAGAGGAGATTGAATCCGAGTGAGAAGTGTGAGCCCAGCACAGAGGAGATTGAACCCGAGTGAGGAGTGTGAGCCCAGCACAGAGGAGATTGAACCCCAGTGTGGAGTATGAGTCCAGCACGGAGGAGATTGAACCCTCGTGAGGAGTGTGAGCCCAGCACAGAGGAGATTGAACCCTAGTGAGGAGTGCGAGCCCAGCACAGAGGAGATTGAACCCGAGTGAGGAGTGTGAGCCCAGCACAGAGGAGATTGAACCCCAGTGTGGAGTATGAGTCCAGCACGGAGGAGATTGAACACTCGTGAGGAGTGTGAGCTCAGCACAGAGGAGATTGAATCCGAGTGAGGAGTGTGAGCCCAGCACAGAGGAGATTGAACCCCAGTGTGGAGTATGAGTCCAGCACGGAGGAGATTGAACACTCGTGAGGAGTGTGAGCTCAGCACAGAGGAGATTGAACCCGAGTGAGGAGTGTGAGCCCAGCACGGAGGAGATTGAATTCTAGAGAGGTGTGTGAGCCCAGCACCGAGGAGATTGAATTCTAGAGAGGATTGTGAGCCCAGCACAGAGGAGATTGAATCCTAGTGAGAAGTGTGAGCCCAGCACCGAGGAGATTGAACCCGAGTGGGGAGAGTGAGCCCAGCACAGAGGAGATTGATCCCTAGTTGTGAGTGTGAGCCCACCACAGAGGAGATTGGACCCTAGTGAGGAGTGTGAGCCCAGCACAGAGGAGATTGATCCCTAGTGATGAGTGCGAGCCCAGCACAGAGGAGATTGAACCCTAGTGAAGAGTGTGAGCCCAGCACAGAGGAGATTGAACCCTAGTGAGGAGTGTGAGCCCAGCACAGAGGAGATTGAACCCTAGTTGTGAGTGTGAGCCCAGCACAGTGGAGATTGAACCCTAGTGAGGAGTGTGAGCCCACCACAGAGGAGATTGAACCCTAGTGAGGAGTGTGAGCCCAGCACAGAGGAGATTGAATCCGAGTGAGAAGTGTGAGCCCAGCCCAGAGGAGATTGAACCCCAGTGTGGAGTATGAGTCCAGCACGGAGGAGATTGAACACTCGTGAGGAGTGTGAGCTCAGCACAGAGGAGATTGAACCCTAGTGAGGAGTCTGAGCCCAGCACAGAGGAGATTGAATTCTAGAGAGGAGTGTGAGCCCCGCACAGAGGAGATTGAACCCGAGTGAGGAGTGTGAGCCCAGCACAGAGGAGATTGAACACTAGTTGTGAGTGTGAGCCCACCACAGAGGAGATTGAACCCTAGTGAGGAGTGTGAGCCCCGCACAGAGGAGATTGATTCCTCGTGAGGAGTGTGAGCCCACCACAGAGGAGATTGAACCCTAGTGATGAGTGCGAGCCCAGCACAGAGGAGATTGAACCCGAGTGAGGAGTGTGAGCGCAGCACAGAGGAGATTGAATCCGAGTGAGAAGTGTGAGCCCAGCACAGAGGAGATTGAACCCTAGTGAGGAGTGTGAGCCCAGCACAGAGGAGATTGAACCCGAGTGAGGAGTGTGAGCCCAGCACTGAGGAGATTGAATCAGAGTGAGAAGTGTGAGCCCAGCACAGAGGAGATTGAACCCTAGTGAGGAGTGCGAGCCCAGCACAGAGGAGATTGAACCCGAGTGAGGAGTGTGAGCCCAGCACAGAGGAGATTGAACCCCAGTGTGGAGTATGAGTCCAGCACGGAGGAGATTGAACACTCGTGAGGAGTGTGAGCTCAGCACAGAGGAGATTGAACCCGAGTGAGGAGTGTGAGCCCAGCACAGAGGAGATTGAATTCTAGAGAGGAGTCTGAGCCCAGCACCGAGGAGATTGAATTCTAGAGAGGAGTGTGAGCCCAGCACAGAGGAGATTGAACCCTAGTTGTGAGTGTGAGCCCACCACAGAGGAGATTGAACCCTAGTGAGGAGTGTGAGCCCAGCACAGAGGAGATTGATCCCTAGTGATGAGTGCGAGCCCAGCACAGAGGAGATTGAACCCGAGTGAGGAGTGTGAGCGCAGCACAGAGGAGATTGAATCCGAGTGAGGAGTGTGAGCCCAGCACAGAGGAGATTGAACCCCACTGTGGAATATGAGTCCAGCACGGAGGAGATTGAACCCGAGTGAGGAGTGTGAGCCCCGCACAGAGGGGATTGATTCCTCGTGAGGAGTGTGAGCCCAGCACAGAGGAGATTGAACCCTAGTTGTGAGTGTGAGCCCAGGACAGAGGAGATTGAACCCTAGTGAGGAGTGTGAGCCCAGCACAGAGGAGATTGATCCCTAGTGATGAGTGCGAGCCCAGCACAGAGGAGATTGAACCCGAGTGAGGAGTGTGAGCGCAGCACAGAGGAGATTGAACCCCAGTGAGGAGTGTGAGCCCAGCACGGAGGAGATTGAATTCTAGAGAGGATTGTGAGCCCAGCACAGACGAGATTGAATCCTAGTGAGGAGTGTGAGCCCAGCACCGAGGAGATTGAACCCGAGTTGTGAGTGTGAGCCCAGCACAGAGGAGATTGATCCCGAGTGATGAGTGCGAGCCCAGCACAGAGGAGATTGAACCCTAGTGAGGAGTGTGAGCCCAGCACAGAGGAGATTGAACCCGAGTGGGGAGAGTGAGCCCAGCACAGAGGAGATTGAACACTAGTGAGGACTGTGAGACCAGCACAGAGGAGATTGAACCCGAGTGAGGAGTGTGAGCCCAGCACAGAGGAGATTGAACCCGAGTGAGGAGTGTGAGCCCAGCACAGAGGAGATTGAACCCTCGTGAGGAGTGTGAGCCCAGCACAGAGGAGATTGAACCCTAGTGAGGAGTGCGAGCCCGCACAGAGGAGATTGAACCCGAGTGAGGAGTGTGAGCCCACCACCGAGGAGATTGAATCCGAGTGAGGAGTGTGAGCCCAGCACAGAGGAGATTGAACCCGAGTTGGGAGAGTGAGCCCAGCACAGAGGAGATTAAATCCTAGTGAGAAGTGCGAGCTCAGTACCGAGGAGATTGTACCCGAGGCGGGAGAGTGAGCCCAGCACAGAGGAGATTGATCCCTAATGATGAGTGCGAGCCCAGCGCAGAGGAGATTGAACCCTAGTGAGGAGTGTGAGCACAGCACAGAGGAGATTGAGACCTCGTGAGGACTGTGAGCCCAGCACAGAAGAGAATGAACCCTAGTGAGGAGTGTGAGCCCAGCACAAAGGAGATTGATTCCGAGTCGGGAGAGTGAGCCCAGCACAGAGGAGATTGAACCCGAGTGAGGAGTGTGAGCCCAGCACAGAGGAGATTGAATCCTAGTGAGAAGTGCGAGCCCAGCACTGAGGAGATTGATTCCGAGTCGGGAGAGTGAGCCCAGCACAGAGGAGATTGAACCCGAGTGAGGAGTGTGAGCCCAGCACAGAGGAGATTGAATCCTAGTGAGAAGTGCGAGCCCAGCACTGAGGAGATTGATTCCGAGTCGGGAGTGTGAGCCCAGCACAGAGGAGATTGAACCCCAGTGAGGAGTGTGAGCCCAGCACAGAGGAGATTGAACCCTAATGACTAGTTTGAGCCCAGCACAGAGGAGATTGAATCCTAGTGAGGTGTGTGAGCCCAGCACAGAGGACATTGAACCCTAATAATGAGTTTGAGCCCAGCACAGAGGAGATTGAACCCTGGTGAGGAGTGCGAGCCCATCACAGAGGAGATTGAACCCTCGTGAGGAATGTGAGCCCAGCACAGAAGAGATTGAACCCGTGTGGGGAGAGTGTGCCCAGCCCAGAGGAGGTTGAACCCGTGTGGGGAGAGTGTGCCCAGCACAGAGGAGATTGAACCCTAGTGAGGAGTGTGAGCCCAGCACAGAGGAGATTGAATCCTAGTGAGAAGTGCGAGCCCAGCACTGAGGAGATTGATTCCGAGTCGGGAGTGTGAGCCCAGCACAGAGGAGATTGAACCCCAGTGAGGAGTGTGAGCCCAGCACAGAGGAGATTGAACCCTAATGACTAGTTTGAGCCCAGCACAGAGGAGATTGAACCCTAGTGAGGTGTGTGAGCCCAGCACAGAGGACATTGAACCCTAATAATGAGTTTGAGCCCAGCACAGAGGAGATTGAACCCTGGTGAGAAGTGTGAGCCCAGCACAGAGGAGATTGAACCCTAGTGAGGAGTGTGAGCCCATCACAGAGGAGATTGAACCCCAGTGTGGAGTATGAGTCCAGCACCGAGGAGATTGAACACTCGTGAGGAGTGTGAGCTCAGCACAGAGGAGATTGAATTCTAGAGAGGAGTGTGAGCCCCGCACAGAGGAGATTGATTCCTCGTGAGGAGTGTGAGCCCAGCACAGAGGAGATTGATCCCTAGTGATGAGTGCGAGCCCAGCACAGAGGAGATTGATCCCTAGTGATGAGTGCGAGCCCAGCACAGAGGAGATTGAACCCTAGTGATGAGTGCGAGCCCAGCACAAAGGAGATTGAACCCTAGTGAGGAGTGTGAGCCCAGCACAGAGGAGATTGAACCCGAGTGAGGAGTGTGAGCCCAGCACAGAGGAGATTGAATTCTAGAGAGGATTGTGAGCCCAGCACAGAGGAGATTGAACCCGAGTGAGGAGTGTGAGCCCAGCACAGAGGAGATTGAATTCTAGAGAGGATTGTGAGCCCAGCACAGAGGAGATTGAACCCTAGTGATGAGTGCGAGCCCAGCACAGAGGAGATTGAACCCTAGTGATGAGTGCGAGCCCAGCACAGTGGAGATTGAACCCGATTGAGGAGTGTGAGCCCAGCACAGAGGAGATTGAACCCTAGTGATGAGTGCGAGCCCAGCACAGAGGAGATTGAACCCTAGTGAGGAGTGTGAGCCCAGCACAGAGGAGATTGAATTCTAGAGAGGATTGTGAGCCCAGCACGGAGGAGATTGAATCCCAGTGAGAAGTGTGAGCCCAGCATCGAGGAGATTGAACCCGAGTGGGGAGAGTGAGCCCAGCACAGAGGAGATTGAACCCCACTGTGGAATATGAGCCCAGCACGGAGGAGATTGAACCCGAGTGAGGAGTGTGAGCCCAGCACGGAGGAGATTGAATTCTAGAGAGGAGTGTGAGCCCAGCACAGAGGAGATTGAATTCTAGAGAGGATTGTGTGCCCAGCACAGAGGAGATTGAACCCCAGTGAGGAGTGTGAGTCCAGCACGGAGGTGATTGAACCCGAGTGAGGAGTGTGACTCCAGCACAGTGGAGATTGAACCCTATTGAGGAATGTGACTCCAGCACAGTGGAGATTGAACCCTAATGACTAGTTTGAGCCCAGCACAGAGGAGATTGAACCCTAATAATGAGTTTGAGCCCAGCACAGAGGAGATTGAACCCTAGTGAGGAATGTGAGCCCAGCACAGAGGAGATTGAACCCGAGTGAGGAGTGCGAGCCCAGCACAGAGGAGATTGAACCCGAGTGAGGAGTGCGAGCCCACCACAGAAGAGATTGAACCCGAGTGAGGAGTGTGAGCCCAGCACAGAGGAGATTGAACCCTAGTGATGAGTGCGAGCCCAGCACAAAGGAGATTGAACCCTAGTGAGGAGTGCGAGCCCAGCACAGAGGAGATTGAACCCGAGTGAGGAGTGCGAGCCCAGCACAGAGGAGATTGATCCCTAGTGAGGAGTGCGAGCCCAGCACAGAGGAGATTGAACCCGAGTGAGGAGTGTGAGTCCAGCACGGAGGAGATTGAACCCGAGTGAGGAGTGTGAGCCCAGCACAGAGGAGATTGATCCCTAGTGAGGAGTGTGAGCCCAGCACAGAGGAGATTGAACCCGAGTGAGGAGTTTGAGCCCAGCACAGAGGAGATTGAATTCTAGAGAGGATTGTGAGCCCAGCGCAGAGGAGATTGAATCCTAGTGAGAAGTGTGAGCCCAGCACAGAGGAGATTGAATTCTAGAGAGGATTGTGAGCCCAGCACAGAGGAGATTGAACCCGAGTGAGGAGTGTGAGCCCAGCACAGAGGAGATTGAACCCGAGTGAGGAGTGTGAGCCCAGCACAGAGGAGATTGAACCCCAGTGAGGAGTGTGAGCCCAGCACAGAGGAGATTGAATCCTAGTGAGAAGTGTGAGCCCAGCATCGAGGAGATTGAACCCGAGTGGGGAGAGTGAGCCCAGCACAGAGGAGATTGAACCCCACTGTGGAATATGAGCCCAGCACGGAGGAGATTGAACCCGAGTGAGGAGTGTGAGCCCAGCACGGAGGAGATTGAATTCTAGAGAGGAGTGTGAGCCCAGCACAGAGGAGATTGAATTCTAGAGAGGATTGTGTGCCCAGCACAGAGGAGATTGAACCCTAGTGAGGAGTGTGACTCCAGCACAGAGGAGATTGAACCCTAATGACTAGTTTGAGCCCAGCACAGAGGAGATTGAACCCTTGTGAGGTGTGTGAGCCCAGCACAGAGGACATTGAACCCTAATAATGAGTTTGAGCCCAGCACAGAGGAGATTGAACCCTAGTGAGGAATGTGAGCCCAGCACAGAGGAGATTGAACCCGAGTGAGGAGTGTGAGCCCAGCACAGAGGAGATTGAACCCGAGTGAGGAGTGTGAGCCCAGCACAGAGGAGATTGAATTCTAGAGAGGATTGTGAGCCCAGCACAGAGGAGATTGAATTCTAGAGAGGATTGTGAGCCCAGCACAGAGGAGATTGAACCCGAGTGAGGAGTGTGAGCCCAGCACAGAGGAGATTGAACCCTAGTGAGGAGTGCGAGCCCAGCACAGAGGAGATTGATCCCTAGTGAGGAGTGTGAGCCCAGCACAGAGGAGATTGAACCCTAGTGAGGAGTGCGAGCCCAGCACAGAGGAGATTGATCCCTAGTGAGGAGTGCGAGCCCAGCACAGCTAAACCCTTAAGGAGGATTACAATGTTGAACTTTAAATTTTGTTTCTTTATTTTTCTACTTTCTGCTAAGAAGGACTTCAATGTTGAACTTTTAACTACTTTTCCCTATTTTTCTCCTTAGTAACTAAGATTTTGTACCGAGGTAACTTTGTACCTAAGATGGTGCTCGGAATGGTGACATTGTACACCTTTCACTGTCCTCCTGTATCCCTGCATGTGACAATAAAATCCAAATCTAAATTTAGTATCACTGGACTCGTGCTTCAGAACACTTGGTCAATATTCTGTCAACGTGGCTTTGAATCTATGAAATAATAAAAGAAATCCTGTTGCACATGTCGTGAGACCACACAAGCCATTCCACGTACTTTTTCTCATCTCTTTATCTATACTTGTTAGAGAGACAGAGTGGGGAAGGTTTATCAGACTGACTTCTGCGGTGGCAGGACAGTCCGACAAGGAGAGATCAAAAAAATTGCACCTATGATTTTATGTTGTTACTTTCAAATCTCTTCATTTCCACATGTTAGAAAAGATTTCCTCCAAATATGCATGACTCATTTCTGCCATGTTAGGACCCTTGTTTGCAATATTTATCTGCCTCCACATTTCCACCAATAAATAATGGTGTTGTCACTCATTTGACCATTATGTTTCTCGAGTTTCCAGTCAGTTCCCACCTCAGTTCCTGCTTGTCTGGAAAAGCCTCACTTTGACAGCCTTTTCACTTCTCCCCATATCACCCATTCCTGTTCTGCATTCCTCCTCCCTGTTTGCTGTTTCATTTTAATTTCCTGTTATCACTGAGCAATTAGAGATATTGCTTATCAACAGTACCTTTAACAATAGCCTCAAGCAGCAGCAGTAATCCTCAATCTTTGAGTATATGTAACCCGGAGGTTGACAAATTTTTGATTCTCGATGGTATTGAGGGCTATGGGGAGAGTACGGGTAAAAGTGTTCAATCGACCATTGTTAAGTTAAATGGGTGGAACAAGCTCAATGAGCTAAATGGCCTATTCCTGGCCCTATTTTCCGGAGGAACTACCTTAGGATATCACAAAGCAGCTTACAATGAAGTGTAATGGAGAAAACACGTCAGCCAATCTGCAATGAGGATGAGATAGGTGGGTTTTTGTTCAAGCTATGTTGCTGAAGGAATAAATCCTCAGTTTCTTGCAGTGTTTCCCAAACATTTTGCCCATTATGACCCCAGTTTGATGCGTGAAAATTGTAATGACCTCCTTGTGAGATGTGTCAGAGAGGGATGGGACAGGAGGAGACTATAAAAGCTGGCTCTACTGGGGGAGGACAAGGGAGAGGGGACAGTTGTTACAACTCACTCTGGGTTTCTGTTGCCACCTCAGAGCCCGCAACCCTGAAACATCAGCTTATGACCCCACTTGGGAGTCCTGACTTACAAGCTACGTAGGATCACTCCCATGCTCTTCTTCAAAGCAGTGCCTTGGGATCTTTTGCATCCACATGAGAGAACATAAAAGTGGCCAGTGTAAAATCTCTATACAAGGACTCTTGTGGCACTGTGGTCATGACCCTCCCTCTGGGATGCAAAGTCTAGGTTCAAATCTCAGCTGTTCCTGGGGGAAGGGGACAGTCTGAACCAGTTGATTTAAAGGAGCTCCTGTGACACAGTGGTAGTGCCTTTACCCCTGGGCTGGAAGGCCAGGGTTCAAGTCCCGCCTTCTCTACATGTGTCATAACATACTTGAACAAGTTAATTCTCAGAAAGTCATGGCTTAATGTCACAATGCTCCTCCCTCGGCTCTGCAGTGGGATTTGAACCCAGGGCCTTTTTGATAAGATTGCAACCAACTGAGACCCAGGGTCACCAATGTAAAATGCCCTCATTCCTGATGAAGGGCTTTTGCCCGAAACGTCAATTCTCCTGCTCCTCAGATGCTGCCTGACCTACTGTGCTTTTCCAGCACCATTCTAATCTTGACATGGAGATGCATTGGACTGGGGTGTACAATGTTAAAAATCACACAACACCAGGTTATAGTCACAACCACCTGATGAAGGGGCCGTGCTCCGAAAGCTAGTGTGCTTCCAATTAAACCTGTTGGACTATAACCTGGTGTTGTGTGATTTGCAACGTTGTACACTCTAATCTTGCCTCCAACCTTCAGCATCTGTAGTCCTCACTTTCGCCTTCAGTGAAAATGCCCTGCTCCTCACTAAAGGAAGGAACACTGGAAGTATGGGTTGCTGCATAAACACATTTGAGGACACACACACACACACGCACACATGGCGGGTGGGGAGAATTCGGTTTGTAAACAGAAAATACGATTAAGTAACCAAAGGAATGTAACTAATAATAAAAAAAGACAAGGAGACTCGATGTGTGAGTGGGTGAGGGAGCTCAGCATAAGCAGGAAAGGACTGTGTTAGTGCCAATATTGCACACAAGAGCCGGTCAGAGACGTCACCGCCTCTCTCTATATATGTGAGACGTTCACCTTAATCTCTGCTTCTCTAGGCTGTCAACTCTGCACTTTGCTTTCAATTCTCTCCCCCCTCTTCCACTGGGATCTAACCCTGTCATCAAGTGGATTCGGGATTTCGCTATGGCTGCAGCAAAGCTCCTCTCTATCCTCTGCATCGCTGTGGCCGTAATAACTTTGACTGCAGCCCAGTCCAGATCCAAAGCGTCAAAGTCTGGGAAAGGTAATGCAAGTTCCATTTCTGCTTTCCACGTCTTGCGGTGTGCGGGTGTAAATGGCCAAGGTAGAAAGTTAGCTTTGTCCATTGGAGATCTGATTTATCCACATCCCGCCGCTTCGTAAAAGAAGCAGAAAGCTAAATAGAAGGTGAAAGTTAAATAAAAGTAAGGGACAGGTCTTTAAGTATCTCCCTGCAGGTAACCAACGAATTGAACAAAATAACGTCAACCGCCTTTAATTCGTTGGGTTCATATTTACTGTTCAATCGTGTCTGTCACTTTATAATGAGTACCTTACCGTTGCAGACTTGCATTTCCTTTCAGCTCTAACTCGTGTAAACTGAATGCTTTCAGTCAAAAACATTACACTGAACTCACACTGCAATGTTTTTGCCACCAATGAACTCAGGGAAACAGTGTCATTCTCGGTCGCCTTGAATCTAATGCAGATCCAGCATTAAGCACATTATTTTTTTCCCCTTCAGCCTAGCAAGGAGAGGCTACTTATTTCCAAGAGTTGGGCTGAATTTTAACCTGCCCTGGAGGAAACTGAATGATTGGACCGAGTTTAAAACTGGGTTGATGTCCTGAACGATGTTCACTCCCCTGAATTCAATCGAGGAGAGCTCGCATGACAGCTCAGGTTAAAATTGACCCTAAAATTCCTGCGTGGATCTTGCATTCTTTTAAAGCAGAATACTGTAGGATGCTGGAAATCTAACATTCAGCCATGATCGTATTGAACGACAGACGGGGCTCAAGGGGCTGATTGGCCTACTCCAGTTTCTCAGAAATAAGGACAAAAAGCACTGGAGGAACCTCAGCAAGTCTCAGTGTTTTTTGAGTCCCTTAACTCTTTCGAAGACTCAAGAGGCTAGCCCACTGTTGCAGGTCCCCCAGCGCTTACTGGTATTTTTATGCATTTTTAAAAAAATCTGTGGCTGACGTGTTCAGCGTCTTCAGCCATTTGCCAAGACTGTGCGAAAGGCAACACCACTATTTTCAAACTCAAGCGCAGTGCTTCTCGAACTGAGTCCCAGTGCGACCCACATGTAACATTCCCTCAGTGAGAATTGTGTGTGCTGGGGAGGGGGGGGGGGGGGGGGGGTGATTGCTGTGAGAGCAGGAGTACGGCATAGGGTCCTGATTCCATCAGCCTCCCAGGTTTGTGAAGCCCTGCCCTACTCTCAACTCCATTAACTTGAGCAAATCATTCCTGCCTTTACACTGTCTGTTGCTCTTCCTTGAATGTCATGCTTTAATCAGTCATTAGCTTCTTATGCAATGCAGTTGGTTTTGGACAGGGGCTCTGGAGCTATTGAATCAGAGGTTTATAGACTAATTGTCCCTCATCAAGAGCTTTCTTCAATTCTTTGGGCTTGCAGGGAGCTGCATGGAACTATTGTCTCTGGGTCTGTTATAATTAATTTTCTGCTTTTGCTTTGAAGGGAATGATTGAGTTGTCATTAACCCCTTTAAACTCAATAATCACAAGCTGCAGTGATTGACATTTACCAGATGAGCAGCTTTGCTTCCTTCTGGAATAACTCGCAGGCAAAGAAAAATAATAAAATGCACAGTGTAGGATCGTTACCTCCTCAGAGAAACCTCACAGCTGTTTACAGGGCGGGGTTATCTGCTCCAACTACTCAACAACATCCAATACAACCATACACACAATGTTTACACACAAGGATGAAGCTCAGTGACTGTCGCTCAGTTCAGAAACCAGTACATTGCAGTCACTGCTTTGGTTAGGTTGGAAGGACAGAGAGTCATAGAGATGTACAGCATGGAAACAGACCCTTCGGTCCAACTTGTCCATGCCAACCAGATATCCCAACCCAATCTAGTCCCACCTGCCAGCACCCGGCCCATATCCCTCCCAACACTTCCTGTTCATATACCCATTCTGATGCCTTTTAAATGTTGCAATTGTACCAGCCTCCACCACTTCCTCTGGCAGCTCATTCCATACACGTACCATCCTCTGCGTAAAAAAAGTTGCCCCTTGGGTCTCTTTTATATCTTTCCCCTCTCACCCTAAACCTATGCCCTCTAGTTCTGGACTCCCCCACCCCAGGGAAAAGACTTTGTCTATTTATCCTATCCATACCCCTCATGATTTTGTAAACCTCTATAATGTCACCCCTCAGCCTCCGATGCTCCAGGGAAAACAGCCCCAGTCTGTTCAGCATCTCCCAAAGGTCAAATCCTCCAATCCTGGCAACATCCTTGTAAATCTTTTCTGAAGACTTTCAAGTTTTACAACATCTTTCTGATACAAAGGAGTCCAGAACTGCACGCAATATTCCAACAGTGGTCTAACCAATGTCCTGTACTGGATTAGTGGTGCTGGAAGAGCACAGCAGTTCAGGCAGCATCCAAGTAGCTTCAAAATTGACGTTTCGGGCAAAAGCCTTTCATCAGGAATAAAGGCAGTGAGCCTGAAGCATGGAGAGATAAGCTAGAGGAGGGTGGGGGTGGGGAGAATGTAACATAGAGTACAATGGGTGAGTGGGGGAGGGGATGAAGGTATAGGTCAGGGAGGAGAGGGTGGAGTGGGTAGGTGGAAAAGGAGATAGGCAGGTAGGACAAGTCTGGACAAGTTATGGGGACAGTTACTGAGCTGGAAGTTTAGAACTAGGGTGAGGTGGGGGAAGGGGAAATGAGGAAACTGTTGAAGTCCACATTGATGCCCTGGGGTTGAAGTGTTCCGAGGCGGAAGATGAGGCGTTCTTCCTCCAGGCATCTGGTGGTGAGGGAGCAGCGGTGAAGGAGGCCCAGGACCTCCATGTCCTCGGCAGAGTGGGAGGGGGAGTTGAAATGTTGGGCCACGGGGCGGTGTGGTTGATTGGTGCGGGTGTCCCGGAGATGTTCCCTAAAGCACTCTGCTAGGAGGCGCCCAGTCTCCCCAATGTAGGGGAGACCGCATTGGGAGCAACGAATACAATAAATGATATTAGTGGATGTGCAAGTAAAACTTTAATGGAAGTGGAAGGCTCCTTTAGGGCCTTGGATAGAGGTGAGGGAGGAGGTGTGGGCACAGGTTTTACAGTTCCTGCGGTGGCAGGGGAAACTACCAGGATGGGAGGGTGGGTTGTAGGGGGGCGTGGACCTGACCAGGTAGTCACGGAGGGAACGGTCTTTGCGGAAGGCGGAAAGGGGTGGGGAGG
Organism: Chiloscyllium punctatum; assembly: GCF_047496795.1. Taxonomy (NCBI): domain Eukaryota; kingdom Metazoa; phylum Chordata; class Chondrichthyes; order Orectolobiformes; family Hemiscylliidae; genus Chiloscyllium; species Chiloscyllium punctatum. The sequence goes on from NC_092764.1 coordinate 14,344,033, forward strand.
GAAATATATCCCTGGTGATGGGGTCTGTTTGGAGGTGGCGGAAATGTCGGCTGATGATTTGGTTCATGCGAAGGTTCGTAGGATGGAAGGTGAGCACCAGGGGCGTTCTGTCCTTGTTACAGTTGGAGGGGTGGGGTCTGAGGGCGGAGGTGTGGGATGTAGACGAGATGGGTTGGAGGGCATCTTTAACGACGTGGGAAGGGAAATTGCGGTCTCTAAAGGAGGAGGCCATCTGGTGTGTTCTGTGGTGGAACTGGTCCTCCTGGGAGCAGATCCGGTGGAGGCGGAGGAATTGGGAATACGGGATGGCATTTTTGCAAGAGGTAGGGTGGGAAGAGGTGTAATCCAGGTAGCTGTGGGAGTCAGTGGGTTTGTAAAAAATGTCAGTATCAAGTCAGTCGTCATTAATGGAGATGGAGAGGTCCAGGAAGGGGAGGGAGGTGTCAGAGATGGTCCAAGTAAATTTAAGGTCAGGGTGGAATGTGTTGGTGAAGTTGATGAATTGCTCAACCTCCTCGCGGGAACACGAGGTGGCACCAATGCAGTCATCAATGTAGTGCAGGAAGAGGTGGGGAGTGGTGCCGGTGTAATTACGGAAGATTAACTGCTCTACGTAGCCAACTAAGAGACAGGCATAGCTGGGGCCCATACGTGTGCCCATAGCTACCCCTTTGGTCTGGAGGAAGTGGGAGGATTCAAAAGAGAAATTGGTAAGGGTGAGGACCAGTTCGGCCAAATGAATGAGAGTGTCGGTGGAAGGGTACTGTTGGGGATGTCTGGAGAGGAAAAAACGGAGGGCTTGGAGGCCCTGGTCATGGCGGATGGAGGTGTAGAGGGATTGGATATCCATGGTGAAGATAAGGCGTTGGGGGCCAGGGAAACGGAAGTCTTGGAGGAGGTGGAGGGCGTGGGTGGTGTCTCGAACGTATGTGGGGAGTTCCTGGACTAGGGGGGATAGGACAGTGTCAAGGTAGGTAGAGATGAGTTCAGTGGGGCAGGAGCATGCTGAGACAATGGGTCGGCCAGGGTGGTCAGGCTTGTGGATCTTGGGAAGGAGGTAGAACCGAGCAGTGCGGGGTTCCCGGACTATGAGGTTGGAAGCTGTGGGTGGGAGATCTCCTGAGGTGATGAGGTTCTGTATGGTCTGGGAGATGATGGTTTGGTGATGGGGGGTGGGGTCATGGTCGAGGGGGCAGTAGGAAGAGGTGTCCTCGAGTTGGCGTTTGGCTTCAGCGGTGTAGAGGTCAGTGCGCCAGACTACCACTGCATCCCCTTTATCTTCTGGCTTGATGGTGAGGTTGGGATTGGAGCAGAGGGATTGGAGGGCTGTGCGTTGTGAGGGTGAGAGGTTGGAGTGGGGGAGGGAGGTAGATAGGTTGAGGTGGTTAATGTCCCGTCGGCAGTTGGAAATGAAGAGATTGAGGGCAGGTAATAGGCCAGTGTGGGGTGTCCAGGTGGATGGAGTGTATTGGAGGTGGGCGAAGGGGTCCTCGGAAGGTGGGCGGGAATCCTGATTGTGAAAGTAAGCTCGGAGACGGAGGCGACAGAAGAATTGTTCGATGTCACGTCGTGTATTAAATTCATTGATGCGTGGACGGAGGGGGATGAAGGTGAGTCCTTTGCTGAGGACTGATCGTTCGTCCTCAGTGAGGGGGAGGTCTGGTGAAAACTCAGCAGGGCTGGAAGCTGGGATCTGGTGTGGGTGTAGAGCTGGGAGTGGGGGTGGAACCTGTAACTGGAGTGGGTGTGGTGATGGGGGGAATGGGGGTGGAGTCATGAGCAGGGGTAGTGTTCCCCTTGGGGTTCTGGGGGGTGGGGATAGTGACAGTGGGGTCTGTTGGGGGCATGTCAGCAGAATGCAGGTGAGTGGCGCTGGTGGGGGCGGAAGTGGTGGTGACCACGGCAGTAGGGGTGGCGGGAGTCACTGAGCATGTGGCATCAGCGATGATGTGAGGGGCAGAAGTGATGTCAGGTGTGATGCATGAGGAATTGTGTGGGGTGGAAGTGGTTGTGGGAGTGGCCATGATGGGGGCGGAAGTGACATCATCAATCAGCGTGGGGGTGGCAGCTGCATCTGCCGCAATGTCCTATACAGCCGCACCATGACCTCCCAACTCCTGCACTCAATATTCTGACCAATGAAGGAAAGCGTACCATTTTGGATGAATATGTGTCAGCTCAACTCGCCATTATTCTACATTAAACGTGGAATATCTTCACCATCAAAAGTGTTTTCAGATAGATTTCCAACTCAGTACTCAGGCCACTTGGAGCTGCGTCAGCAGAAGCCTTATGAATGTTGTTCTAGGTGGTGCAGTTGCAGGAGATAACCTTTTGCCATCACCTCCAGGCTGCCAGCTCTTCCCTGTTTCTATTGCTGCACTGCTGGTGACTGTTGTCTCGGCCCACATAAACTCTGGGACTACCCCGCCAAACCTATCCACCCCCTGATTCCCCTCTTTAAAGCCTACCTCTCTGACTCAGGTATTAGTCACTAGCCTAACATCTCTTGGTGCAGCTTGACAACAAATGTTGCATAGTAGTGTTTTTGACATTTGCCTCGGGATGGCTAACATATTAAAGACAGTGCAAAAAGCAAGTATTTATGTATGTGCTGGAATAATAAAGAAGGATTTGCAGGGCAGTGGGAGGAAATGGTGGGATTGCCTGGTCTGGATACAATGGGCTGAATGGCCTCTGCTATATCCACTCTGTAATTCTAAATACATTGGGGTTAGATGAGGATGCGTGCAGGATCACCTGGAATATACTTCTTGGTTCAATTGCCTTCTGCCTTTAAATGAGAAGGTAGATCAAGGTACAAGACAGGAGGAGTTGGCTCTGGGGCAGGTGAGGAAACAGACAATGGGTCCAGAGGAGTTGTTCGTGATGACAGCAAAACCATGACCAGCATTTTCTACCCAAGGAAATGAGAGAGACAGTTATGATATGAAAGCGTTGAACTCAGTGGTGAGGCTGAAAGGCTGTACAGTGGAAGTGGCATGGTTGTTCTTCATGCTTGTGTTGGCTCCAATTGGTGTTCTTTGGTGTGAAAAGCAATGAACACACTCCTTATACTAGTGAATCGAAATATTCAGATTGGAGCTTCCTTTGGCACCATCCAGTGTTAAAGCACCACCTTGTGGTACAAAACATGAACTGAACATTAAATGCTCAAACTTTCAAGGGAAGCGAATTAATGCCCATCTTCGGCTGAGATGAGGAAATAGTTTTTCACAAATAGGGTGGTCAGTGTGTGGAATTCAAGCATGCTCAAACATGAAGCATTTATTCATAAGAACATAAGAATCAGGAGCAGGAGTAGCCCATCTGGCCCTAAGACTCCGCCCCACCATTTAATAAAGTCATGGCTGATCTTTTAGTGGCCTCAGATCCACTTCCCCGTGATCTCACCATAACCTTTAATTTCCTTACTGTTCAAAAATTCATTTATCTTAACTTTAAAAACATGCAATGAGGAAGCCTAAACTACTTCACTGGGCAGGGAATTTCACACTTTGGGTGATGAAATTCTTCCTCAATTCAGTCCTAAATCTGCTTCCCCTTATTTTGAGGTTATGGCTTCTAGTTCTAGTTTCACCCACCAGTAGAAAAAAAAACCTCTCTGCTTCTATCTTATCAGTTCTTTTCGTAATTATGTCTAAGATCCCCCCCTCATTCTCCTAAATGAGTATAACCCAGTCTACTCCATCTTTCCCCACAAAGCAACTCTTTCAACTCGGGAATCAACCTAGTGAATATCCTCTGCACCTTCTCCAGTGCCACTACATCCTTTTTCAAGTAAGGAGACCAAAACTGCACATAGTACTTCAGGTGTGACCTCACCAGCACCGTGTACAGCTGCAACATAACCTTCCTGCTTTTAACCTCAGACCCTTTAGCTATGAAGGACAAAATTCCATTTGCCTTCTTAATTACCTATTGCACCTCCACACCAACCTTCTGTGATTCATGCACCAGGGCACCCAAGTCCCTTTGCACAGCAGCATGCTGCAATTTTTTACTGTTTAAATAATAGTCCTATTTTACTATTCTTCTTACCAAAATAGATGTCTTTCCATTTATCAACATTGTACTCCATCTGCCAGACCTTTGCCCACTCAGTTAAACTATCTATATCCCTCTGCAAACTTTCAGAGTCCTCTGCACACTTTCCTCAAACACTCATCTTAGTGTCATCCACAAACTTCAACACACTACACATGGTCCCCAACTCCAAATCACATATATATATATATATAGTAAACAACTGCAGTCCCAACACTGATCCCTGAGGCACATCACTAGTTATTGACTGCCAACCCTTTGCTTCATTCTTGTCAGGACGTCGCCATAAATACTTGAAAAAAAACTTTTTTTTGCAGATTTTATTATCAAAGTTCCAACTATATTCAGAGTAATCCATTTGGTCCATTGATCCTGCTCAATATGATCATGGCAGATCCTCTATCTCAACATTATATTTCTGCTTTTTCTCCATACCTCTTGATTCCTTTAATATCTAATAAATGTTATCAGTCTCTTTCTGAAGTATACTCAATGATGTGAATGATTTCCACAGACTGACCATTCTGCGAGTGAAGAAATGTTTCCTTTTCTCAGTCAAAGCTGGGTGTAAGCCCACTTCTCTTGAATTTCCACGCTTGGCTCACCCTAACCTGAGTGACAACTCTGGGTTTTTTCTCTCTCACTCATTACCTACCATCTCTTCTTATGGACCTTTAAGTGACTCTTGGATAGGCACATGAATGATAGTAAAATGAAGGGTATGTAGGTTAGTTTGATCTTAGAGTAGGATTAAAGGCTGGCACAACACCGAGGGCCGAAGGGCCTGTACTGTGCTGTACTGTTCTATGTTCTATGTAGCGACACATCTTTTAGTACAAAGTGTTATCTGTCACTGAATGCAGCAGACTGACACATTCAAAGTCCAGGACAGCTTGCTGTGGGAAGGACAATAAAAAGGTTGGGGTCGCTGTCTGAAAGGCTCAGTGAAGAAGGGCTACCATCTAGACATCTCCTGCCTGAGGGGCTGGAACATGTGTAGAATCTGTCACGTCATATGCAAATGTAAATTGTGAATTGCAAATCGAATCTGTAAGTGTGGTGACGCACCCCATAGTGCCGTTTACCAAACTGTATTGTACTTTGTGTAAAGCGAAGCTTGAGCTGTTAAGTAACGGCCTTTCCCAAATTTTAGTAATATTTTCTAAATGAAAGCAAAATGCTTAAGAAATTTTCATTGCAGATTGAAATGTCATAAAAATGTGAAAAGTGTCACAAAGTGAGTGAAGCCTCTTATTACTAATTATAATGGAAAATTACAGTGCTGCATAATATTAAAATGAATGACTGCAGAAAGTGAGGTCTGTTGTTTTGGTCAAGTGTGTTAATTAGAGAGTTTTTCCCTAACCTTTCCTGTTGTTCTGTTTAAGTTTCAGTGCAAACTTTCAAGAATGTTTTTTCTAAATTTTGTGTTTAAACCCCACAGGCAAGGACGATTTGAGGAATGAAATTGACAAACTATGGCGAGAAGTCAATTCACTTAAAGAAATGCAAGCACTGCAGACTGGTAAGTAATCCTACTGTGGATCAGTGGTGCTGGAAGAGCACAGCAGTTCAGGCAGCATCCAACGAGCAGCGAAATCGACGTTTCGGGCAAAAGCCCTTCATCAGGAATAAAGGCAGTGAGCCTGAAGCGTGGAGAGATAAGCTAGAGGAGGGTGGGAGTGGGGAGAGAGTAGCATAGAGTACAATGGGTGAGTGGGGGAGAAGATGAAGGTGATAGGTCAGGGAGGGGAGGGTGGAGTGGATAGGTGGAAAAGGAGATAGGCAGGTTGGATAAGTCGGACAAGGGGACAATGCTGAACTGGAAGTTTGAAATTAGGATGAGGTGGGGGAAGGGGAAATGAAGGAGCCTTCCACATCCATCAAAGTTTTACCTGCACATCCACCAATATCATTTATTGTATCCGTTGCACCCCATGCGGTCTTCACTACATTGGGGAGACTGGGCGCCTCCTAGCAGAGCGCTTTAGGGAACATCTCCGAGACACCCGCACCAATCAACCACACCGCCCCGTGGCCCAACATTTCAACTCCCCATCCCACTCTGCCGAGGACATGGAGGTCCTGGGCCTCCTTCACCGCCGCTCCCTCACCACCAGACGCCTGGAGGAAGAACGTTTCATCTTCCGCCTCGGAACACTTCAACCCCAGGGCATCAATGTGGACTTCAACAGCTTCCTCATTTCCCCTACCCCCACCTCATCCTAGTTTCAAACTTCCAGTTCAGCACTGTCTCCTTGACTTGTCCGGACTTGTCCAACCTGCCTATCTCCTTTTCCACCTATCCACTCCACCCTCTCCTCCTTGATCTATCACCTTCATCCCCTCCCCCACTCACCCATTGTACTCTAGGCTACTCTCTCCCCACCCCCACCATCCTCTAGCTTATCTCTCCACGCTTCAGTCTCACTGCCTTTATTCCTGATGAAGGGCTTTTGCCCGAAAAGTCGATTTCGCTGCTCGTTGGATGCTGCCTGAAGTGCTGTGCTCTTCCAGCACCACTAATCCAGAATTTGGTTTCCAGCATCTGCAGTCATTGTTTTTACCTCGTAATCCTACTGTGTTAGAGTGAGATGTGGTCTGTATTTCCACTCTGAATGCTGATACATTCAGGAAAATGGTGTTACTGTTATTGTTATACTGTTGATTGTATTGAAAGAAATGTGCTGGTAATCATGCCTCATTTCTCTGTGAAATTACCTTTGTAGTATAAATGTTTAACTCGATCATCAAAAAGGCCAATTGTTTCCCTTCTCTGCTGCTGTCCAAAGTAATCATTGAATATAAAACCAAACACATTCTAAAAACAATTTACACAACTTGCTAATATCAGCTACAATCCAGAATTAGATTAATATCCCCTGTTAATTCCAAACAGCTGCATCCACATAACACAAAAGTTAACAAAGACTCTGCAGAGATGATCCTTTAATGAGAGTGAAGGAAAACCCCTCATTGTCAAATGGTCTGAGAAACAAAATATAGATTTTACTGAATTCTAATGTTTAAAGGTGTTTATTACTGACCAATTTGAACCACTGATAGCTGTAGACCAATGGAAGATCGAACAATTAGTACTTTGATGTGGATGGGAATCAATCAAGCTTGATCCAAGTCTTTGGATAGCAGTCACAGATCTGCTTCTCGGGATTTACAAAATAATCAAACTACTGAAATATAGAAACTTTATCAAGTTCCCAATGACTTCAACCAAGAGAGGGAGGGAAAGGGATTTGCAGCCTTCTTGAAGCTTTGAAAGTGCTATGCAGTCACAGAGTCATACAGGGTAGAAACAAACCCTTCGGTCCATCCAGTCCATGCTGAACATAATCCCAACCTAACTAGTCCCACCTGCCCGCTCCTGGCTCATATCCCTCAAACCTTCCCTATTCACGTATCTATCCAAATATCTTTTAAACATTGCAATTGAACCCACATCCACTAAATACTCAAAAAGTTCATTCCAACATGCGAACCTCCCTCTGTGTTTTTCTGTATGGTTCTCTAGGTATGTAAACCAGAAGTTAAATCCAGAAAGAGTTGTAAGAAAACCTTCAGCACAAGATCTCCATAGTCTCTTCAAAGCCAAGATTTCTAGTAATTAATGCAATAAAGCCCATCTCTTATTGCGTAAAGCTTTGCTTGGTTATTTTTCCAAAGTCATTTGACTCTTTGTAATCAGCAGGTGAATCAGAGCCCACATTAAAACTCTGATCTAATTTCTAAGCGACAGTATGAATACCTCCCTCAAACCTCTGGTATAATTTGGAAGGGGTCTAAATTGCTCAATATCTTCCAGTTTTCATATAGTCCATAAATATAAATATGTATTCATAACAATATTTTAATTACAAACTACTCATTCCCATTCCTAATACAAGCTTCTACCATTTCCCAACATAAACCCACTGCAAATGCATGTGAACTATCTAGACTTCAGGATATTTTGGGCTTGTCAGTATTAATACCAATATTTTTCTTTGTCTTCCCAGTTTGCCTGAAAGGGACAAAAATTCACAAAAAGTGCTACCTGGCATCGAAAAGTGCAAAGAGCTATCATGCAGCAAATGAAGACTGTATTGCCCAGGGAGGGACCTTGAGCATCCCCAGAAGCAGTGATGAAGCTAACTCCCTCCGTAGCTATGCCAAGAAGAGCGTGACTGGGGCCAGGGAGTTCTGGATTGGTGTCAATGATATGACCACTGAGGGCAAATTTGTTGATGTGAATGGATTGCCGATTACTTATTTCAACTGGGATCGGAATGAGCCACGTGGGGGAACACGTGAGAATTGTGTGGTGGCTTCAATTAACAGCCAAAGCAAATGGTCTGATGAGGTGTGCCGTACCGAGAAGAGATACATCTGTGAATATCTCATTCCTTAAGAGCTGTCGATCATGTGGCAAATTCCAGACTGACTGCTGTCATTACATTTATTACTTTTATTGCCATATTCCTGATCTCTGTTTTTCAGGTGAAGAAGTTGGAGGAAGATTTTTAAGGGACACATAATTTGAATAATGCATAAAGTAGAAATTCACCTTCGGCAACATCATTAAAACATTTCACAAGCTGCCCTTTATATAGAATATTGAGAAGAATGTATAATGGGTAATGCAGATGAACCCACTGGGTTCCCATTTAAGACGAATTTCTATCTGTCTTTTCAAGGTCTTTTTTTCTGTAGATCCGGTGTTATTTACCAGGATTAGTACTCAGTGTCAGGAATGTATCTTCAAAAGTCTGTTTATAAACCCTTTGAAATTATGTTCAAGGATTCACCCACATATTTTTGCACAATTCCTTAGCATTTTGAAAAGCAGATTCAGCAAGGTCACGCACAACAGCTCCCATAAAACAAAGGAATTGTCCCCCAACACGTTAATTCTTTTTTGCATTAATCGTCACACTGTATAGCTCAAAACATAGACCTTTTTAATGTCAATATTATCAACAGAATGATTCTTAGTCATTGTCAACCATGTAGCACAGATGTGGACCTTACTTTTCCCTTAGGAACAACCAGTTTTAGTCAGACTCAGAGTGGTCTACCTCAGAAAATAGCACACACAGTGTGTTCCCCAGTTTGATCCCACCTGGCTGGTTCATCAAATAGAGATTAACTTCCATCTGCAGTACTTTTCTAACTAATAAGCAACAATGTTCAAAGGAAATGGTTTAAAAATAATACCGCTATGATTTTTCACCTGACAGCAATTTCCAGGAGATTAATCTTTAATTCCTAGCAACTTCAAGACATTTCTGGAGTTTTGGAAACACTACAGAGCAGTGCTGGGCTGGCAAGGAGTTGTCCTATGTCCGTCATTAGGAAGAAAATTCAGGCCAGGTATCTTTTACTACCATCCATGTTAAGCACTATATTCTGCATATATTTCCTATTGCATGTATTATTTTCTTAAAGGAAATCTATCCTGAGTCCTTATTATGTACACTTTCATGGTTATGTCTTTAGACGCAACACAGTGGAATTGTATAGCCTATTATTACTTATCAGGTTTGTTTTCTATATAAAGACATGCAATTTTCTTTAAACATTTCAGGTTCTGCCTCATTGCAGTCATTTCAGAGAAAACATATTTGCTCAATCAGTCTACTGCGCAACATTTAGTATTAATTGAGACCTTCCTTGTGTTAAATTTCTACTGCGAGATGTTGATCTCACATTACTCCCTGACATGTAATTGTGAAGTTTCTGGCTAGAGACTGATTGTGGTGTTTTTTTTCCTAAAATCTGCCCAAAGCTCTTGCTATGTTGCTCTCCTTGGTGTAGAGTTCCTGCTTTTGCCACAGATGCTGATAGATCTGCTGAGTTTCTCCAGCAATTTCTGCTTCCTTTGCAAAATCCACTGGGTTAGGTTACAATTCAAGTTTCAGCTTAGGTTTACATGCATAAGCACAGAAACTAAAGTCTACCTTGAACCAACACAATTAGGTGGTTTCAGAAAAAGCAATTATACCTTTCTCTTTCCATTACATATTTAAGAAACAACTACACAGTGATATCAATAAGCTTCATCCCACCATCCAACTTACCATGGACTACTCTTTAGTATCTGTCTCATTCTTGGACACATGCATCTTCATCAAGGATGGGCACCTCAGCACCCCACTCTACCACAAACCTATGGATAACCTCGCAATGCTACAATTCTCTAGCTTCCACCGAAGCATCTTAAAACAGCCATCCCCTATGGACGAGCCCTACGCATACACAGGATCTGTTCAGATGAGGAGGAATGTGACAGACACTTGGAAGTACTCAGGGATGCCCTCATAAGAATGGGGTATGATACTCAACTCATCAATCGCCAGGTCTAACGTGCCACAGCAAGAAACCGTAGTGACCTCCTCAAGAGACAGACATGGGGTATATTTTGTTGTCAGTACTTCCTGGGAGATAAAAATTTATGCATTGTTCTTCCCAGCCTGCAATACATTATCAATGAGGAGAAGCACCTTGACAAGGCCTTCCCCACCCCTCCACTTCTCACCTTTAAACAACCACCAAACCTCAAACAGATCATTGTTCGCAGCAAACTGCCCAGCCTTCAAGACAGCATTGACTATAATCCCAAACAACCCTGTCATGGCAACCAACACAAGACGTGTCAGAGTGTCGGCATAGATACCACCATTACTCGTGGGAACACCACTCACCAGTAACGCAGCAGGTGCTCATGTGACTCGGCCAACATTGTCTATCTCAGTCGCTGGATGCCCTGAGGCATGGTACATTGGCAAGACCAAGCAAAGGCTACGGCAATGGGTGAATGGACACTGCACAACAATCAACAGACAGGAGTGTTCCCTCCCAGTTGGAGAACTCTTCAGCGGTCCAGGACATTCGACTTTGGACTTTTGGGTGACCATCCTCCAAGACAGACTTAGGGACAGGCAACAACGCAAAGTGGCCAAACAGAGCCTGATAATCAAGTTTGGTACCCATGGAGATGGCCTCAACCGAGACCTTGGGTTCATGTCACACTACAGGTGACCCCAATGCACTATATACTCCCTCTCTCACACACACACACACACACACTCACAGAGACTGTCTCTCATATGCACACACCTGCAAACCCCCGCACTTACCCCTCGCTTGCACCCCCTCACAGGCTTATACCCCATCACACTCACACATATATGACCAAGCTTATACATACACACACCCTTTCACATGCACTCACACCCACATGCACACATTCACTCTTTCTCTCCTGCCCATATACACATGTAGATTTATGGAGTGAATTTGTATTTGCAGAATTGTGTTTTATTTTGCTTAAAAACTGCATAAATCCATGTCAGATTTGGTAAATCCCACTGACTCAACACGGGGAAACAGACTTTAATCTCACACCTTTAAAGCATTGTCTGAGTTGAGATGAGACCTGTTGTTAGAAAAGATGAAGCTATCTTGATAATGTAACTTAAAAGGAGTTCTGAGATTTACATATTAAAGAACTGAAACTAGTATATCTCATTCTAAAAGATGAAAGACTTAATCTAAATGTTTTTATATATCATTATAGCTCCATGACACTGTAACCCTTTTGCTATAAACTCTATGCCTTCTCGTCCTGTTTCACAACCACCTGATGAAGAGGCAGCGCTCCGAAAGCTAGTGCTTCCAAATAAACCTGTTGGACTATAACCTGGTGTTGTATGATTTTTAGCTTTGTCCACCCAGTCCAACACTAGCTCCTCCAAATCATATTTAGGAGCAATAAACTGGTGCAGTTTTAATATAAAGCAGAAAATGGCTTCAGCAACTAAAAAATGAATGTCTTTAACAAATTTCGAGATTATCACCTGTAATCTGATTTCTCATCACTGAAGATGATTTGGAAATTACTAAACTGGACTAATTGCAAGCTTCATGAGTACTCTTTACTTAGTTTCACAATAGAAGGGCAAAAGCAATATTTGTACTGGAGTATAAACCCTGATGAGTGCAAGACAAATACTTTTTGACAAAATGAGTCTATTATCAGCAATTAGCAAGCTCTGTACTTGATTATTAACTCTTGGGGTTGTACAGCATAGAAACAGACCTTCCGATCCAACTTGTCCATGCTGACCAGGAATTCTAAATTAATCTAGAGTGCCATTTGCTAGCATTTTGCCCATATCGCTCTAAACCCTTCCGATTTACATACTCGTCCAGATGCCTTTTTAATGGTATCAATCTACCAGCCTCCACTACTTCCTCTGGCAGCTCATTCCATACACTGCATGAAAATGTGGTCCCTAAGGTCTCTTTTAGATTTTTCCCCTCTCACCTTAAACCTCCACAATCACCGTGAACATTGCAGCCCTCCAAGGACGTGTTCTCAGCCTCCTACTGTACTCCCTGTACACTCACGACTGTGTAGCCACATTCCGAACGATGTCATCTACAAGTTTGTTGACGACACCATTGTGGTGGGATGGATATCAAACAACAGTGAGTCAGAATACAGGAAGGAGATAGAGGGTGTGGTGACATCGTGCTATGACAACAGTGTCTCGGTCAGCATCGACAAAACAAAAGAACTGATCATTGACTTCAGAGAGAAAGGAGGAGAACAAGCCCCCCCATCTATATCAACGGAGTAGAGGTTCAGAAGGTGAAGAGTAACAAGTTCCTCGGAGTTATGATAACTCAAAACTTGTCCTGGACTTCTCATGAAGATGTAATAGTCACAAAGGCACAACAATGCCTCTTTTTCTTCAGGCGGCTTAGGAAATTTGGCATGTCCACATGGACCCTCACCAACCTTTACAAGATGCATCTTTGAAAGCATACTATCTAGATAGATAACGCCCTGCAATTCCTCTGCCCAGGACTGTAGGAAATTACAGAAGCCTGTGTGAGCAACCACACCATCACAGAAGCCTTCCTTCCATCCATGGGCTCCATTTACATGGCTCATTGCTGTGAAAAGGCTGCCAACATCATCAAAGACCCATCTGACCGCAATAATGCTCTCCTCCAACCTCTTCCATCAGGCAGAAGATACAGAAGCTTGAACACACGCACCTACAGATTCAAGAACAGCTTCTTCCCTGCTGTTATTAGACTGATGAATGGACTCTCTAACTTCAAATAATGTTGTTAATGTCGATCTTGCTTTGCGCACTGTGCAGTGTAACCTGTATGCCTCACTCTGTCTTAGCACCCTATGATCTGTATGTCCTTACTTACCATGATTTGCCTGTACTGCTCACAAACAAAGCTTTTCATTGTACTTAGGTACATGTGACTACAATAAATCAAATCAAGCCTGTGTCCTCTAGGTTTTGACTCCCTTACCCTGGGGAAAAGACTTTGACTATTAACCCTATCAATGGCCCTCATGATTTTATAAACATCTATAAAATCACTCCTCAGCCTCTGATGCATCAGGGAAAATAGTCCCAACCTGTTCAGCCCCTCCCTATAGCTCAATCCCTCTAACCTTGGCAACATCCTTGTAAATCTTTTCTGAACTGTTTTCAAGTTTTGCAACGTCTTTCTTATAGCAGGGAGACTAAAATTGAACACAATATTCCAAAAGTGGCCTCAACAATGTCCTGTACAGCTACAACATGACATCCCAACTCTTATAGTCAATGCACTGACCAAGAAAGGCCATTGTACCAGATGCCTTCTTTGTTACCTTGTCAGACTAGCTCAGTTAACTGGACAGCTGATCTATGACACTAGGTGGCACCAGCAATGTGGGTTCAATTACATGAGGTTGCCATGATAGACTTCTTTCTCGACTTCACCCCTCACGTAAAGCATGGTGACTCTCCGCTAATTGTCCCTCTCTAATGAGGGATTGGTCCAGTAGGATTATGGTGACTTTACCTTTTACTTACAATTGACAATTTTATTTACACTGTGTTTATTCGTTGTATTTCCTGCACAAGTGATAACTGCACCTACATGGATTGATGGCACAATTATTTCACAAAAGAAGACCATTCAGTCCATTGTGTCTGTGTCAGCTCTCTAGAGGAGCATTGCACTCCATGCCATTTTCCTGCCTCCATCTCATCGAATTCCCTTTGAGTGCCTCATTGAACCCTCCTCCATCACATCCTCAGGAGAACATTCAACACCCTAACCACTTGTGTGAACATGTTTTTCCTTACATCTCTATTAGTTCGATTACTTTATGAAGGATCAACCGCAAATGAAGATCTGTTGATCTGAACTGTATAAAATCCATGCGATGCTCAGAATATAGTCTGTTAGAGGGGAATACAGAGAAGCTTCAGATCACTGTACACTAAGTCAATGGATTGGATTTTAATTCAAAGTTCTTGAAGACTGGTTAGTGTGTGGATTAGGTCTTCTTTCTTTTCACCTTAATTGTATTCACCCTGGTTCTATATCTGTTGGTTTTATGTCTCTCTCCAAACAATCTATATATTGGATGATAACCTGGTGTCATGTGATTTTTTTTGACATTGCCCAACCCAGTCCAACTCCAGCACCTTCACATCATACCTGCTCAAGTTGGTTTAAAGTAACTGCAAATAGGTAAAATTGAGTTTACAAGACTGGTATTTCTAATCCACTTCAAAGCGTGGTTGCATAGTCCCGAACTGGCAATTGTATACCTATTAGCAGAGGCACCTGCTCTCCAGTGCACTTATTTCGCATTCTGGATTAGTGGTGCTGGAAGAGCACAGCAGTTCAGGCAGCATCCAAGGAGCTTCAAAATCGATGTTTCGGGCAAAAGCCCTTCATCAGGAATAAATGAGGGAATTTCGCATTCTGGTTACTGCCACTCAATATCATCACACAATCATCATCGTTAGAGTGGTCTTCCTCACTCTTGTCATGCAGGATTTCTCTGAGCTGGAACCTGTTGTCTCAGTAGAGTTTTAGCTTGTCTAGAGTTTATAAAATTAAAAATCACACAACATCAGGTTATAGTCCAACAGGTATAATTGGAAATAGTGGCTTTTGGAGTGCTGCTCCTTCATCAGGTGGTTGTGGAGCAGTGCCCTAAGACACAATTTATAGCAAATGATTACAGTGTCATGCAACTGAAACGATATATTGCACAAACCTAGATGAAGCAGTCCACGTTTGTTCAATAGATCATTTTAGTTGCATGATACTGTAATCTTTTGCTATAAGTTCTGTGTTGTGATCCTGCTCCACATCTACCTGATGAAGAAACAGCGCACCGAAAGCTAGTGCTTCCAAATAAACCTGTTGGATCGTAACCTGGTGTTGTGTGATTCTCTCCCCACCCCACCCTCCTCTAGCTTATCTCTCCATGCTTCAGGCTCACTGCCTTTATTCCTGATGAAGGGCTTTTGCCCGAAACGTTGATTTCGCTGCTCGTTGGATGCTGCCTGAACTGCTGTGCTCTTCCAGCACCACTAATCCAGTATGTGATTTTCAACTGTCTATCCCAGTCCAACACTGGCACCTCCACATCAGAGGTTTATAAGAATGAGAGTGGATCTAAATGAGGAAATTAATCCTTAATTCCAGCAGGCACCACTGTAAATCAGGACAGTTCGTAATTCTAGGGAAATGCAGCAGCCAAACTGCAGACAGCAAATTCCCACAAACAGTACTTTACATACAACAAGATAATCTGTCTTAGAGACATTTGCTGGAAGATTGAAAAAAATGGCCAAGAAACTGGGGAAGTTCTCACCTGCAGAAAAACAAAACACCGTGGATGCTGGAAATCTGAAGCAAGCACAGAAAGTGCTGGAGGAACCCAGCAGATCTGGCAGCATCTATGGGGAGAGATACAGAATTACCATTTTGAGTCCAGTGTGAGTCAGTGCTGAAGTTACTCCAGCATTTCTTTTAAGAACTCGTCTTCTGTTCCTTGACCAATTGCAAACTTGTTGTCATAGAGTCATAGAGTCATATACAGCATGGAAACAGACCCTTCGGTCCAACCCCTCCATGCCGACCAGATATCCCAACCCAATCTAGTCCCACCTGCCAGCACCCGGCCCATATCCCTCCAAACCCTTCCTATTCATATACCCATCCAAATGCCTCTTAAATGTTGCAATTGTACCAGCCTCCACCACATCCTCTGGCAGCTCATTCCATACACGTACCACGCTCTGTGTGAAAACGTTGCCCTGTAGGTCTCTTTTATATCTTTGCACTCTTACGCTAAACCTATGCCCTCTAGTTCTGGACTCCCCGACGCCAGGGAAAAGACTTTGTCTATTTAGCCTAACCATGCATCTCATAATTTTGTAAACCTCTATAAGGTCACCCCTCAGTCTCCGATGCTCCAGGGAAAACAGCCCCAGCCTGTTCAGCCTCTCCCTATAGCTCAAATCCTCCAACCCTGGCAACATCCTTGTAAATTTTTTCTGAACCCTTTCAAGTTTCACAACATCTTTCCGATAGGAAGAAGACCAGAATTGCACGCAATATTCCAACTGTGGCCTAACCAATGTCCTATACAGCCGCAACATGACCTCCCAACTCCTGTACTCAATGCAATGACCAATAAAGGAAAGCATACCAAATGCCTCCTTCACTATCCTACCTACCTGCGACTCCACTTTCAAGGAGCTATGAACCTGCACTCCAAAGTCTCTTTGTTCAGCAACACTCCCTAGGACCTTACCGTTAAGTGTATAAGTCCTGCTAAGATTTGCTTTCCCAAAATGCAGCACCTCGCATTTATCTGAATTAAACTTCATCTGCCACTTCTCAGCCCATTGGCCCATCTGGTTCAGGTCCTGTTGTAATCTGAGGTAACCCTCTTCGCTGTCCACTACACCTCCAATTTTGGTGTCACCTGCAAACTTACTAACTGGATGCTCGCATCCAAATCATTTATGTACATGACAAAAAGTAGTGGACCCAGCACCGATCCTTGTGGCACTCCACTGGTCACAGGCCTGTAATCTGAAAAACAACCCTCCACCACCACCCTCTGTCTTCTACCTTTGAGCCAGTTCTGTATCCAAATGGCTAATTCTCCCTGTATTCGGTGAGATCTAACCTTGCTAATCAGTCTCCCATTGGGAACCTTGTTGAATGCTTTACTGAAGTCCATATAGATCACATCTACTGCTCTGCCCTCATCAATCCTCTTTGTTACTTCTTCAAAAATCTCTATCAAGTTTGTGAGACATGATTTCACAAGCACAAAGCCACGTTGACTATCCAGAATCAGTCCTTGCCTTTCAAATACATGTACATCCTGTCCCTCAGGATTCTCCCCAACAACTTCCCCACCATCGATGTCAGGCTCACTGGTCTATAGTACCCTGGCCTGTCCTTACCACCCTTCTTAAACAGTGGCACCACGTTAGCCATCCTCCAGTCTCCCGGCACCTCACCTGTGACTATCGATGATACAAATCTCTCAGCAAGAGGCCCAGCAATCACTTCTCTAGCTTCCCACAGAGTTCTCGAGTACACCTGATCAGGTCCTGGGGGTTTATCTACCTTTACTCGTTTCAAGACATCTAGCACTTCCTCCTCTGTAATCTGGACATTTTGCAAGATATCACCAGCTATTTCCCAACAGTCTATATCTTTCATATCCTTTTCCACAGTAAATACTGATGGAAAATAATCATTTAGTATCTCCCCCATTTTCTGCGGCTCCACACAAAGGCTGCCTTGTTGATGTTCGAGGAGCCCTATTCTCTCCCTAGTTACCATTTTGTCCTTAATGTATTTGTAAAAACTCTTTGAATTCTCCTTAATTCTATTTGCCAAAGCCATCACATGTCCTCTTTTTGCCCTCCTGATTTCCCTCCTACTTCCTTTATACTCTTCTAAGGATTCACTCAATCTATCCTGACTGTACCTTACATATTCTTCCTTCTTTTTCTTAACCAAAACCCTCAATTTCTTTCGTCATACAGTATTCCCTATACCTACCAGCCTTTCCTTTCACTCTAACAGGAATATACTTTCTCTGGATTCTCGTTATCTGAATTCTGAAGGCTTCCCATTTTCCAGCCATCCCTTTACCTGCGAACATCTGGCCCCAATCAGCTTTCAAAAGTTCATGCCAAATACCATCAAAATTGGCCTTTCTCCAATTTAGAACTTCAACTTTTAGATCTGGTCTATCCTTTTCATCACTATTTTAAATCTAATAGAATTATAGTCACTGGCCCCAAAGTGCTCCCCCACTGACACCTCAGTCACCTGCCCTGCCTTATTTCCCAAGAGTAGGTCAAGTTTTGTACCTTCTCAGGTAGGTACATTCACACACTGAATCAGAAAATTGCCTTGTACCCACTTAACAAATTCCTCTCCATCTGAACCCTTAACACTATGGCAGTCCAGTCTATGTTTGGAAAGTTAAAATCCCCTACCACAACTGCCCTATTTTTCTTACAGATAGCTGAGATCTCCTTACAAGTTTGTTTCTCAATTTCCCTCGGACTATTAGGGGGCCTATAATATAATCCCAATAAGGTTATCATTCCTTTCTTATTTCTCAGTTCTACCCAAATAACTTCCCTGGATGTATTTCTGGGAATATCCTCCCTCAGCACAGCTGTAATGCTATCCCTTATCAAAAATGCCACTCCCCCTCCTCTCTTGCCTCCCTTTCTATCCTTCCTGTAGCATCTGTATCCTGGAACATTAAACTGACAGTCCTGCCCATCCCTGAGCCATGTTTCTGTAATTGCTATGATACTTCAGTCCCATGTTCCTTACCATGCTCTGAGTTCATCTGCCTTCCCTGTTAGGCCCCTTGCATTGAAATAAATAAATTTAATTTATTAGTCCTACCTTGTCCCTGCCTGCCCTGCCTGTTTGACTCACTTTAGTTCTCAAATGTACCAGTCTCAGATTGATTTCTTTCCTCACTATCTCCCTGGGTCCCACCCCCTCCCCACCTTACTAGTTTAAATCCTCCTGAGCAGCTCATGCAAATTTCCCTGTCAGCATATTAGTACCCTTCCAATTTGGTTGCAATCCGTCCTTCTTGTACAGGTCACTTCTATCCCAAAAGAGATTCCAATGATCCAAAAATGTAAATACACCAGCTCCTCAGCCATGCATTCATTTGCACTATCCTCCTATTCCTGCCCTCACTAGCTCGTAGCACCAGGAGTAATCCAGATATTTCTACTCTCATTAATAGTACCCATTCTCTCATTACCCATTAACAGTTGCTCATGGGGTGAAGACCACACCAGGTTAAATCTGATCTTCCTGGACCTGGGGGAATAGGGTGAAATGGCACCAGGAATACCAATGCTCAACATAAGACTCTGCTAAGTGAGAGAGACAATTTACTTCAGGGAGTGAAGTTTGGTGTAGGAACCACAGGAATAGCCCTGCATGAATGAGTGTATGGTCAATGCGAGCTCAGGTCCATTGACGTATAAAGTTCGAATAGGTGCGATGGTCCTGACAAGCATGCGGACTATATGAAAACTACAACCTCACAAATGGTGTGCGATCAATGCTCCTTGATTGGCTTTCCAACTGTTCTGGATCCTGTGGGTTCTCCCTCTCTAGCAAGCAATATACCTCAGAATCTGATGTGAACACAGTGAGTGTCAAGCCTCAATGTCTTTGCCACCTGAAGAAGAGAATGAATTTCTTCCGAGACACTTTGGAAGCAAGAGGCAGGTCACTGTGTGTTACATGCTGCCCACGTTAGAGACAGAGTTGCAGTAACATGACCCAGTAGTAAAACACCTCAGGAGGTCCTATAGAAAAAAGAACCAACCTATATCCTCGGACTTAGAGGGGGGAGGGATTAGATTCTCCAAATTATAGAAACAGGCCATTTGGCCCAACACGTCCACACCGACTCTCTGAAATGTAACCCACCCAGACCCATTCCCCTAACCTCTATTTACCCTGACTAATGCACCTGACACTATAGGCAATTTAGTATACCCAATTTACCTGACTTGCACATCTTTAGATTGAAAGGGGAAACCGGAGCACCCAGAGAAAACCCACACAGATATGGGAGTATGTGCAAGCTCCATACAGACAGTCCCCAGGGAATCGAATCCGAGCCCGTGGCGCTATGAGGCAGCAGTGCTAACCGCTGATCCATCGTGCCGCCCCAAATTGAAGACAGTTAATCTAATGGATGTGACTGCCTCCTGAAACTCAGCACTCAGGTAGCTCTTCCCCCTTCCAATGTGTCACAGTATTCAAAGCTTAGACTCCAGCTCATCAACCAACACTTGTTACTGATGTGGTCACTATGAAGCGCAATGGGGTCCACCAACTCTCACATCATCATGTGGGTGGCACAGTGGTTAGCATTGCTGCCTCACAGCGCCGGAGACCCGGGTTCAATTCCCGCCTCAGGCGACTGACTGTGTGGAGTTTGCACGTTCTCCCCGTGTCTGCGTGGGTTTCCTCCGGGTGCTCCGGTTTCCTCCCACAGTCCAAAGATGTGCAGGTCAGGTGAATTGGCCATTCTAAATTGCCCGTAGTGTTAGGTAAGGGGTAGATGTAGATCTCGATCTCGATGTAGATGTAGGGGTATGGGTGGGTTACGCTTCGCCGGGGCGGTGTGGACTTGTTGGGCCGAAGGGCCTGTTTCCACACTGTAGGTAATTAATCTAATCTAATCCAGTTTCGTCGGCTGGCCTGACATCTCTACTTCAATTACTTACTTCTTACTTTGATGTTTAAAAATTCTGTACTGGTCTTTTAGTTTGTAACAAACATATATTTCCCCTCTTTACTTTCAATCTGAAAATCGCCCATGTTAGATAGTTAAATTAGTAGCTGCCATTAACAAATGAATTTACAGTGATGCCATGCCTCTGTGCTGGGCCCCTAATGCTGGGGTTCAATTTGTCCTGCTTAAAGAAGCCTTACAAATTATGAGCTTAAAAAACAAGCAAAAAGTGCTTCTTCCCATGTTGCCTCCAAATTACCCGAACGATATACTCCATTGGGATGTGTCTCAGCCTAGATGCGAACTCTCCTTCCTGAATGCATGAAGCTTATGAAGTATATGATTCACTCACATTTTGAGTTCATGAAAAGGCACAAAAAAAGCTTGACTCAAGAGTTTGGAACAAGGGATACTCAGCCATGGATCAAAACTAACAAAAAGCTATAAACTAAAGATAACTTTCCAGACTCCATTATCACCATCCCCAAGTATGTCCTTTCCTACTAGTACCAACAATCTGATTGTTATCGATGCATCCGCCCATGACAGTATTGGTAGGAGTGATCGTCATATAGTCATTGTTGAGAAAAAGTCTCATCCTCACATGGAGGATTTCATCCATCACACTGTGTATCATGAGTACTGTGCTAAACAGCACAGACTTTAAATGGATCTAACAGATTAAAACTGGGCATTGATGAGGCACACCAAATTGTATTTGACCGGCCTGTGAATTCTTGCCATGACATATCCTCTACTAACATTAACATCAAGCCCAGAAATTCAATGGAGATTAAAATGCCTAGTTCAATGAAGTGACCAAGGAAGAGCACCAGGCATACCTAAAATTGAGATGCAAAACTGATGAAGTGAAATAACAGGACTATGTCCATTTTAAGTAGCGGAAGCAGTGCACAATAGACATGGTGAAACTATCATACAACTAAAAGATCGGATTCAATCTTTATACACCCACAATATCTTGTTGTGAATGGTGGTGGACAATTAAGCAACTCACTGGAGGCAGAAGTTCCACAAATATCCCTATTCTCAATGGTGGCAGAGACCAGGATATCAGTACAAAAGGTAAGCCTGAATTATCTGCAGACCATCTTCAGCAAGAAGTGCCAAATGGATGATCCATCTCAGTCTCGTCCTAAGGTCCCCATCATCACAACTGTCAGTCTTCAACCAATTTGTTTCACTCCATGTGATTCAAGAAATAGTTCGAGGCAGTGGATACCCCAAAGGCTGTGGTTATTGACAATATTCCAGCAATATTACTGAAGACTTCTGTTCCAGAACTAGCCATACTCCAAATCAAACTACTGAAGTACAGCTACAGTGCCATCACCTACCCAGCAATGTAGAACATTATTCATGTATGTCCTGTATCCTTAAAGCAGGTCAAATCCAACCCGACCATTTGCTACCCCTGTCAGTCTATTCTCGATCATCAGCAGAGTGATGGAAAAGTTCGTTGACGGTGCAATTGAGTGGCATTTTCAAAATAATAATTTGTTCATTGATGCACGGTTTTGATTCTGCCAGGACCATTTGGTCCCTGACCTCATTAAACCATGGTCCAAAGAAGGACAAATGAGCTGAACACCAAAAGTGATGACACTGACTGCCCTTTCTATCAAGGCAGCATTTAAGTAATATAGTAACTTGTAATGAGGTCAAACGGGGGACCCCATAGAAACGAATTCCCTGATTCGGGCTGTTAATCTGGTCCAGTCAGGGAGTTCCAGCTGGCATGTATAAGCAGGAGTGTCAGAACTCTGTTCTTTCTGAGAGCTGGCTCTAGGGGAGCTGGATCAGTGATAAGGTCTCCCATGTGTAAATAAAGGGTGACTTGGTAATAGGATACCGGCCTCTGTGGAGTTACTTCACAGTGGATCCTGGGACACAGAATAAATTTAAGGAAGAGATGAACAGACCTTTTATTAGTAATGGGTTGAAGGATTGTGGAGTGTAGGCAGAAAACTGAATTTGAAGCTGAGTTGAGATCAACCATGTTTGTATTGAATGGTGGATAGGCTTGAGGGGATGAATTGTTTACTCCTCCTTCTGGTTCCTACATCCTTAGCAATATCACACATGGTCAGTAATCATAGAATCCATACAGTATGGACACAGACCATTCAGCCCATTCTATACCAAGCCTCTGAAGAGCAACCCACTCAGACCCATCCCCATACCCTCTCCCTACAAGTCTACATTCCCCATGGCTAACCCAACCAGCATGTACATCACTGGACAATATGGGCAATTTAGCATGGCCAATCCATCTAATCTGTACATCTTGGGACTGTGGGAGGAAACCTGAGCATTTGGAGGAAAGCCATGCAGATATGGGGAGGGTGCACAAACCCCACATAGATAGTCACCTCAGGGTGGAATTGAACCAGGGACCCTGGTGCTATGTGGCAGCAGTACTAACCACTGAGCCACCATATTAACTGGTTATGTCTGGTTTAGTTGCATATTCTAGAATCCTTTGCTACATCCAAGTATTTGTATTTCTAACTCTAATTAAGGCAAGTTTAGAAATTCATTTTGTCTTGAAAGAGGTTTCATTCTATTTTTAAAAAGTAATTAGTTCTGTTTTCCTGGTAGTTAATATCCTATCCATTGACCTGAACCGTTCTTTCTACTCACAGAAACTGAAATACACCTGCATCCAGATTATCTGTTCTCCAAGGTTGGTGTCTGGCTTACCTTTGGTTAGTTTTCCAAACATCTACCAATATTGGGGTCTTTTACAGATAACCCCTACTACTACCATAGTGTAAGTTTGCTTCCAACAGTATGTTTTCTCTGATGCAGCAATACCTATGTTATTTCACATAAGAATTTAGGCAAGGGTATGGCAGTATTGAAGAACCCTACCAACATTTATTACAAGTAACTTATAAGTACAAGCATTACTTTCATCAGGCACATAAGTGTCTGGGCTAATAAGTTTATGACAGAGAAGCAGGCTTCCAGTTGAGTGTCTTGTTTCAAGTGATCCAAGATATAATTGAGGATGGGAGCATTACACCCTCAGGTGAGATACTGTTGTGCAGTGATCATGATTTGGGGGTGCTGGTTTTGGATGGGAGTGGACAAAGTTAAAAATCACACCACACCAGGTTATAGTCCAAAAGGTTTATTTGGAAGCACCAGCTTTAGGAGTGCTGCTCCCATTGAACTATAACCTGGTGTGGTGTGATTTTTAACGTCGCACAGTGATGGCATCATGAGCATGGCTCTTTATGATAGGCTGATTGTGAGAGCCAACAAAATATTCACCACCTTCAGATGACTACTGCTGAGACCCTCACCCATGCCATATCACCAAAGTTGCTTATTCTAATGGACTTCCAGCTGGTCTCCCATGATGTACCTACCCTCTGCAAATTTAGTTTTTTGCTAAAACTCTGCTGCCCTGTGTCTGAATTCACATCAATCCCATCCACCCCTGCACTTAAAGATCTACATTGGGTCCCAGGAAATTAATGCCTCAATTTTAAACAATTCCTCCCTATTTTCAAAACCCTCCACATATCCTCATCATTGTCATCTCCTTTTGCCTCAATTCTTGAGAATCCATGATCGTAACATCCTGCAGCTCTATGGGCAGTAAACAGTACTCCCCTTGTTTCTCTGCCTCTCAATCTCTCCCTGTCTCCTCTCTTAATGCACTCCTTAAAACCTATCTCGTTGTTAAGACATCTATTCTACTATTTCTTCATGTCGCACATATTCTAATGGCCCTGTCAAATACGTTTGGGTTGTTTGATTACTTTAAAGGTGCTCCATAAAAATAAATTGCTGCACAAATGTGTCAACCTTGTTGTTGTACTCAAGTTTCTGTGTGGAGTTACGAACCCAAGCTGACTGATTCAGGGAAGAAAGTATCACCAACAGAAATAAGGCCTATCCCTTCAATCTCAAGTGCTGGCAGAGTTGCTATTTCATAGAATCCTTACTGTATGGAAAAGAATCCATCCCAGAACCCTGCCCTCTCCCTGTATTTCCTGTGACTAATCCACTTAGACTGCACATTCTTAGCCACTACAGACAACTTAGCATAGCCAATCCACCCAACCTTCTCATCTAGGGGCTGTGGGAGGGAAACTGAGCAGACACCCACACAGACATGGCGAGAATGTGCAAACTCCACACAGATAGTCACCAAAGGCTGGAATTGAACCCAGGTCCCCCGCAGCAGTGCTAACCACTGATCCATCGTGTCACCTATCTGCATTACAATAATTTCGGATCTCAAATGCTTTTGGTATTCCTTAGCATCGTATCTCACTCCACTTGCAATGCCTCTTAAGATAAAATAAGTGAATAAATCAAGTTGTAAGTTTTGATATTAGTATGAATGTAAATTCAGCATCAAGACAGTAGAGGGAGCTCCATGTGCATCAGGAAGTGCAAGTTCTTTATATTTCTGACTGCGCTGTCCTCTGTCAGACACACAAAACTATACTAACACATCAACACATATAAAACACCTTACCGGAGTGGAGTCAGGATGGCTACATTTTCAAGTGCTTTTAATCATTCAAGATTTGAACACAGGCTGACGAGGATATGCCAACTTCACTGCCTCATAAACTAAGAGACAATCCCTAAAATGTGAATAATGAGAAGAGGTTACTGGGCTTGACGTGTTACTGTTTTGCTGCCCACACATACTGCCAGGCCTGCTGAATTTTGGGTTTTGTTTCAGATCTCCACCATCAACAGTTCTTTATTTTAACTCCCAAAAAGCAAAATGTTTGATGCAAAAATAGAGCATCTTTTTTAGTTGTTCACAGCATGTGGGCATCAGTGACAAGGCTAGCAGTTCTTGTCCACCTCTCCTTGCTGAGTTGCTTACTGTTGTGGTGCCAATCACTGGAGGCTCATGGTTGGAATAGAATATTGCCACAAATCCTATTTCCTAGTTATTTTAACCTCTGCAAACCTGTTTTGATGCACATTCAGGACAGATGGGACTTGGTTCTGGACCACCTGGTGTGGCAGTAGGGACACTACCACTGTGTCACTGGATCTTCCAATCCTCTTTTCTACTCTTTCAAAAACAATATGCTAAATCAGTTTAAACAACCTCTGATGGGGAACTAGAACAGGAACAACATCAAACTGTTAATGGAAACTGACAGAGCTGGAAGGGAAACTGTTCAAATCAAATCATAATAATGGTGTCCACAGTGACAATGCACCTCAGCATCTGTGGTGCCCACCAGTCTCAAAAGGTATCCCTCCTTCCTATCTTGCCTATAAAAGCCTATCCGATGGTATTGGTAGAGGATAAACTGCTATTGACTCTTAATGAGAAGAGACCCATTCCTTAAATAAAATGTAGCTTATTCACAATCACAGTAGGTTCAAGTTACTTGGACATAATTACAGTACGATGTGGATCCAGAGTCATTGGGACTTCCTGCTTCTTCTCCACTCACAGACAACGCAGTGCGTAGCCTATGTACCTTTAACAAAAAATCTTTCAGAGCCATTACCTCGTACCACATGTTCCTCCCAAAGTTAACATTTATACCTTGAAATATAATACAACCTCATCTCACCCAAAGTCTTTGTCTTCACAAAACCAGGCAGTCTGGAGGCTTCATAATCCTTCCATTAAGAGGCTCTCTGCTTTTGGAAAATTGCTGGGCCTTTTGCTGGACGGCTCGCGATCATGATTCCATTCTTTATCCTGAGCTGTTTGTAAAGCCACAGTGGCAGACCATTTATCTCTTCGGTAGTCTTTGTTGAGGATGTTATTCCCACTGAACCAGGTAGTTGGTCCCCTACCTTATTTGGTGGATCAGTGATCTCTTGAACTCCTATCAGAGAGCAACCCCTCCCTGCTATCTCAGTTGGTTGTCCCAAAACATCATCTGGAGAATCTTTCATGGCATGAAGAAAGATGAATGCTTCATTGACCCAAGTACTTTCTTTCACCTGGCTGTTCTATTCAGATCAATTCCTCTTACCTGTGTCCTAAATCTGTGGACTTTACTCTAGCTTCCCTGGCGTTACATGCAGCTCTTTCCTATTTTGTTCAAGCAGATGTTTCCCTTCAATCTGTTGATATATTTGAGTTGACATACATGAGCTTTTTACGTCAGCCTGTTGAATGTCTTCGTTCATCCACTGTGAATATGTTCCAGGTGAGTGAGATATTTTCACATTTTGTGTCATAATACTGGTGGACTGTTACCTGCTCATAATTAAATATCTCATTCATGTGGATAATTCTTCGTGAAAAGACAAAATATTAAAACATTGCTCTTAAACTTGTGTTGGTTTATCATCTGGGATCAAAGTAAACCTGTTGTATCCATTTGTTCAGTGGGATGGTTTACTATCTGAGCAATTTCAATAATACTACATCATGAGCATAGTAAGTTGCACTGCTTATTCTTGTTCTCAGTATTGGGGTCGTCTGGCAAACTCCATTGCTTTTCATTGTCTGAACTTTCTTCAGTGATTGTAGAAGTAGAAACAGCTCTACACCTCCTCTACAATCTGTGACTTTCATTCCATTGACAAAATAATGCTCTTTCACCAATATAAGTAACCTTAATGGATATTTTTCTTCTTTCTTTTTCAAGGAGCCTAAGAAGTGTCACATTATAGTACTGTCAGAAACCCTCCTTTCTATGCAGAGTCTCAAAAGCTATCTAAATAACCATAGTAGAGTATAAACCAGTATTAAAGAAGAAGCAATTGCCTTACATAGCAAGATGTAGCTTATTGACAGATAGCAATAGGTATGGGTTACATTGACTAGTTAGGTATATTTGCAAATACAATTAGGAGCCAGAGATGACACATCTAGATTTCATGTTAGACTATTTCTTCATCGGATTGGTTGGAGCTTAATGCACTTTCAACATGAACTCTTTCAGAACCATAATCTTAAACAGCAGCTGGTCTGCCATTTTAGGGGGTAACAAAGAGACAACTGCATTGCTGTGGGTTTGGGGTCACATGCAGGCCAGACCAGGTAAGGGTGGTAGTTTCCTTCCCTAATGGACAGAAGTGAACCAGATGGGTTTTCAGGACAATCGATGATAGTCTCATGATCACTGTTATTGAGACCTGCTTTCAATTCCAGATTTCTTTCATATGAAGTTAATTTAAATTCCACCAGCTGCCAGAGAGGAGTTTGTACCTGTTTCCCTGGGGAATTAGTCTGAATCTTGGGATTACTAGTCCAGTGACAATACAACAAAACCCCCACTTCCCTCTAAACCACCAAAGGTATATAAACCACATTAATGGGCTGCATTTACAAAAATTTTATCACTACATCTGAAAAACCTTTACAAATGAAATGTGTTAAACATTTCACCACCAGCTTCTCAGGGCAACTGGTGACAGGAAATAAATGCCTTGTGATGTCCATGCCCCACTTATGAATTTTAAAAAAAGAATTAAAATATAGAAAAACCTAGCTGTTTTCTGCACTTTTGTCAAAGAAGGATTTACCCTCCCAGCCCAAATTATGTAACACACAGAGACCCATTTGTCTTTGACCAATCAGTCATTACACTGACCTTCTCTTTGCCCATAGCCTTGAGATTTTTTTCTAAATATTGATTCAATTTACTTCAGTGTTGAGAGTTGTTGTCATATGTGCTTTAACTACGCTTTCAGTAGTGCATCCACGGTCATAATTCATGATGGAGAAATGAATAGAAAGATATGGTAATAAGGTTGGATAAAATACGGTACGAGGAGACTTGGGTGGTGTAAATAGATGAAGGAATCAGAGCAGTGAAAAGCAATTTATTCTTTCAAATGGTGGCTTTTGAATCACAGTTGAAGGATTATTTTCTGTGATGAGAAAGTGAGGACTGCAGATGCTGGAGATCAGAGCTGAAAATGTGTTGCTGGAAAAGCGCAGCAGGTCAGGCAACATCCAAGGAACAGGAGAATCGATGTTTCGGGCTGACCTGCTGCGCTTTTCCTGCAACACATTTGCAGCTCTTATTTTCTGTGATGCCTATTTTCTATGTTTAACTCAACTTTGGCCCTGCATATAGAAGAGGCAACATTACAGAATCAGTACGTAACAACAGGCAGCCCAAAGTACAGGCAGATGTCAGGGTGTATGACCACCCTAGATTCCTGGGAACATCCCATATTTAAGACTATTGTCCCATATCCAGGATTGGTTCCTACTGGAATGCTGTTTGTCCGGGATTTTTGATCCTTGCATTTTGCAATTCCTCTGCAAGGGGATATTTAAAATATTTACTTATGGGATGTGGACATCTCTGGCTAGGCCAACATTTATTGCCCATCCCTAACTGCCCAGAGGGCAGTTAAAAATCAACTACATTGGTGGGGTCTGGAGTCACATAGAGACCAGAGCAGGTAAGGATGACAGATTCCTTCCCTAATGTGAAACATAGAACTGCAGATCATAAAATTTTAAAAAAGTAGAAATTGCTGGAAAAGCTCCACAGGTCTGGCAGCATTTGTAGAGAAAGAAAGAGTTAACATTTTAACCATTAACCTTTCAACACCCTAATTCTTATCACATGAGTGAACCAAATAGGATTTTATAAGAATTGATAATGGTTACGTGGCCAGCGTGAAATAAGCTTTTTAATATCAGTTTTTTTTCTTCTGAATTTCACCATATACCACGGTGGGATGCAAACCCATGGTTCTATGGCTCTCAGGCCAATAACATTACCATGAAACCACAGCCTCCCCAATCACCCAGCTCCCATTTCTGCTTTCCGAGGTTCACCAGCACATCTTATCAATGCCCTGAACCCACCATAGACCTGGCAGGAAATCCTCTGAACCCCACTGTCACACAGTTCATCTTGTGGTAATGTTTCACTCTGATAGTTGGCCCCATGATTCCTGTCTGGTGATATTTTGATTCAGGACCTGCAGCTACAACAAAACGTTTGTTCTCAATTACCAGCTCCAGTTCACAAAAGCAATCACAAAAGTAACAGGACCCTTCCACGATAAAGCTGTTTAGATTTGTACAACATAAATTAACTCGCATCACTGGATAGAGCCAGATGGGTCAACATGATTTCTCATGGATCTATGTCTTCCTGCATCTCTCAATATTGAAAAGTTGAAATAAAGTGAAGACCTGCAAGTGAGGATAGGGTTTTATAAATATAGAAAATTCAGTGTGAGAGCTGGGATTCGTCATCTTGTATGAATCCCACCATGTGGCTCCAAAAGATGAGTAAAATAAGAAAACAGCTGCTTGAACCCTTTGGTTTTCCTTTCAACAGGTTGGGATTAGAAAGATTTATGACCACACATAATTAATTACACAGTAGCATCATTCACTAAAAGGGTTGAACCTTGGGAGGTAGAGATGAATGTAATTGGACAGAAATATGAGTAGGGAACTCATGCCACCTTCTTACCTGCATCCTGATGAAGCCCGCGGTGAAAATATTTTTTGGATGACCATCCCAGCCCTAATAAAGCAATTAGTATTAAATGTCTCATCCTGCTGACATTGATACGAACCACACAGGGTGCATGACAAGAGCTCTTACATGGATTTGCTTACAGACATTGAATGGGTTTAAAGACTCATGACCAGAGGCTGATCGGGGGATCTGGCATTAGGTAGGGGAGGTGGCATTGAGGATCCACTTGTTGAAGAAACCCCTCCCCACATAGCGACTCCATCAGCCCTTTCCAACATCACTCACCTCAGGCCTGCACCTCAACAATGACCCTCCACTTCATATTACCAGCAACCATCACCACTCTGCTGTCACTTCCATTCAATCAACTCTGTGGCATCCAATCAGCTGATTGTTCCCAGCAGGCTGTGTTTCTGCCTCTGAGCTTTTGACCTTGCCTGAACTTGATCTCTCTCTTATTTTAGGGGATGTAGTGGAGTCATCAGGTGGGCCACTTACCATCTGCGGGGCAGCTGGTTTGTCCAGGGGCAGACTTCAGATCAACTTTCTACTCAGAGAACATGGCTCTCCATTGAGGTGATTTTACCTCCTGCAGGGTATTTCACTTTGAAGGCTTATAATATACCTCATAACAGAAGAAACTGGATATAACATTGCGGTATGGAAGAATCCAACAAGTGTTTATTGTAGCTAACTATTGCATTAAAAATATTGCATTCACAGGCAAATAAGTGTCTGGGTTACATTATGGTATTAGATGAGAACAGCAGGATTGAACAACATGCTTCCTTTAGCATGTCAAGCTTCAAGTGGCCAGAGGTAAGATAGGTTACGGGAGGTTGACACCTTCAAGTCAATGAAACAGTGATAATGTCATGAATGTGTCTCTTCGAGTTATCCTGACTATGAGACATAAAACGACACCTGAAAAATCCAGTAACACCTGTTAGACCTGCAAAAATGTTTTGAAGTGAAAGCCCTTTCATCTGAACTGGAAGATGTTGGAAATGACAGCTTTTAAAATAACACAGAGCCTTGTGTATTTTGGGTCAGGAAAGAAAGTGAGCTAATGGAAGCCAGGAATTAACTAAATGGCAAAAACTGGATGGTGTTAATAACGATAAAAATCACACAACACCAGGTTATAATCCAACATGTTTATTTGGAAGCACTAGCTTTTGGACCACTGTTCCTTCATCAGATAGTTAGAGTCATAGAGTCATAGAGATGTACAGCATGGAAACAGACCCTTCGGTCCAACCCGTCCATGCTGACCAGATATCCCAACCCAATCTAGTCCCACCTGCCAGCACCCGGACCATGTCCCTCCAAACCCTTCCTATTCATATACCCATCCAAATGCCTCTTAAATGTTGCAATTGTACCAGCATCCACCACATCCTCTGGCAGCTCATTCCATACATGTACCATTCTCTGCGTGAAAAAGTTGCCCCTTAGGTCTCTTTTATACCTTTCCCCTCTCACCCTAAACCTATGCCCTCTGGTTCTGGACTCCCCGACCCCAGGGAAAAGACTTTGTCTATTTATCCTATCCATGCCCCTCATAATTTTGTAAACCTCTATAAGGTCATCCCTCAGCCTCTGATGCTCCAGGGGAAACAGTCCCAGCCTGTTCAGCCTCTCCCTGTAGCTCAGATCCTCCAACCCTGGCAACATCCTTGTAAATCTTTTCTAAACCCTTTCAGGTTTCACAACATCTTTCCAATAGGGAGGAGACCAGAATTGCACACAATATTCCAACAGTGGCTTAACCAATGTCCTGTACAGCCGCAACATGCCATCCCAACTCCTGTACTCAATACCCTGACCAATAAAGGAAAGCATACCAAATGCCTTCTTTTTAATTATCCAAGTTGTGGAGAATAAGGTTGTAAGACACAGAATTTATAGCAAAGGTTTACAGTGTGATGTGACTGAAATTATATATTGAAAAAGACCTAGATTGTTTGTTAAGTCGTTCATATTTTGAATGACCATGTTGGTTTCAGCTCTTTCATATGTAAATTGCAAACCTTATTTAAAAAGTTACATTCTCAAATGAACTTCAACAATTGGTAATGAGTCAAGTATAGAAGCATAATCCTGTGGTTGCACAAAATCTGAAACAGAAACAAAAACAAATGGACCAAGAGGATGAGCACTGGGAGCAATTATTCTTTCTCAAGGGGACTAAATCTGCCATAATCTTGTACACATCAATCAAATGTCCCTTCAGTATCCTTTGATTCAAGATGAACATCCTCAGCTTCTCCAACCGAACCGTGCGACTAAAATCCCTCATCCCTGGAACTTTTTGTCACTTTGCAAGGTGAACAAGGATTCTCTTTGTATCTGCTATTCTGCCTGACCATTTATCAACTGGTCAGGCAGTATCTCTGGGATGAAGAAACTGATAACAGCTCATTGACCCTGATAGGTCACCCCAATTATTCTCTTTATAGACCTTCTGATTATTTCCAACATGATCTCTTTCTATTAAATTGAGTTGACATGAGTTCAAATCCATGGAAAATGGAGAACTTTAATTTAATCCCCCATTTAAATACAGCAAAAGACTTTCTGATGCACCAGGCTCCCAGATAACCAAGAAAACAACTTCTGAATAATTTGTTTCAATGGTAAAATCCTTGTTGAGGACTGATGGCTATGGGATTAGATTTCCCACAGTGTGGAAACAGGCCCTTCGGCCCAACAAGTCCACACTGACCCTCTGAAGAGCAACCCATTCCCCTACATTTACCCCTACACCTAACATTAGGGGCAATTTAGCATGGCCAATTCACCTAACCTGCACATCTTTGGACTGTGGGAGGAAACCAGGGCACCCGGAGGAAACCCACGCAGACATGGGGAGAATGTGCAAACTCCACACAGACAGTTGCCTGAGGCGGGAATTGAACTTGGGTCTCTGGCGCTGTGAGCAGCAGTGCTAACCACTGTGCCATGTACTACGAATGGCCCACAAACCCATAAATAATAAGTTCAAAACATGCACCTCCCTGATTGCAGAGTGGAACATTAAAAAGTTGAATGCTTGTCGGCAAAGAAGAGAATAAGGAGAACAAAGAGTTCTTACTGCTAAGAACTGGATGAGCAGTGTTATTTGAAATACAGAGAAATGAAAGTATGTTAAAATCGTTATTAAACTAGTGCTGATTAAAGAAACAGAGATAAAGATTGGAAACGGCTAGATAAAGGGTGGCACGGTGGCACGGTGGTTAGCACTGCTGCCTCACAGCACCTGAGACCCGGGTTCAATTCCCGCCTCAGGCGACTGACTGTGTGGAGTTTGCACGTTCTCCCCGTGTCTGCGTGGGTTTCCTCCGGGTGCTCCGGTTTCCTCCCAAAGTCCAAAAATGTGCAGGTCAGGTGAATTGGCCATGCTAAATTGCCCGTAGTGTTAGGTTAGGGGTATGGGTGGGTTGTGCTTCGGTGGATCGGTGTGGACTTGTTGGGCCGAAGGGCCTGTTTCCACACTGTAATGTAATGTAATCTAATCTAAAAAAAAGGTTAGAAGATTGCATTCAGGGGATGATTGCTGGTCAGTCTGCTTATTGCACTTTTTCCAGATAGCGTGGGCAAAAGAAGGAAGGCATTGGGAAGAGTGATCATAAATCTGAATGAACAGATCACCATTATCCATTTCATTGTTTGCCTAATGTTGTTTTCTTTCTCTGGGCTCCATCTCCATCTATTATTTACTCTTCCCCTCTCCCATCACTCCTTCTTCAGCATATATACCAATCTTTTCCCAGCTACAATCAATTCTGAAGTAGGGTCACTGGACCCAACATGTTGACTCTGTTTCTCTCTCCACAGATGCTGCCAGACCTGCTGAGTTTTTCCAACAATTTTGGTTTTTGTTTCAGATTTCCAGCATCTGCAGTTCTTTGTTATTTTAAATTTACTAGTTCCAGCCTAGACCTAAAGAAGTAAAGAGAAGTGAATAAGAAAAATAATTGAATTGAATTGAAGTTATTGTCACATGTACCGAGGCACAGTGTAAAGCTTTGTCTTGCGAGCAACACAGACAAATCACAGAGTTAAGTAGCATAGATAGTAAATAATAGGTAAACAGCAGCAAAAACGAAACACAGGGACATGTGGATGTTAAGAATTTGTGAGCCCATTCAGTATTCGAACAACAGTATGGTAGGGAACTGTTGTGAAGCCGGCTGGTGCATGTGTTCAGGCTTCTGTACCTTCTCCCCAATGGTAGAGGTTGGAGAAAAGCATTGCTAGGGTGGGATGCAGCTTTAAGAATGCTGGTGGCCTTTCTTTGACAGCAAGCCTGGTAGATGGATTCTATAGATGGGAGGTTGGCCTTTGTGACTGTCCGGGCTGAGTTCACCACTCTCTGTAACCATCTCCGATCTTGAATGGTACAGTTGCTGAACCAAGTATTGATACATCCAGACAGGTGTATGGATTGGCAAGGGTATTCACCATCATACCAAATTTCCTCAGCTGCCTGAAAAGAAGCAATGTTGTTGGGCCTTTGTCTACATGAAGTATCCAAGAAAGCTTGTTGTGCATGACCACTCCCAGGAGCTTGACACTCTCCACTCATTCTACCTCTATGCTGTTGATGTGTAGGAGGGGCATGAGTAACATCCCCTCGAAAGTCAATAATGAGTTCTTTGGCTTTGCTGGTATTGAGAGCTAGGTTGTTCTCAGTGCACCATTTTTCAAGGCCTTTTACTTCCTGTCTGTAGTCTGTTTCATTGCCATCTGAGATTCCACCGATAATGGTGGTGTCATGAGCGAACTTGTAAATGGCATTAGTCTGGTATTTGGCGACGCAGTCATGGGTATACTGTGAGTACAGTAGGGGGCTGAGTACACAACCCTGGGGGTCTCTAGTGTTGAATGTTAGTGAGGATGAAATATTGTCCCCACTCTTTACTGATTGTGGCCTGTGGGTCAGGAAACTGAGGATCCAGTTGCAGAGAGTGGGGTTTAGTCCAAGATCACTAAGTTTAGTAATCAGTCTCAAGGGGATAACAATGTTGAAGGCTGAACTGTAGTCAATGAGTAGGATTCTTATGTAGCTGTTCTTGGTGTCAAGATGTTCTAGGGAGGAGTGAAAGGCAAGTGATATGGCATCTGACGTGGATCTGCTGGTCTGATAGGCAGATTGGAGTAGGTCAAGAGTAGTGGGGAGGCTGGAGTTGATTAACACCATGACCAGCCTTTCAAAACACTTCATGACCACCGAAGTTAGGGCCACTGGGCGGTAGTCATTGAGACATGCTGCATGAGCCTTCTTAGGCACAGGGATGATGTTGGCTCTCTTGGAACAGGCAGGGACAGTGGCCTGCTGCAGGGAGAGGTTGAAAATGTCCGAGAAGACCTCGGCCAGTTGATCTACGCATGGTCTGAGTGCACGGCCTGGTACTCCATCTGGTCCCATCACTTTCCTTGGATTCACACGAAGGAAAACTGACCTGACCTCTGATGCACTGACTGTTGAGATAGGTTTGTCAGGATTTGTCGGAATAGGTGCTACCTCTCCAAAATTCTGCACAACGTGAGCATAGAAGGTGTTGAGACAATTTGGGAGGGATATGTCATCATCTATCTTGCACTGTCTCTTTTTAGAACCTGTGATGTCATTCAGTCCTTGCCATCATCAACAGGTGTCTGTCTGGGTCTCTAGTTTGGATTGGTATTGGTCCTTGGATGTCTTAATGGTTCTGCGAAGGTCATACTTGGATTCCTTATACCTGAGTGGTTCAGTCAAAATACTGTAAATACCGGAGATCTGAAACAATGACTGAACTGAAGGAACTTAGCCCATTTGGTGGGATTTGTGAAGAGAAAAGTAGATTTAACACTTCAAGTCTTCTGAACCAAAGCAGTATCATATCGAATTTAAAACATTAATGCTTCCTATAACAGGGTAACCAGAACTGGACACAGTCCTCCAGAAGAGGCATCACCAACATCCTGCATAACCTTAACATGATGTCCCAACCGCAGATTCAAAGGTCTGAGCACCAGAGGCAAGTGTGCTAAATGACTTCTTAACTACCCTTTTTATATGTGACATGAACTTCAAAGAATTATGCACCTGAACCCCAAGGTCTTCCTTTACTGCAACATTACCCAATGTCCTACTTTTAACTGTATAAGTTCTGCCCTTGCAGAAAGTGAGGACTGCAGATGCTGGCGATCAGAATCAAGAGCATAGTTCCAGAAAAGAACAGCAGGTCAGGTAACATCCGAGGAACAGGAGAATCAATGTTTTGGGCATAAGCCCTTCATCCTGAAGAAGGGCTTATGCCCGAAACATCAATTCTCCAGCACCACACTCGCGACTAAGTCCTCCCCATGTTTGTTTTACCAAAATGCAACTCTTTGCATTTATCCAAATTAAACTCCATCTGCTACTCTTCAGCCCATTGACTCAATTGATCAATATTTGTTTGTACGACAATAAATCATAGTTTTATGGTCACTTTTCTTCTGAGACTAACCACATATGGCAAATTTGTGAATTGGGTTTAAATTCCATCAGCTGATGTACTGCGCTTCTAAAGGGATAACCCAGAAATTTTTGGAAATGAATATATCGGATCTTCATTTTGAAGATTATATGACAAGTCAGACCACTGTGTGGTATTTGCAGGTTTAATTGGCTTTCCCAGCTGGGATTTGAAACCCAGGTGACCAGAACATTAGGCTGGACCCCTGGACTACTATGTTGATGACATTATCTATCACCCCAGATATTAGTGGCCAGCTGAATCCATGTAAGGTTATGCACACAAAGAGGAAGACTTTCAACTGGAAACCTTAGAGTAATCAGCAACAAATGAAAATCTAATCAAAATGATGAATTCGCATGACTTGTTAGGATATAGGTAACAGAGGTGAGAATGACCTGAAATTTCTGGAACATGGAGAATGAGAAACCTGACAGAAAAATCTTTGTAATAGGCATATCTGGAGATGTGAAGAGAGATATTTCAACAGCAAATGGACTAAGGGTATTGTTCTGGTGGTGAATCTAGAGGGTATGAGGCCAGAATCTCCACTGGGAATTAAATGGCAATGTAATTGAATAAGGAACTGGAGACTGAACACTGCCTGAATCATTTGTTCAGGAGATGCTGGAATCAATAGAAAGACATACCTGGAAATCTTTAATTAACTTGTGATGAGGCAGATGCTCAAAATGGATCAATGGTTAAGTTCCAGATGAACAAATCATTCATGATCTAATTTAATGACATCCTTCTGTTCCCAAAGCTCTGTCTGGGCTTTAAAATACCTTCCAGGTTAGAAATCACTAGAATTAATAATCACATCCTAAAATACCTTGACCTTTGACCATTTCCTACTTTCTCTGTGCAATAATTTCTGTAGTTTAGGGATTTATAGACATAAAATTAACTACAAGTATTATTTCCCATTAAAGTACAGCTTCTGTTTTTCAAGCACACGACATTACAGTCTCATTTATTCTGTGGAAAGAAATGACTGACAATCAAGGTTAAATTACTCTTCCTAAAATCTGCCATCATTACGTGAGAACGCTTTCTGTGCATGTTTTTCTGTATTGCTTTAGCTGTATATTTTAACTCACAAATTCAGGATAGATTATATCTAAACAGCCCAGATTCAATGCTATTTTCTCATGAAAATAACCTAGAATATGTGACTTTAAATTTTATTTCCACTTTGTTATTTTCCTTCCATGGTGTTATTTTCTCTGTTAAAGTTTCCTCCCAGACATGAAGGTGAATAATTAGACTGTACAAGCCTTAGGCCATCCCAAATTTGCATTGGCCACGAGGGAGGTATGATTCAAGGGCTAGCATCACAGTAGTACACATTTAAACATGATGTCCAGATAAGGTAACAGGATGTACTGAAGAAGTGGAGACTCAAGTGTGCAGTGTGGTGAAGAAGGCATTAGGTATGCATGCCTTTATTGGCAGGTGCATTGAGTGGAAGAATTAGGAGGTACAGGAAATTAGTGAGGCCCCCTTTGGAATGCTTCTTTCAATTCTGGTCTCCCTACTAAAGACAAGATGGTGTGAAACTTGAAAGGCTTTGGAAAAGATTTACAAGGACGTTACCAGAATTAGGAGGGTTGAGCCAAAGGGAGAGGCTGAATAGTTTAGGGTTGTTTTCCCTCGTGTGTGACCTTATAGAAGTTTATAGAGTCAAGAGGGGCATAGGTAGCATGAATAACCACAGTCTTTTCCCCAAGGTAGGGAGTCCAACACTAGACAACATAGGTTTAAGTTTAGTGAGGAAAGATTTAAAACGGACCTAAAGGGCAACTTTTTCACACAGAGTGTAGTGTGTGTATGGAATGAGCGGCCAGAGGAAGTGGTGGAGGCTGGTACAATTACAACATTTAAAACTCATCTGGATGTGTACATGAACAAGAAGAGTTCAGAGGGATATGGGCCAAATACTGGCAAACAGGAATAGATTAATTTCGGATATCTGTTTGACATAGATGAGTTGGACTGAAGGATCTATTTCCGTGCTGAATAACTCTGTGACTCTAAGACTATATGAAAGGCAACAAAATGACACATATGAAGAAACATAATTTTGAGAAGGGAAGATATTTTTTATGTGTAAGTTGATATTAGATGGCAATAGAACAAATTGTTCAGAACTAATGATGCATTTGGCTCTGGATCTGCATTGAAATATTTGGCCAACTTATTCATAGATGAACATTGTTAGTATAAATTGATGGTGCTGGATGTGTGACATCAGTCCCAAGACCTGTATTCCTGTTGAAGTGGATGTCAGCTGCTGTAATGAAATCAAGATGATATCCTAGAATTGAGAAGGTTGTTGTAATTTGATGGCGCCCTCTTTCATTGGCAAGTCCAGGATATTTTGGTTCCAAATACTACTTTAAACTCTGGAGCATTTAAACAAAGCTGACAG
Source organism: Chiloscyllium punctatum (assembly GCF_047496795.1). Classification (NCBI taxonomy): domain Eukaryota; kingdom Metazoa; phylum Chordata; class Chondrichthyes; order Orectolobiformes; family Hemiscylliidae; genus Chiloscyllium; species Chiloscyllium punctatum. Next base: position 14,383,120 of record NC_092764.1, read on the forward strand.
TTTAGTGCAATAGGGAGTGCAAAATGGCACTAGCGGACACACCATACTGTCTGTTGGGTGTAATTGTAAACTGAGACCTGATCTCTTCTGTCAAGTAAATACAAATGTTATAATTCCAGCAGATGTTATTACTGGACAAGTCAGATGCCAGAATGAAATCTGGCTTGTTAGATTATATGCCTTTTGTTATTAAATGTGGACACAGGAATGTGGACACATTAAGCTGTGGATCTTCTTTAACGACAAACAAATGTTCATTGCACAAAAGAGAAAAGAGACAAACCAAGCTATCGAAATAAAAAGCGCAATCTGAGAGATTTTGGGACTCACAACAAAACAAAGTTGATCTATTCACCAACATCATCACTTTGACACAAATCATCTATAAAGTCCTTAAGTTTGATTCAATTGCTTCTCCTCAGTTCTGTCCTGTGAACAGTACAGTCTTCCTCCATGACTCACAACATGAATTGCTTGGATTTTCTTATCTTTTGATAACTGCAGATTTCTAACCAAAACTCTTGGTGTGGAGATTTCACTAGCTAAGCCATTAAATCAAGGTAACTTGAACTAAACTGCTCTACACTCCAATCTCGGAAAGAAACTATATTCACTGATAATCCCAGTCAGATCTTCTCCAGACTGCCCTGAAAGCCTTCGATCTCTGGGTTTTCTAAGTTGAACTCAACACTTGTTATTCTAAACCAAAACTAAACTAATCAATTTCAATGTTTACGCTCTCTGTCAGAAACTCCATAATTTTAATAATTTTCCATTAACTCTCCAGGGTTTTGCAGTCTCCTGCAAATTGGATTAGGTCACTTTTCCTGAGGACATTGTCTTTTTAAGAGCCTTCATAAATGTAACCAACACCTGAATAAGGGTAGCCAGGGGGCTCAGTGGTTAGCACTGGTGCCTCATAGCAGGAGCCACCTGTGTTTGATTCCATCCTCAGGCAACTGCATGGGTTTCCTTTGTGTGTTCCAGTTTTCTCCCACAGTCCAAAGATGTGCAGTTAGGTAGGTTAGCCATGGGAAATATGGGGTTTCAGGGATGGGATGGACTGGGTTTGTGTGTGTTGCTCCTCAGAGGGTCAGTGTGGACTCAATGGGCTGAATGGCCTGCTTCCCTATTCTATGGATACTATGAATGCCACCAGCTATAAATCTGAACCTCTAAACGTGATATCACAAACTATGCAAATAATTCACATTTTATCACATTAAAAGTTCAAGGAAGAAATGGAGTGTTAGACTCAACCATTAAATTTCCCAAACCCATATCTCAGGCAGAGAATTTGGTCATTTAAGTGAATATTGTTTGTGAGATCTTGCTGTGCATATGATTTGGAGATGCCGGTGTTGGACTGAGGTGTACAAAGTCAAAAATCATACAACACCAAGTTATAGTCCAACAGGTTTATTTGGAAGCACTAGCTTTCGGAGCGCTGCTCCTTCATCAGATGGTTGTGGATTATAAGATCATAGGGCACAGAAATCATAGCAAAGGTTTACAGTGTTATGTAACTGAAACCATAGATTGAATTGGATTGTTTGTTAAGTTTCTCATCTCTTAGAATGACCATGTTGGTTTCAGTTCTTTTATATGTAAATCACAGAACATGTTTAAAGTTACATTCTCAAGTGAACGTTAACAATTGGTGTCATGTCGGCCCAGATAATGCATTGAAGGTGTGAGCTGTCCTGTGTGAGACTGTGCCCCAATGGTCAGACTGATTCTAATCTAAAAAAACGGATTTACAGAATCTTGCATGGATTCATGCAGTTTTTGAGCAAAATAAAATGTAACTTTGCAAGTACAAATTCACCCCACAAACTTATATGTGTATGTGTGCATGTGGGTGTTTGTGTGTATGGGTGGTGTTTTGAGTATCTGTGAGAGAGTGTGTATATATACATGTGTGTGAGTAAGTGTAAAGAGGTATAGGTCTGTGGGAGGGTGCATGTGTGAATGTGGGAGTCTGTGTGTGAACGTATGAGATAGAGCTTGTGTATGAGGGAAGGTCTGCGTGAGTGTATGGGTCTGTAGTTCGCCAACTCATCCGCTTTATCCTCGATCACAACATTTTCACCCTTGACAGCCAATTTTTCATTCAGACACATGGAACAGCCATGGGGACCACATTTGCACCCCAATCTGCCAACATTTTCATGCACTGGTTCGAACAAGACTTCTTCTTTACGCAGGACCTCCAACAAACACTATACACGAGGTACATTGCGACATTTTCTTCCTCTGGACCCATGACGAGGAGTCACGGAATCAACTGTACTGTGATATCCACGAGTTTCATCCCACCTTCAAACTCACCGTGGACTATTCTCTATCATCTGTCTCATTTTTGGATGCAAGCATCTCCATCAAGAATGGGCACCTCAGCACCTCACTCTACCACAAACCCACGGATAACCTCACTATGAACACTTCTCCAGCTTCCACCCGAAACATCTGAAAACACCCTTTTCCCTGTGGACAAGCCCTATGCATACACAGGAAATGTTCGGGTGAGGAGGAATGTGACGGGCACCTGGAAGTACTCAAGGATGGCCTCATAAGAACGGGGTTCAATGCTCAACTCATCAACCGCCAGGTCCAACGTGCCACAGCGAGAAACCGTAATGACCTCTTCTGGAGACAGACACGAGCTACAACCGACAGGGTACCCTTTGTTGTCCAGAACTGCCCAAGTGCCGAAAAACTACGCGATGTTCTTAACGGCCTGCAATACATTATCAATGAGAATGAGCACCTTGCCAAGATCTTGTCCCACACATTCACTTCTTGCCTTTAAACAACTACCAAACTTCAAACAAATCATTGCTCGTAGCAAACTCCCCGGTTTTCAGGACAATACCATACAATCTTGTCATGGTAGACACTGCAAGATGTGTCAGAGCGTCGACACAGATACCACCATTACATGTGGGGACACCTCCTGCTGTATATGTGGCAGGTACTCATGTGACTCAGCCAACGTTGCATATCTCATACGTTGCAGGCAAGGATGCCGAGCAGAGGCTATGACAATGGATGAATGGACACCACACAACACCCTCTCAGTTGGAGAACACTTCAGCAGTCCGTGACATTTGACCTCAGACCGTCGGGTGACCATCCTCCAAGGCAGATTTTGGGTCAAGCAACAACGAAACATGGCCGAGCAGAGGCTGAAAGCCAGGGTCGGTACCATGGGGATGGCCTCAACTGAGACCTTTGGTTCATGTCAAACTACAGGTGATCCTACTGCACTCCATACACACTGACACAGACATACACACACACAGATGCACACACACAGACGCACATTCACAGACGGACAGACACACACACTCCTACAGACAGACATAGGCACACACTCCTACAGACAGACACACACACACACCTACAGACCTATACACTCACGTAAACCAGCTCTCATGCACAAGCTCTCTCTCACACTCACACGTACACTCCCACACTCACATGCACACATGCACCCTCTCACAGACTTATACCCCTTTACACTTACACACATGCACACTGTCTCACAGACAGTCCTAGCACCCCACACACAGACACATATAAGTTTGTGGGGTGAATTTGTACTTGCAGAATTACATTTTATTTTGCTCAAGAACTGCATGAATCCATGTAAGATTCTGTAAATCTGTTTTTTAGATTAGAATCAGTCTGAACATTGGGGCACAGTCAGCCTCACAAAGGACACCTCCCACTTTCAATGCAATACCTGGGCCGACATGACACCAAGTGTTAAAGTTCACTTGAGAATGTAACTTTTAAAAAGTTCTGCAATTTACATATGAAAGAATTGAAACCACATGTTCATTTTAAAGGATGAGAGACTTAACAAACAATCCAGGTGTTTTTCAATGTACGATTTCAGTTAAATCACACTATGTACATTTTGCTATAAGTTCTGTGCATTATGATCTTATTCTCCACAACCACCTGATGAAGGAACCGCGCTCTGAAAGCCAGTGCTTCTAAATAAACCTGTTGGACTATAACCTGGTGTTGTGTGATTTTTAACTTTACTGTGCACATCTTGGCTGAAACATTTTCTCCATTACACAGCTTGTTGTAAATCACTCTGTGATGTCCTGAGGTTGTGAATGATAAATCTCTTCTCCTTTCATGAGCTTCCTTTTGCAAATAGGATGGGTTTGTCAGTCTTTTCCACCCTCCGACTTCACTTCCTACTACAACCTAGAGATATCTAATACCTGATTTTCTCAATAAACTCCTACAGGTTTATCTGGCATTGCCTGATATGTTTCCACACTTACATTATACCCAGTATTTCTCACCAAAAGAACTCTTGGAACATTGCTGCATTGTGAGTGGTTTTACCCATAGCATTCGGGTTAAGGTGAATTAATTTCTTAACATGCAAAATTGAAAACTTTGGTTCAGTTTGAAGAAAAGTGTCTGCATACATTATCTTAAAGAATAGCTGATAGATTGTCATAAATTCTAACCTATTCACTAACATCATGCAGAAAAGTCCTTACTCAGTCTGGTCTATATGTAATTGAGTCCCAAAACAAAGCTGGACTTGTCTCTGAAGGAAGCTGGAATCTGTTCAGTTGTGTCAATAAATGAGAGAATCCCTGCCGTGTGGAAGCGGGCCATTTGGTCCATCATTGGAAGAGGTAGGAGAACGTCTTCAAGGTAGGGATATGTGGAAGAGTCAAGGTAGTCATCCTTGGAAGCGACATCACACTCACATCCACATCAATTCTTTGAACAGTAGTCTACCCAGAACCACTCTTACCATATCCCTGTAACCCTGCATTTCATGGCTAATCTACCTAGCCTGCACATGCCTGGACATCATGGGCAATTTTGCACGGCCAGGCCACCTAACCTGCACATCTTTGAACTGTGGAAGGAAAGCGGAACACCCGGAGGAAAGCCATGCAGTCACCGGGAGAATGTGCAAACTCCACACAGGCAATCACCTGAGGGTGGAGTCGAAACCCGGGTTCCTGCAAACCACATTCTCAAAGCAGCTGTGTCAATAAGTGACACATATGCTGAGAATGAATTGAAAAAGTAACATATGTATGTCACAAACCATTTTTGGAACCACTGACATTTTTTGGTTCAAGGGACACATCAGCTCTGTTTTGAAAACTTTGGAAAGCAAACTTTAATGGATGAGATCAGCTCTATTCCTGATGAAGAGCTTTTGCCTGAAATTCCTGCTCCTGCTCCTTGGATGCTGCCTGACCTGCTGTGCTTTTCTAGCACCTCTCTAACCTAGACTTTAATGGATGAGATTCTGCAGCAACAATGGCTTGTTCCCCAGAAGTGTGAAAGTAACAGTAAAATGACACCATAAATCTTCCCTAAACCTGCAACTTACAGTCGCAAATAATTGCTAAATGGCTGTTTGCTTTTCTCATGCTTCATAGAGTAACAATAATGGTGCAATGGCTGTTTTCCAAAAAAACAAAATAGTGTTCTCTGATTTAGATTACCTCATGCTGAAACGAGTGGCACCCTCACAAAGTGAAGGGGGACAAATTTTTAAACGTCTGACCTTCAAGAAATGATCCATGTTTGTTTTAAAGTTCAGGTGCTGGTGGTTTGTAATTGCTTAGGAATCAACAGCTCACAAACACACCTAACACCTGCACCTCATGCATATACACACATAAACACCACAAAACCATTGCGTCATAAATTTAGCAGCTTTCCTTTCATTTCAGCACTCACTGGTAATGCTTGTCATTTAAAGATATTGATCTTATTTCAAAGCTGCTGGTGAGTTATGAGGTGTAAATGTTGCTCTTTTACACTGTTATTTTTCAACTTTAAATACAAAATAGCACCTTAATCTCACTGAAGGCGCTCGGAATGTCACAACCAGAAGGTGATGCCATCTTTTGGATAAAGGAAAGAGAAGAATCTTGAGCTCGGGGTCATTGTTTAAGGGTCAGGGGCCACTCATTTAAAGAAATGAGTGAAATAATTCCACAGAGGCCAACATTCCATCACCAAGTCACCCCTTATTTACACGTGGAGAGACATTGACATGGATCAAGGTCCTTCAGAGCCAACTCTCAGAGTGAGCAGAACCTCTGCCATTCCTATTTATATCTCTAAGCCAGGGTTCCCTGACTGAATCAGATTAACTTTCCGATATATTCTATGAGGTCCACCTGGCTGATCTCATTACAATCATTACAGAGGGAATGAGTGGGGATATCAGAGTAATCTTTCAAATTCCAACAGGATGAGTCAATTAAACTGTTCCCAATGACCTGAGTGTCCAGAACTAGGGGTCACAGTTAGCCATTTAGGATTAAGATGAGGAGATATTTCTTCACCCAGAGAGTGGTGAGACTGTGGAATTCTCTGCCACAAAAAAAGTGGTTGAGGCTAAAATATTGAATGCTTTCAAGCAGGAGTTAGATTTACTTCTTTGAGCTAAAAGAATCAAAGTTTATGAGGGGAAAATAGCAACAGGGAGTTAAGTTGGATAATCAGCCATGATCATATTGAATGATGGAGCAGACTTAAACAGTCAAATGGCCCACTCCTGATCCTATTCACTGATATTGTTTAAGTTAGTGTTTGGTGTGCTAATAAAACAGGCTACTCATCCTGAGTGATATGGAGCTTCCCAAGCATTCTTTAAGCTGCACTGATTCAAGCAAGTAGGCAATATCAATCACATTCTTTACTTGTATCTTTTGGATGGTGAAGGAATTAGCAAGATAGAAAGGGACAAAAAGACAAAGTTCCCACCTTCTAGATTGCTCATTTAGCTACTGTACTTACATACCTTGTCTAGTGCAGTTTTTCATTAATTCTGACACCCAACATATTGATGGTAGAGGATATTGCAATGGTAACACTGCTGAAGGTCGAGGGGAGATAGTTAGATTCTTTCTTGTGAAATTATTGCCTGGCACTTGTGTGTCATAAACATTACTTCTCACTTATTTTTTGTGTCTCATTGCCTTGGGAAATTTACTAGCCCTGTATCGGAGGATACTGTGCCAACCCCATGACTGAATTTATGACAGAGATAAGATCATTGTTGAAGCAGCTGAAGATTGTTGGGCTTAGAAAATCTCCCTGAGAAACTCCTACAGCTACGTTCTGGAACTAAGATGACTGACTTCCAACAATCTTTCTCATCTTCCTTTGTGCTAGGTTTGATGACAACCTCCAAAGATGTGCATGTCAGGTGAATTGGCCATGCTAAATTGCCCATAGTATTAGGTGCATTAGTCAGAGGGAAATAGGTCAGGGTGGATTACCCTTTGGAGAGTTGGAGTGGACTTGTTGGGTCGAAGGTCCTGTTTCCACACTGTAGGAATCTAATCTTATCGAATCTAACCCTGAATTCCTATTGATGTCAATTTTTCTAAAAGCTCCATGTTGTCATATTTGGCCAAATGTTGATATTAGGGATGTTCACTCTTCCCTCATCTCTAGAATTCAGCTCTTTTGTCCATGTATATATCAAGGATGTAATGAGGTAGGAGGTGAGTTACTTTGGCTCTGTCCAAACTGAATGTCAGTGAGTAGGTTATTGCTGTGAGGCTTTAATGCTGCAGAATTCACTTTTGATGACACCTACCGTCACATCACTGACAGTCCAGAGTGAGCTGACGAGGGAAGTTAAGAAACATATAAAGTTAAAAGAGAAAAAGTATAACATAGCAAAGGTAAGTGGGAAAACTGAGGACTGGGAAGCTTTGAAAGAGCAACAGAGGATTACTAAGAAGGAAATACGCAGAGAAAAAATGAGGTACGAAGGTAAACTGGCCAATAATATAAAGGAGGATAGTAAAACCTTTTTTAGGTATGTGCAAGGCAAAAAAATGGTTAGGACTAAAATTGGACCCTTGAAGACAGAAACAGGGGAATATATTACGGGGAACAAAGAAATGGCAGAAGAATTAAAAGGGTACTTCAGATCTCTGTTCACTGGGGAAGACACAAGCAATCTCCCTGAGGTAACAGTGGCTGAAGGACCTGAACTTAAGGGAATTTATATTTGCCAGGAATTGGTGTTGGAGAGTCTGTTAGGTCTGAAGGTTGATAAGTCTCCAGGGCCTGATGGTCTACATCCCAAGGTACTGAAGGAGATGGCTCGAGAAATCGTGGATGCGTTGCTGACTATTTTCCAGAGTTCGATAGATTCGGGGTCAGTTCCTGAGGATTGGAGGGTGGCTAATGTTATACCACTTTTTAAGAAAGGTGGGAGAGAGAAAGCAGGAAATTATAGACCAGTTAGTCGGACCTCAGTGGTGGGAAAGATGCTGGAGTCTATTATAAAGGATGAAATTACGGCACATCTGGATAGTAGTAACAGGATAGGACAGAGTCAGCATGGATTTATGAAGGGGAAATCATGCTTGACTAATCTTCTTGAATTTTTTGAGGACGTAACTCTGAAGATGGACGAGGGAGATCCAGTAGATATAGTATACCTGGACTTTCAGAAAGCTTTTGATAAGGTCCCACACAGGAGGTTACTGAGTAAAATTAGGGCGCATGGAATTGGGGGCAAAGTACTAACTTGGATTGAAAATTGGTTGGCTGATAGGAAACAAAGGGTAGTGATAAACGGCTCCATTTCGGAATGGCAGGTAGTGACCAGTGGGGTATCGCAGGGATCTGTGCTGGGACCGCAGCTTTTTACGATATATGTTAATGATATAGAAGATGGTATCAGCAACAACATTAGCAAATTTGCTGATGATACAAAGCTGGGTGGCAGGGTGAAATATGATGAGGATGTTAGGAGATTACAGGGTGACCTGGACAAGTTAGGTGAGTAGGCAGATGCATGGCAGATGCAGTTTAATGTGAATAAATGTATGGTTATCCACTTTGGTGGCAAGAATAGGAAGGCAGATTACTACCTAAATGGAATCAATTTAGGTAAAGGGGAAGTACAGAGAGATCTGGGTGTTCTCGTACACCAGTCAATGAAGGCAAGCATGCAGGTACAGCAGGTAGTGAAGAGGGATTGAGTATAGAAGCAAAGAGGTTCTTCTGCAGCTGTACAGGGCTCTGGTGAGACCACACCTGGAGTACTGTGTGCAGTTCTGGTCTCTAAATTTGAGGAAAGACATTCTGGCTATTGAGGGAGTGCAGCGTAGGTTCACGAGGTCAATTCCTGGAATGGCGGGACTACCTTACGCTGAAAGACTGGAGCGACTGGGCTTGTATACCCTTGAGTTTAGAAGACTGAGAGGGGATCTGATTGAGACATTTAAGATTATTAAAGGATTGGACACTCTGGCAGCAGGAAACATGTTTCCGCTGACGGGTGAGTGCTGAACCAGAGGACACAGCTTAAAAATAAGGGGTAGGCCATTTAGGACAGAGATGAGGAGAAACTTCTTCACCCAGAGAGTGGTGGCTGTGTGGAATGCTCTGCCCCAGAGGACAGTGGAGGCCCAGTCTCTGGATTCATTTAAGAAAGAGTTGGATAGAGCTCTCAAGGATAATGGAATCAAGGGTTATGGAGATAAGGCAGAAAGAGGATACTGATTAGGAATGATCAGCCATGATCATATTGAATGGTGGTGCAGGCTCGAAGGGCTGAATGGTCTACTCCTGCACCTATTGTCTATTGTCTATTGTCTATTGTCTTAACTGGCAGGAATAGACTTTACATGCTACAGGGATTCTATGATCATAGATGAGAAATTATACTTTCATTTACATAATGCTTTTTAGTGCAACAGATTATTCCAAAGCTCTTTATAGCCAATGAGTTTCTTCTAAAGTGTGGTTGCTGTTGTGATGATGGCAAAGGTCATGGGAAAGCTTGTCTTTTTGGTGTTGGCATCTTTATTGATGAAGAGACCAATTTCTGATCCATATGTTTCTTGAGACACTGGGGCCCTGGAACTTCTGGTTTGGAAAGGCTGTGGTATAAACAGACTCCTTCCCTTGTAATCAAAGGCATCGCTATTGCTACCCATATCGTTAACAAATTCAGTCATGGGACATGGGTGCCCCTGACCAGCCCAGCAGTTATTGCCCACCCCTAGTTGTCCTTGAGAAGGTGGTGATGAGCTGCCTTCTTAAACTGCCGCTGTCCAGATAATGTAGGTTGACCCACAATGGGTCGAGAGTTTGTTGCTGGAAAAGCACAAGCATCAATGAAGGGCTCCCGCCTGAAACATCGATTTTCCTGCTCCTCGGATGCTGCCTGACCTGCTGTGCTTTTCCAGCAACACACTCTCGACTCTGATCTCCAGCATTTGCAGAGCCTGCTTTCTCTTAGTTGACCCACAATGGCCTTAGGGAAGAATGGCCTTGGTTTTGACCCACAGACAATGAAGGAATGGAGGCTTGTTTCTAAGTCATGTTGGTGAGTAGCTTGGAGCGGAACTTGCAGGTGGTAGTGTTGCCTTGTCCTTCAAGGGGGAAGTGTTTGGAAGATGCTATCTCAGGATCACTAGTGAATTTCTGAGTGTATCATGTCAATAACACACACTGCTGCTACTGAGCATTGGTGGTGAAGGGAATGGATGTTCATGGATGTGGTGCCAATCAAGCAGGCTGCTTTGTCCTGAATTGGAGTAAAGCATCTCGAGTTTTGATGAAGCTACACTCTTCCAGGCAAGTGGAGATTATCCCATCCCACTCCTGACTTGTTCTTTGTAGATGGTGGACAGGTTTTTGGTGTCAAAATGTGAGTTACTCACTGCAGAACTCCTAGCATCTTACCTGATCTTGCAGCCACTGTGTTTTTGCGATGAGTTCAGTTGAATTTCCAGTCAATGCTAATGCCCAGAATGTTGATAGTGGGGTATTCAGTGATAGTAACACCACTGAATGTCAAGGGGTGGTGGATAGTTTGTCATGGACTGGACCCCAGCTATGCCTGTCTGTTTGTTGGGTTCCTACTTGGATTGATCCCACAACTCTTGCTTCAGTGTATCGGTGGCATCATTGGTGCTGTTTCCCTCTCTTGTTTGGAATTAGAAAAAAATAATCAACTAGACTTCCAATTTCCACTCTTCTATAATCTTCACCTGGTCTATCTACAGCTCCTCTCTTCCCTTGATATCTCTGTTTCCATTGCTGTGAATCGGCTAAATGCTAATACCCACGATAAATCCCCAACTCCGACAGTTATCTGGATTATATATCCTCACACTTTGCTTCCTGCAACATCTGTTCTGATGGCGCCAACTTCCACAGAGGGGCCTCAGATGTCTACCTTTTTCCTCAACCAAGGATTCCCCACTACCGTGGTTCACAGGACCCTCAGCCGAGTCCGATCTATTTCCCAGACTTCTACCTTCGTCCCCTTCTCTTCTCTCCCACAACACCGATATGGTCTCCCTGGTCCTCACTTACCACCTACTAGTATCCACATCCAAAGGCTCATAAGTCACCATTTCCACCCCCTCTTGCCAGATGCCACCAGTAAGTACATAGTCTACTCACCACTTTTATCAGCTTTCTTCAGGGACTTTTCCCTTTGGGAAACCCCCAGTCTACTCTTCCTTCACTCCCAACACCTCCCCACACCCTCATGGCACCTTCCCATGCAATCACAGAAGGTGTAACACCTGCCCATCACTTTCCTCCTCACTATCCAAGGCCCCTGACATACCTTCCAGGTGAAGCAGTGATTTACCTGCACTTCACTCAATCAAGTCCACTGTATTCATTGCTCACAATGTTCTCTCTTCTACTGTTGGGAACTGAAATGCAGTCTGGCTGATCACTTTGCAGAACACCTATGAGCTTCTGGTTGCCTGCCACTGCAACAAACCACCCTGTTCGCTGGTCAACATCTAGGCCTTGGGCTTGCTGTAGTGCTCCAGGGAAGCTCAGCACAAGCTGGAAGAATGGTACCTCCTGTTCTGCTTGGGGACCCTGCAGCCTTCTGGACTCAACATTGAGTTCAATCATTTGAGGGCCTGAGCACCTTCTCCACCTCATCGTCACATTAACTACTTCTAGCACACTAACTCATTTTCATCATTCTGGTCTACATTAACAGCTCTTCTTTCTCTCTGGCTCACCATTAGCTATCCCTTGTCTGCCTAAACACCTCTGACTCCCTCTGGGCTCGGTCTCCACCAATCACGTCCTCCTTTAGTGTCTCCTGTCTTCAACATGTATGCCATCCTTTCCTGGTTAGCATCAATGCTGAAGAAGGGTCACTGGACCCAAAATGTTAATTCTACTTTCTCTCCACAGATGCTAACCGACCTGCTGAGTTTTTGTTCCTTCCCTTGCTTGTGCCTTTTTTTCCAAAAGTCTGCTTGCTTCAAACTTGTCAGTCGCTACCTAGGTTGTAGTGTGCCAACCTTCTTTTCCAGCAACCTCTAGTTTCCAGGAACCATTGATCAATGTCAGTCAGACAGAACTGTCCAGCCAGACTATGAGCTTCTGCATGATGCACCTTGATCTCACTTACTAGAGCTTTTGACATATTGTTGTAATGTAGAAAGTACGTTCATAAATAACTAAACATTTAGGTGTATATAATTAATAGTTTGACGTCAACAAATCTTAAAGTGTATAAATTCATGCATAAAGATATTCCTACATTTCTATTTTGGAAGTTACCAATGCAGAGTAATGTTAAAAGGATTAATGATGAGGTTGGCTGAAAGCCTACAGTTCAATTTAGAAGTTAATGCCAGCTTGGATTGTTTTCCAGAAGCTCATTTACAGAATAAGGGGACAGGCTGTAAACCAATAATAAATGGTACGGTTACTGTTTTCCCCTGAGTAATTAGCAGATTTATTGCAAATTGTCAGTTCCTACATTCTCATGGAATTTGAATAAATGCATCCAGTCAGGCCTGAGAAAAACAAGCATTCTTCTTTAAGGTGATTATTTAAGTTTTGTTCTGAGTAGCATTAATTGAATGCAGTCTGTGGTAGACGTGGTTTTGATCAGCCCTCTGTTTGCAAAGCTTTACTACAAAGCAGCTTGGTAAAAAGCAGCTTGAAACTTTTCATAGGTTGATCATTTTGTTTTAAATTTGTGTGAATCATTTTAATAACCAAACCGAAGTGAAATCCAATCCAATCCCATTATTTAACAGTTTAACCTGTCAAGGTATCTCAGTGGATAACACTGCTGCCTCAAAGTGATATGGAGCCAGGTTTGATTCCACTCTCAGGTAACTGTCTGTGTGGAGTTTCCACATTCTTCCCTTGTCTGTGTGCACCTTCTCTGGTTTCTTCTCAGAGCCTAAAGGTGTGCAGGACAGGTGGATTAGCCATGCTAGATTGAAGGGCTTATGCCTGAAACACAGATTCTCCTGCTCCTCAGATCTGCTTGACCAGCTGTGACTTTCCAGCTCTACACTTTTGGACTCAATGCTAAATTGCCTGCATTGTCCAGGGATGTGTAGGTTAGGTGGATTAGTGATGATATACATATACGTTTGTGGGGTGAATTTGTACTTGCAGAGTTACATTGTACTTTGCTCAAAAAACTGCATGAATTCGTGTAAGACTCTGTTAACTCACTGTTTAGATTAGAATCAGTCTAAACGTTATGACACAGACGGAAAACACAGAGGGCTAACACCTTCAACATATTATCTGGCTAACATCCATTGTTCCAGTTAACCTGAGAATGTAACTTACATTATATATTGAAAAATACCTTGATTGTTTGTTGAGTCTTTCGTCTGTTTGAATACCATAATAGCTTCACTTCTTTCATATGTAAATTACAAAACTTTTTTTATAAACATATAACTTCAGTTACATCACACTGTAAACTTTTGCTACGAATTCTGTGTCTTACAATTGTGTCCTCCATAACCACCTGATTAAGGAGTGGTGCTCTGAAAGCTAGTGCTTCCAGTTAAACCTGTTGAACTATAATCTGGTGTTGTGTGATTTTTAACTTTGTACACCCCAGTCCAACACCGTCAACTCCAAATCATAACTCTCTGTAATCTCCCTTCAGAATCTCAACCTTTTCCCTTCCTATGTCATTGGTTCCAATGTGTACAATGACCTCCTGCTGGTCCCTCTCCCTGTTGAGAACATTCTGCACACTCTCTGAGACACCCTTGATCCTGGCACCAGGGAAGCAACACACCATTCTGATTTTTTGCTGCTGGCCACAGAAATGTCTGTCAGTACATCGGAATAGAGATTCCCCTTGGAACCAGATGGACCCCTCATTGCATTAGAGCTAGTCTCAGTACTGAAAATTTGGCTGTTCGTGCTACGTTCCCCTGAGAATCCATCACCCCCTACAGTTTCCAAAACAACATACTTGTTTGAAATGGGGAGAGCCACAGAAGACTCCTGCACTAACTGCCTACCTCTCTTACCTTTCCTGGAATTAATCCATTTATGTGACTGTATCTGTGACTTTTCCCCTTTCTTATAACTGCCCTCCATCACATCCCCTTGCTCTTGTAAATTCCTCATTGCCTCTAACTGTCTCTCCAACTGATCCATTTGATCTGATAGGATGCACGACCATCCTATCAGATATAATATTGATATACTATTGCAGATATAATCCTCAGTAACCCGTAAACTCTCTGAACTCCCACATCCGACAAGAACAGCATATCACTCTACTAAAGGCTATTTTTGCTTCTTTCAATCTACAGACCCAGAAAATAGGACTGTCTTATTCCTCTACCAAACACTGCTCCAGGTTAAATTAATACTTATGACTTATATTTTAAGTTTAATCAAGAAACATAGTTCAATAAAACATATAATCAAGAAAGAACCCACTCTAGTCATTATTGCAGACTTACTATAAGGCCATGCTTAAAATGTCCTTGACTCTCAGAGGTACACGCTCTCACTGAACTCTCACTATACTACCTTTAACACACTGTCACTTTTCAAATGTTGACTTAAATTTGCTTAGAGTCATAGGTTGTACATTATGGAAACAGACCCTTCAGTCCAACTCATTCATGCTGACTAGATATCCTAAATCAATCTAGTCCCATTTGCTAAAATTTGGCCTCTATCCCTCTGAACCCTGCCTACTCATATACCCATCCAGATGCTTTTCAAATGTTGTAATTGTACTAGCCTCCACCACTTCCTTTGGCAACTCATTGCATATAGATTCTACCTTCTGTGTAAAACTGTTGCCCCTTTAGGTCCCTTTTATATATTTCCCTCTCACCTTGAACTCTAGTTTTGGATTCCCCTACCCTGGGTAAATGAGATTGGCTATTCACCCATCAATGCCTTTCATGGTTTTATAAACCTCTATAAAGTCATCACTAAGTCTCCAATGCTCCAGGGAAAACAGCCCCAGCCTATTCAGCATCTTCCTATAGCTCAAGCTCTCC
This sequence comes from Chiloscyllium punctatum, assembly GCF_047496795.1. Classification (NCBI taxonomy): domain Eukaryota; kingdom Metazoa; phylum Chordata; class Chondrichthyes; order Orectolobiformes; family Hemiscylliidae; genus Chiloscyllium; species Chiloscyllium punctatum. Next base: position 14,398,440 of record NC_092764.1, read on the forward strand.
AATCCCAACAACATCCTCGCAAATCTTTTCTGCACAAAGAGTAAAGGAGACATAGAGATATAAAATATATATAAATGTTAGCTTTAAAACAGAAAAAATGAGTCCACTCTGCTGCGGGTAGAATCAACAAAACACAAACCAAACACAGCCAGGGAAAGCAGGAAATGTAAGAAAAACGGAATACAGAGTTTATCAGGGGCCTATCTACCGCAGCCAACTTCCTCCTTATACTTTTATAATTGACCATGTTTAGCTGCAAGACCCCAGTTTCAGATTGAAAGCCGAGTTGTAGCTGACAGACTAAGCAGGGATTTATTTGAATGCAGCTGAGAATCATTTTAAACAAGGTTGGTGTGGGCTCCTTCTCTCTGTTGACGTCAATGATGAATGAGGGCAGGGAGGGAGAGGGTATTCAGCATTTACAATCCCAATGCTCCTACAGTTTTAGAATTTGATTAGAAAGGATCTTCAGCATCAGTTCTCTACATTGTGCCGGTAACTGTCCTGGTCAACTAAAGGTTGCACAATCCAATTTGGTTCACTTCCAAGATCGCTTAGGCATGATGGAAAACAGTCCAAACTTCACAGACTCGGTGTTATTGTCACATCTGCTAAACAGTTGAATGTAAGTTAAATTTCTCTCCCCTGAAGCCAGAAGTACAGATAATCATCCTTCATAGAATTCCATCCTGTTCGGGCTGAAGGGCAATGGGATGCTGATTGCCATTGTTTCTGGCAGTCACTTTGTTTGAACCTGAAAATGAAAACAGTCATGTTCTAATTGTCTCAATGTCCACTGGCTGTATATTCATCCAATTGATATCCTTTATGCCTTCAGCTGTCTGGACCCTAAGCTTGAGGAAATTTATGAATTTGTGTGAGCCTTCACAAAACCAAGCTTTTTTTCTTGCAACTATTGGTTACTGTTATAATCTTTTCAGCAGCTCAGTGTGAATCTTGGTTTGGTAGACTTCCAGTGAAGCACCTTGGGAATTTCTTTTCACCTTGTGAAATATGCAACATTAATGCAAGCTATGGTTGTGCTATGTGTGTTTGTCTCATTTAGTTTGATGTCTTGCAGCCACCTGCCAAACTTTAGATTCCACCATCTGTTCTTCTCTTTTAGTGGTCTTGCGTAAATATCCTTCTGAAAATTCCTGGAAAGTTGATGGATCTGACAGCTGTGAGGTCTTTGCAGTTCAGTGTTCATCCATTTAAATTTCCTCGAGATTTAACAAGACAGCATCTTTAAGTTCATTGGCTGTTCTCTTGAATTCCCTGATATTATCTGACCCAGTGATTTGGCTCAGGAGGAAGTACATTTCTGGCAGTGTGTAGATGGACTGGATTGACAGATTGTCCTTCGTTGTGCCATGGAGAAAGTGAGGACTGCACATGCTGGAGATCAGTCAAAATGTGTGGCGCTGGAAAAGCACAGCAGGTCAGGCAGCATCCGAGGAGCAGGAGAGTCGACATTTCGGGCATAAGCCCTTCCTCAGGAATGAGGGGGTGGCCCAAGGGGGCTGAGTTATAAATGTGAGGGGGGTGGGGCTAGGAAGGTAGCTAGGAAGGCAATAAATAGATGAAAGTTGGGGGGTGGGGGTGAAGATGATAGGTCAGAGTGGAGGGTGGAATGGATAGGTGGGAAAGAAGAAGAACAGGTAGGACCGTTCAAGAGAGTGGTGCCAAGTTGGAGGGTTGGATCTGGGATAAGGTGGGGGAAGGGGAGGTGAGGAAACTAGTGATTCCATGTGGCTGGAGGAAAACAAGGCGGAAGATGAGGTGTTCTTCCTCCAGACATATTGACCCTGCGAGCTTTCGGAAATGGCTACCTGGATTTGTAAAGTCTGTGGTGAGGACAGACAATGGTCAAGATATTTAACAAGTCAGTCAGAATATGTGGAGTGAGAGGAACAGAATTAACATCTCACATTGAGGAACTTCTGTCAAATCTCAAAAAAGTGAGAAATACAACAGATTTAAGAAAAACAGGGGAAGGGCAGAGTGGAGGATAAGAAGGAAAGTTTAAAGACAGGAGAGTAGAGAGACGATGGTACAAAGTTAAAGGTCATGAAATGAGCAAGGAAAGAGAGAAGAGCAGGTTCTAAGTAGGATATAAACAAAACCTGCAGAATCAGTATCTGTTCTGTAGAAAAAAAAGGGAGTCATTGTTATATTGTCATGATCATCCACTTGAACCATCTGGGATGACTCAGAGAGTTTCACTCATACCAATCCTTTGTGTTGGCTTTAGCCTAAGCTATGATGTGGAGAAGGATAACCCCATGAACTGTTCAGAAATTGCTTTAAAAATACAGCAGGTCTGACAGCATCTGTGGAGAGAGAAACAGAGTTAATGTTTCTGGTCCAGTAAGCCTAAATCAGAACAGTTCCGAAGATGGGTCAGTGGACTCGAAATGTTAACCCTGCTTTCTGCCAACAGATGCTGCCAGACCTGCTGAGTTTTTCCAGCAATTACTATTTTTGTTTCTGATTTACAGGATCCACAATTCTTAGGGTTGTTTTGGGACTCTTCAGCAGATGGCCACAATCCAGACAAACAGTAAAGAGGTTTATTATGAATGAGTGAGCGAACGATTTTATTGTCACGTGCATTTTACAGTGGGAAGAACAGTAAAATACAGTGAAAAGCTTTTCCACTGTCACCACGATCTGGCACCATTTAAGCATAACAAAAAAAAGATTAAGCTTAAAGAGAGTCCTTCAGTCCTGAGCCATCTCAACACAATCAGCAATGCGTGTGATGCCATTCCCCTTCCACTGCCTCACCGCAGTCCACACCGGAACAAACCAACATCGAAGGTACCACTCTTGCGGTGCTATCTTTCACCAATTCATCTCTGCCACTGCCTCGTCGTTACCTGCACCAGACCCACCAACGTCAGAGTCATATCTCTTGCCACTGGGCTCACCTCCTCGATGTTGCCCTTCTGCCACTACTTTGCCAGATGTAACCAATGATGAAGTCGTCGATCCTCAGGCTGGGCCTACCTTGCTGACGTCGCCCCTGCTGATGTAACTGCTGCCAATTCTGATGCCAGGGCCCATGCTTACCCCAGTAAAGTAAGTAAAGGGCCCACTCGCCATCACCATGAATGTCCTATTCCTGTTCCTATGTTCCTGTATTCAAGTCAGATTTTTGAGACATTAAAGGCATGAAGGAGTATAGAAAGAAAATACATATGTGATGTTGAGATAAATGTTTAGCCATAATCAGACTGAATGGCAGAACAGGCTCAATGGGATGACTGGCTTGCTTCAGGTTTATCTTTCTATAATGTTCCTGCTGAAACTGATTTCCTGCTATTGTACCAAGATATTTTAGTTTTCATATCAGAGTAAATTGTCCATTGCATGGGTGTGATGTCATTCTTCTTCAAAGAGTGCAGAATTTAACTTTCAGTGAGCAATATAATGGGAGGTCTATTAGATCAGCTTCTCTGAAGCTCTTCAGCCACGTCCTGAAGCAGACTCATTATAACAGCCACAACTGAAGAAGATCTATGAGATGGCAAAGTAGATTATATCCCCAATGTTACCTGCAAGTTGTTCTAAAGACAAAGTTAAACCTGCCAAGTTAATAATGCTGAGGAAGTGTTCCAAGTGGTTAACCTTTCACAAATCTTCACTTCAAAGAGTTTTTTTTAATATAGAACTCTTGCTAACCCCTGTGTTTCAGTGATAGTAGTTGGAGAATTATGTAGATTTTATTGGCAGTATTTCTAACACATTGTTTTGTTTTGTTCTGTTCAGTCCCTGGGGTTTTTGCTCCAATGAAAATTCTGCTCTTATGAAATGAAAAAATGGCACCCTGCAATGGAAAATTGTGAAGCCCTCTCATCAGAGAATCATAAGGATTTCCAGCATGGAAAGAGCCCACTCAGCTGATCATGTCTGCACCAGTCATAAGCCTAACCCTATTCGAGTCCATTCATAAAAAATACTTCTCAAATGCTGTGATGGCTCCAGCCTTTACCATCCTTTCAGGCAACGATTTCCAGATACCCATTGCATTATTTGTAATAAGGTCAGCCAGGTGGACCTCATAGAATATGGTTTCCCTAACTGGGGCTGTTAAACTGGTCCAATCAGGGAGCCCTGGCTGACAGATATAAACAGGAGTGCCAGAGGGTCTGTTCACTCTGAGAGCTGGCTCTGAGGGAACTGGATCAGTGTCAAGGTCTCTCCACATGTAAATAAAGGATGAGTTGGTGATGGGATACTGGACATAATGCAGTTGTTTCGCTCACCAGCCTCTGGGACATAAATAAGTTCTCCCTTAAACTCTCTCTAGAAGCTCATGCTCCTAACTTTGAATGTATAACCTGTGGTTATTGACCCCTATAGGTCCAAAGGGGAAATGTTTCTTTCTATATTCTGTAACTATGCCCCTCTCAATTTCATAGATTTATATCAGGTCCATTCATCGTTTTCTGCTAACTGCGGCCGATCTGGTTTCTCTTCAGTGTTATACTGCTAAATCCCAGGTCATACCCTGGTGAATCTCCTTAGCAATGCAGAGGTTAGGTTAGCCTGTGAGGAATGGGAGGTCTATTAGACCAGGTCACCTTCTTGGCCCTGAAGCTGTTCAGTCATGTCCTGAAGCAGGCTCACTACAACAGCCATAACTGAAGATGATTGATTAGATGGCAAAGTTGATTATATCCCCAATGTTACCTGCAAATTGTTCTAAAGACAAAGTTAAACTTACCAAATTAATAATGCTGAAGAAATGTTCCAAGTGATTGCCTTTTCACACATCTTCACTTCAAATAATTTTTTTTTGACGTAGAGATCTTGCTAACCCTTGTGTTTCAGTAATAGTAGCCAGACAAAAGCTAGTTCTGGAAGGTTCTCAGATCAAATTTGTGTGCTCTCAATCTGTGATGAAGGGTACACCTTACCATTACCCGACCAGGTAGGACGGTCTGTTCTGGCCCTACATTGTTCTGTTACTGATTTACAAACAGGCAGGTTAGTTCAGACCACATCAGTGACCACCGTAAACCATCAATTTACCAGTGACCACACATTAAAAAATATCCTTTGGCTGTACAGTGAATAAGAATGCGCTGAACTGGTGAAAGGCACTATATAAATTCAAGTCTTCATTGCCGAGCACAAAGGAGCCTGACTGTAATTGTCAGGAACTAATCACCTTAATCTCAAAACGACTGTGCAGAAGTTCTTTAGTTTATTTAGTTTTTATTTAATCAACATATTTTTCCTAATCAATCTGTTCAGGGATGTTATTACAGAAGTCTGGAGAAGGTGGGAATCCAGTTCTCTCAGTTCAGGGGTAGGGATGCTACAAGAGGGGGAATTCTTCAGCTTACTGTCCTAGGCCCAACCATCATCACCTTCCCGTCATCATAAGGTCAGAAGTGGGGATGTTCATTGATAATTGCATGATGTTCAGCATCATCCATGACTCCTCAGGTACTGAAGTAGTCCATGTTCGAATACAGTTACATTCAGACCTGAGCTGATAAATGGCAAGGAGCATTTGTTCCACTCAAGTGACCATGTACAACAAGATAAAATCTAACCATCTGACATTCAGTGGATCACCATCACTAAAGCCCCACCATCAACAGCCAAGGGGGTACCATTTTTCAGCAATTGAAGTGCACAAGGCACTTAAAAACTGTGGTCACAGGAGCAAATCAGAGGTTGGGGATTTTGAATGGATCACTATCCACTTGCAATCTTCCCTCAAAGTCACACTTGTAACTATATTAGCATTCCCTGATTACACTTCGGTTAAATAGTGCCATGGGTATGTCTATAGCACATAAAAAACATAGAGAAGAAGCGTCCATGAGTAGAAGAGACCAGAACCCAGAGGCACAGCTGCAGAGGGAAGGGTTGACTCTTATGGGGAGGAATTTCTTCAGCCAGAGAGTGGTGAATCAGTGGAACTCATCACCACAGAACGCTGTGGAGACCAAGTCATTGTGTGTTTTTAAGGTAGAGAGATATAGGTTCTTGATAAGTTAGGGGATCAAAGATTACATGGAGAAGGCAGGAGCATGGATTTGAGAAACATAGTAGCCATGATTGAATAGTAGAGAAGACTTTTTGTTAGATTAGATTCCTTACAGTGTGGAAGCAGGCCCTTTGGCCCAACCAGTCCACACCGACCCTCTGAATAGTAACCCACCCAGACCCATTTCCCTCTGATTAAAGCACTAAACACCACGGGCAATTTAGCATGGCCAACTCATCTGACCTACACATCTTTGGACAGGCTGAATGACCTAACTCTGCTGCTCTATCTTGTGGCTATTTGACAGATAAGGCTGAGAATCTGTACCAGTCCAAACTAATGAAAGGTTATTGACTACTTAGAGAGACATGGTTCAGTAGAACACTGTAGACTCTTCTTGCTCAGTCCTGTCCTATCTTATCTGACACAACCAATGGTGCGCTCCAGCTGTCAGCATAGCAGCTCTTAAACCCTGATGTTATAGTCGAACTCAACTGATTTATGTAAGAATTTATTTCAGAGCACAGAACCTGATACCCATATTTGCCCAATTTGTTCAGTTTAGTAGAACATTTAACTCATAATGGACTCAGGTCAACTCAGGACATGTCTTGTCAATGTGCTCACAAGTCAAGAAATTAAAAAATCACTGCAGGGAACAGGGACCGATTGGATTTTTGAAAAATGGCTATGTTGGGACTTCGAGTGGATGTGGGATGCACTCGTTGTTTTTTGAATGAGATTAAGCTGATGAAAGACTAGCATTTCAGTGGGAACCTGTAATCAGGAACATCTTCACATTTATGTATTTTTTTAAAAAACATATCCTAATGATGTTAAAAATCACACAACACCAGGTTATAGTCCAACAGGTTTAATTGGAAGCACACTAGCTTTCGGAGTGACGCTCCTTCATCAGGTGATAGTGGAGGGCTCGATCTTAACACAGAATTTATATCAAAAATTTAGTGTGATGTAACTGAAATTATACATTGAAAAATTGATTGTCTGTTAAGCCTTTCATCTGTTAGAATACAGTGATAGTTTCACTTCTTTCATGTGTAAATCACAAAACCCTTTTTTTAAAGTTGCATTCTCGGGTTAGCTGTTAACAATGGTGATATCTAGATAATATGTTGAAGGTGTTAGCCTCCTGTGTTCTCTGTCTATGACCTGATGTTTAGATTGATTCTAATCTAAAAAGTGAGATAACAGAGTTTTACATAAATTCATGCAGTTTTTGAGCAAAGTACAATGTAACTCTGCAAGTACAAATTCACCCCACAAAATATATGTGTGCATGTGGGTCTTTGTCTGTATGTGTGTGTGTGTGTGTGTCTGGGTTGGGGGTTGTGAGTGTGAGAAAGTGTGTGTGTTTGTGTGTGTGTGTGTGTGTGTGTGTGTGTGTGTAGTGAGTGCAGAGTGTCTTAAGTCTGTGAGGGGGTGCATGTGTGAGTGTGGGAGTGTGTGTGTCTATAAGGGTGGGTGTGGGTGTTTGTGTGTGCGTCTGTGTGTACCTGTGTCCGTGTGTATGTGAGAGTGTGTGTGTGTAGGAGTATCCATGTGTGTGTGTATAATGCAATGGTGGTCACCTGTAATGTGACATGAACCCAAGGTCCCAGTTGAGGCCCTCCCTCTGGGGACCAAACTTAGCTATCAGCCTCTGCTCGGCCACTTTTCGCTGCTGCTCATGTCGCATTACAGGTGATTACCATTGCACTACACACACACACACAGATATTCCTACACACACACACACTCTCACATACACACAGACTCACATACACGCACACAGACACCCTTATAGACACACACACTCCCACACATGCACCCCCTCACAGACTTAAGACACTCTGCACTCACTACATACACACACACACACACACTTTCTCACACTCACAACCACCAACTCAGACAGACACACACACACAGACAAAGACCCACATGCACACATATATTTTGTGGGGTGAATTTGTACTTGCAGAGTTACATTGCACTTTGCTCAAAAACTGCATGAATTTATGTAAAACTCTGTTATCTCACTTTTTAGATTAGAATCAATCTAAACATTAGGTCATAGACAGAGAACACAGGGGGCTAACACCTTCAACATATTGTCTAGCTATCACCATTGTTAACAGCTAACCCGAGAATGCAACTTTAAAAAAAGGGTTTTGTGATTTACACATGAAAGAAGTGAAACTATCACTGTATGCTAACAGATGAAAGGCTTAACAGACAATCAATTCTTCAATGTATAATTTCAGTTACATCACACTGTAAATTTTTGCTATAAATTCTGTGTTACGATTAAGCCCTCCACAATCACCTGATGAAGGAGCGTCACTCCGAAAGTTAGTGTGCTTCTAATTAAACCTGTTGGACTATAACCTGATGTTGTGTGATTTTTAACTTTGTACACCCCAGTCCAACACCGGCATCTCCAAATCATATCCTAATGACATCAGTTCAGAATATTTTGTGCCATTAGAAGCCTCATGAAATACAGAAACCAAAGGTCAGCAACAAGAGAAGCAGCTGGATGTACTTATCAGTTCATCATATTAGGTTTTGCGTCAAAGCAAACTAAATGCCAAGCTATATACGTGCAAGATGTGTATCAAGCGTCAAGTATAATTTCAATGTTACGCTGACAGAGACCTTAAGGGTCTAGAGCAATAGCTGGAAGTCAAAACAAAGGCTGAAATTTTAGTGGTGTAGCAGAGAGCCTTTCCTCTCCATGTACCTGTCAAAATGTCTTTTAAATGTTGTAATTGTATTTGCCTCCACCACTTCTTCTGGCAGTGTGTTCAATATATGCACCACCCTCTGTGTGACAAAGTTGCCCTTTATGTCCTTTTCAAATCTTTCCCCTATCACTTTAAACCTTTCCCCTCTAGCTTTGGAGTCCTCTACCCTTGGAAAAAGACCTTGGCTATTCACCCTATCCATGCCCCTCATAATTTTATAAACCTCAACAAGGTCACCCCTCAGCATCCTACACTCCAGGGAAAAAAGTCCCAATCGATTCAGCATCTCCTTAGAAGGCAAACCCTCCAGTCTCAGTAGCAGCCTTGTAAATCTTTTCTTCACCTTTTCCAGTTTAGCGACATGCTACCTATAGCAGAGTGACCAGAATTGTACGCAGTAATCAAGTGTGGCCTTATCAATGACTTATACAGCCATAACATTGCATCCCAAGTACTGTCAATGGTCGAACTGATGAATGCAATCATGCCAAGTGCCTTCTTTACCAACCTGCCCATCTGTGATGTCACTTTCAAGGAACTGTGTACCTGCATCCCTCGGTCTCTCCCTTCAACCACACTGTCCATAGCCCTACCATTAACTGTTTAAGTCCTGTCCTGGTTTGTCTTACCAAAATACAGCACCTCAATAATATCTAAATCAAACTCTATCTGCCATCCCTCAGCTGATTGATTCAGTTGATTAAGATCCTCTAGTCCTCTTAGATAACCTTCTTCACTGTCCACTATACAACCAATTTTTGTGTCATCCACAAACTTACTAGCCATGCTTCCTATGTTCTCATCCAAATCGTTTTTTATAAATGACAAACTATAGTGGACCCAGCATGGATCCTTGTGGCATACTGCTGGTCACAGATCTCCAGTCTAAACAGTAACCTTCTCATACCACCTTCTGTATCCTACAGTCAAACCAACTTTATATCCAATTGGCTAGCTCTCTCTGAATCCCATGTGATCTGACCTTACTAACCAGTCTACCACGTGGAACCTTGTCGAAGTCCTTGCTAAAGTCCACGTAGACAAAGCTCTACCACTCTGCCTTCCTCGGTCTTCTTGGTCACCCTTTCAAAAATCTCAGTCAAGTTTGTGAGACACAACACAAACACATGTTGCTAAGAGAACTGCTGTGACCCAGGCCAAATCATATCTTGGTGACTCAATCCATCCTCCTTTAGCCAGCAGTTTAATCGGAGTTGAAACCAGCTGAAACAATTGGAGGATGAAGAGCCTGTCATCCCAGTGAGTGAAAGGCAGATGATAGTGAATTAAAAGCCAATTTTCCACACCACTCCTGGCAAAGAACATTGAACAGAAGATGGAATGTAGATTCGCGATCATGTGTTGTCCACAACCAGCTGAGCTGAGTGTTATGCCTCGTTGGTTCACTACTCCAAAGTTAAAACAACATAAAAATAATTCTCTGCTCAGAGCAAACCACCTGCTATCCCAACTCAGGAGGAACTCTATTTTTATTGAGTTAAACATCACACAACACCAGGTTATAGTCCAACAGGTTTAATTGGAAGCACACTAGCTTTCGGAGCGACGCTCCTTCATCAGGTGATAGTTGAGGGCTCAATCGTAACATAGAATTTATCGCAAAAATTTACAGTGTGATGTAACTGAAATTATACATTGAAAAATTGATTGTCTATTAAGCCTTTCATCTGTTAGAATACAGTGATAGCTTCACTTCTTTCATGTGTAAATCACAAAACTTTTTTAAAAATAGTTGCATTCTTGGGTTAGCTGTTAACAATGGTGATAGCAAGACAATATGTTGAAGGTGTTAGCCCCCTGTGTTCTCTGTCTATGACCTGATGTTTAGATTGATTCTAATCTAAAAAGTGAGATAACAGAGTTTTACATAAACTCATGCAGTTTTTGAGCTCAGAGTTCTACATGAATGCATGCAGTTTTTGAGCAAAGTACAATGTAACTCTGCAAGTACAAATTCACCCCACAAAATATATGTGTGCATGTGGGTCATTGTCTGTCTGTGTGTCTGTCTGGGATGGGGGTTGTGAGTGTGAGAAAATGTATCGTGTGTGTGTGTAGTGAGTGCAGAGTGTCTTAAGTCTGTGAGGGGGTGAATGTGAGAGTGTGGGAGTGTGTGTGTGTCTGTAAGGGTGTGTGTGGGTGTCTGTGTGTATATGTGTCCATGTGTATGTGAGAGTGTGTGTGTGTAGGAGTATCTGTGTGTGTGTGTGTGTAGTGCAATGGTGGTCACCTGTAATGTGGCATGAACCCAAGGTCCCGGTTGAGGCCCTCCCTATGGGTACCGAACTTAGCTATCAGCCTCTGGGCATCCTTGCCTGCAACGTACAAGACAGACAATGTTGGTTGAGTCACATGAGTACCTGCCATGATGGTGGGAGGTGTTCCCACACGTAATGGTGGTATCTATGTTCACACTCTGATACGTCTTGCAGTGTCTACTGTGACAGGGTTGTATGGAGTTGTCCTGAGAGCCAGGCAGTTTGCTACAAACAACGATCTTGCTACGAACAACATCAGACGAATGAGACTCCGGGAATTCTTTCAAGGTGCCGGCAGTGATCCCAATGAGCCCACTGATGAACTGGAACAGTCATCACAGGGATCTGTAGAGGAGTGACCAAAGAAGGTGTCAACATGGACCCCACCGGAGGGCTGCTGCCCTGGGCTTGACAGGTATGCTCAAACCGTCAAGAAATGTATAAATGCCAGATACATCAGCCGTACCCAGAAGGTAGAGCAAAACATCACCCATTCACAGCGCAATGCCATCCAGGCTCTCAAAACCAATCACAACATTGTCATCAAACCAGCAGATAAAGGAGAAGCCGTTGTCATTCAGAATAGAACTGCAAGGAAGTGTACCGACAACTGAACAACCAGGAACACTACAGGCAACCACCGGCTGATCCGACCAAACAACATACCCGAGAATTAAACACACTGATCAGAACTTTGGATCCAGTCCTTCAGAGTTCCCTACACGCCCTCATCCCACGTACTTCTCGTGTAGGCGACTTCTACTGCCTTCCAAAGGTACACAAAGCCAACACACCGGGACGTCCCATCGTGTCGGGCAATGGGACCCTATGTGAGAATCTCTCTGGCTATGTGGAAGGCATCTTGAAACCTATTGTACAGGGGATCTCTAGCTTCTGTCGCAACACTATGGATTTCTTACAGAAACTCAGCACCCACAGACCAGTCGAACCGGAAACATTCCTCATCACAATTGACGTTTCCACACTCTATGCCAACATCCCCCACAATTATGGCATCGCGGCAACAGCCTCAGTACTCAACACCAACAACTGGCAATCTCTGAACACCATCCTACAACTCATCCACTTTATCCTCGATCATAATGTCTTCACCTTTGACAACCAGTTCTTCATCCAGACACACGGAACAGACATGGGGACCAAATTTGCACCCCAATATGCCAACATTTTTATACACAGGTTGGAACAAGACTTCTTCTCTATGCAGGATCTCCAACCAACATTATACACCAGGTACATTGATGACATTTTCTTCCTCTGGACCCATGGCGAGGAGTCACTGGTAAAACTACACAGTGACATCAACAAGTTTCATCCCACCATTAAACTCACCATGGGCTACTCTCGACTGTCTGCCTCATTCTTGGACATATGCGTCTCCATCAAGGATGGACACCTCAGCACCACACTCTACCGCAAACCCACAGACAATCTCACAATGCTACACTTCTCCAGCTTCCACTCAAAACATATTAAAACAGCCATTCCCTATGGACAAGCGCTACGCATACACCGGATCTGCTCAGATGAGGAGGAATGTGACGGACACCTGGAAGTACTGAAGGATGCCCTCACAAGAACGAGGTATGATGCTCAACTCATTGACTGCCAGTTCTGATGTGCCACAGCAAGGAACTGTAATGACCTCCTCAGGAGACAGACACATGCTGCAACTGACGGGGTACCCTTCGTTGTTCAGTACTTCCCAGGAGCTGAAAAATTACACCATGTTCTTCGTGACCTGCAACACATTAACAATGAGGATGAGCACCTCACCAAGACCTTCCCCACACCTCCACCACTTGCCTTTAAACAATCGCTAAACCTCAAACAGATTGTTGTTTGTAGCAAGCTGCCCGGCTCTCAGGATAACTCCATACAACCCTGTCACGGTAGACGCTGCAAGACGTGTCAGAGTGTGGACATAGATACCACTATTACACGTGGGGACACCTCCCACTTTGTACATGGCAGGTACTCATGTGACTCAGCCAACGTTGTCTATCTCATACATTGCAGGCAAGGATGCCCAGAGGCATGGTACATTGGGGAAACCAAGCAAAGGCTACAACAACGGATGAATGGGCACCGCACAAAAATCAACAGACAGGAGGGTTCCCTCCCAGTTGGGGAACACTTCAGTGGTCCAGGACATTCAGCCTAGGACCTTCGGGTGACCATCCTCCAAGGTGGACTTCGGGACAGGCAGCAGAGAAAAGTGGCCGAGCAGAGGCTGATAGCTAAGTTCGGTACCCACAGGGAGGGCCTCAACCGGGACCTTGGGTTCATGTCACATTACAGGTGACCACCATTGCACTACACACACACACAGTCTCACATACACATGGACACATATACACACAGACACCCACACACACCCTTATAGACACACACACTCCCACACTCACACATGCACCCCCTCACAGACTTAAGACACTCTACACTCACTACACACACACACACACACACACACACACACACACACACACCCCAACCCAGACAAAATATATGCACACATATATTTTGTGGGGTGAATTTGCACTTGCAGAGTTACATTGTACTTTGCTCAAAAACTGCATGCATTCATGTAGAACTCCGTTATCTCACTTTTTAGATTAGAATCAATCTAAACATCAGGTCATAGACAGAGAACACAGGAGGCTAACACCTTCAACATATTGTCTAGCTATCACCCATTGTTAACAGCTAACCTGAGAATGCAACTTTAAAAAAACGGTTTTGTGATTTACACATGAAAGAAGTGAAACTATCACTGTATTCTAACAGATGAAAGGCTTAACAGACAATCAATTTTTCAATGTATAATTTCAGTTACATCACACTGCAAATCTTTGCTATAAATTCTGTGTTACGATTGAGCCGTCCACTATCACCTGATGAAGGAGCGGCGCTCTGAAAGCTAGTGTGTTTCCAATTAAACCTGTTGGACTATAACCTGGTGTTGTGTGATTTTTAACTTTGTACACCCCAGTTCAACACCGGCACCTCTGAATCATAGTTTTTTTGACAAAGCCATTCCTCCAGTCCAACCTCCAGACCCTGTTTGCAGCCACCTTTTCCTTCCAACCTTTCACTGTCAATTGCTTTTTGGTATTTTATTCATTTATGGGATGTGGGCATCACTGGCTAGGTCAGTAAGTATTGCCTGTTCCTCATTGCTGTGATGGTAGTAAGACAACAACTTGTACCTTTGCAGTTCATGAGTTGTAAGTTTACCTGCAGTGCTGTTAGAAACACTGTTCCAGGATTTTGACCAAGCAGCAGTGAGGGAATGATGATATATTTCCAAGTTGGAACAGGAAGTAGCTTGGAGGGGAACTTTTAGGGGATGGTGTTCCTGTGCATCTGGTAGCCTTGTCCCTCCAGATAGTGGAGGTTGTGGGTTTAGATTTGACTTAAGTTTAGATTTAGGTTTTATTGTCACATGTACTCAAATACAGGGTACAAGAAAAGAGTGAGAAGTGTACAATTTGCGACACGGTACAAAGGAAGTATTGTTTGTACTATACAAGGCATTGGCGAGACTACACTTAGAGTATTGGGCACAGTTTGAAGTACAAAGTACCTCAGTGCAAAATCTTAGGAACGGAAATATAGAAGTAAAGAGATCAGCTAAAAATGTTCAGCACTATAGTTTTATTAGCAGCTGTAAATGAGGAGCCTGGGTGAGCTGAGAGAAAGGCAAAAGTAAGGACAGCAGATGCTGGAGATCAGAGTTGAGAGTTCGATGCTGGAAAAACACTGCAGGTCAGGCAGCATCCGAGAAACAGGAGAATCGACGTTTCAGGCATAAGCCCTTCATCATTCCTAATGATGGGCTTATGCCTGAAACTTTCATTCTCCTGCTCCTCGGATGCTGCCTGACCTGCAGTGCTTTTCCAGCATCACATTCTCAACTGAGGTAAGGGCAAAATGAGATCAGCCATTATCAAATTAGATAATGGAGAAGTATCCAGGTGATGAATTGTCGATTCCTGCTCCTAGTTCTGTTGTTCTTTTGTGAGTTTGCACCTTAAATAAGTTTGTGAGGCAGAGTTTAAGATCTCAGCCTGCAAGCCACTGTCTTTCCAGAAATATGATGGTATTACTTTGAAATCTTCCCTCAACAAAATAGCAGGAACTATTACTTCATGGATGGCTGCATCAGAAATGAAACTGAGGATCAATCGATAGCCAACTTACTGATTAGAAGGATAACATCTGTGATTAAAACAATTATAATGCAAGGTGAAAGGAGTTGAATTTTCAATTGAGAAGTATTCAGCTGAGGCAACCTTTCTGAACTGGTCATGCTCAAATCCTATTTTATTGTCGAGGTTTTAAATAGTTCTAAACATTGGATCTAACATCCTCAGACGCTGATGAAACGGTGACTGACCCAAACCATTCCACAGCTATTCAAACATTTTATTTTTAGCTCCATTCCTTCCGACCTGATCCGCTGTTCACTTGGTTTTATTAGTTTGGAAATAAAACTATCCTGTCTATTGATGTTAAATACGTTTGAATTAGTTCACGGCTCAGGAATAATGGGCCAAATAGACTCATTCTTTGCTGTATCATTCGATGATTCATGTTTACTGTCTGAGCAGAGTAAAACAGGTGCAGTCCCTTTGCACAAACATGATGAGCTATTTATGACTGAACACCAAGGGTGATTTAGCAACGAAAGGGTAATTGCTTCATTGCATTATAAACAGAGTTTGCTTGAAACTGTAATCATTTACTTGTGTGACTTGCAGGGAAAGGTATGAAGAGCATGGAGTTCTCACTCCTCAGTCAAATGTTGGTACCTGTCTGCATCAGTCACCACTCAGTCTGTAGCCCTTTTAGCTCCCAGTTAGAATATTACAAGCATTAAAGACCACGAGATATGGGAGCAGAATTCAACCATTTGGCCCATCAATTTGGCCTCACTATTTAATGATGGCTGATTTGTTTATCAACCCCATTCTCCAGCCTTGTCTCCGTAACCCTTGATTCCCTTGCTTATCTAGAATCTACGTATCTTTTTTACGTGTATCAATGACTTGACCTCCACAACCTTCTGTGACAATGAGTTCCACAGATTCACCGTTCTCTGAAAGTGAAGGCAAAAAAAAAAACAGGGCTTGTCTGGGATGAGTCCAGGACCTCTCACATACCACAAGCCCCTAAGAGAGAACCATATCCCTGGACCAACGCACCAGTGACAGAAGCACTACACTGAAATCAAACAATCAGAACTTGTCTGGGATTTTAGGCCCTCTCAAGCTCCTGTACAGTATAAGCCACAAAGTGAGCCATTGATAAATAGATGCTTGCTTAATGGCACTATTACTGTCACTAGCTTTCAACTCCAGTTGTCATTTGAGCTCATGTCCCCAGCTCATTAACCAGGGCCTCTGGATTACTAGTTACATTTACTCCACTGTCCCTCTTAAGAGTTGGAAAGTGAGTGTGTGTGAACTGTAAACTGAATTGTCAGATTTCCACTTCTTACTGGGGAAGAAGTCTCAACGTTTGGGACAGCAGTAAGTTGAACAGTACCCCAGTAGCACCACAGTAGTGGCCACTGCTGGGACTGTAAGCCACCCACAAAGATATAAATCATTGGTATTGGGCAAGGAACATTTTCTAATCTTCGATGAGTGTGGGGGAATGCGCTTTGACACATGGGCATGAGATAGAAGGGGATTCAAAACAAAAAAAAACGTATTACTTGGAAATGAACATAGTGATCATACTGGAGCATGGTTCTAAGGTATGCAAAAGAAGTCAGACCATACAGTGCAGAAAGAGACCATTCAGCCCACCAAGTCTATACTAATTCTCCGAAGAGTATCCCACCCAAACCCAACTCCCCCCTTCTCCATAACCCTACATTTCCTGTGCCTAATCCACCCGGCCTGCTCATCCCAAGACAGTAAGGGACAATTTAGCATGGCTAATCCACCTAACCTGCATTTTTTGGACAGTGGGAGGAGACCCACACAGACAGAGAGAATGTTTAATGTCCACACACCTCACTGGAATCAAACCCAGGTTCCTAGTCATGTGAGACTACACTGAGCCACCATGCAACCCTCAAAAGGATCAGAGAATGCAGATATCTATCCCACTCTCTCTCACATGCAAAGCAGATGCTCTACCATTTGGAGGTAACTCCATCTCTATATTGATCATTTTCACGTTTTACTGGTTTTTCCTTCTGGGACATTTTCAATGTGCAATGCACAAAACTTACCTTCAAATATAATACCCTACCTTGCATTCCCAGACTTTAAAACGTTTTTCAAAGAAATAGGCTGCCCTTGCCTATCGTATAATGGCAGAGACTTGGATAATGTTGAGGTTTATACATTAGAAAGAAGGAGAAAAGGTGCTGGAGAAACTCAGTAGGTCTGGCAGCATCTGTGGACAGAAAAAACAGAGTTAACTCCGATATTTCAGTTTGTGTTTCCACATTCCCAACTATCTCAATCACCTTTGATTCCCTGATCTAACAACAATCAATCCATCTGTCTTAAAAATATTCACCTGTCCTTTGTGAGAAAAGTGACAGTGACAGTATTTAACAGGCCTAGGGTGAGAAACATTCCCCTGTTCAAATCTGAGTTTCCAATTTTGAGCCCTAAACATTTGCATTCAACCTATGTAAATGCAATTCTGACATGGTCCACTGCATCTAACAAGGTCAAATTCATATCCTGGCCTTTTTCCATTACCTCTGTACTCCTACCTCCAGACTTTATCTCTATGGCGATCCCATTTTTAATTCATGTGACCTCATTTGAAAACAGTTGAGTGTTATTTAAAGGGGTGGAGAGGATTTGTTGAATGGGGAACAGAAGGTGGGAATTTTCATTACTTCCAAGAATCCAGTCAAAATACCTTTGCCATTTTTTTTCTTAGAGTGAGCAAAACCTCAGATACTCCTGTTTTTTTAAAATTTATTTTAACCCCCACACTACCGCCTAACTGTGGTTGTGCTTATTTTTCCCCAGCGCCCATGGTGTGTGTGTGCAGGTGTGAGACACAGTGAGAGACACAATGTGCATGAATTTTTATTCAGTTTCCACCACCAGGAAGAAAGGAAACACCCAAGTGGCCAGTGACACGCGATGCCCTTCAAATCAAAGGGCAATGCTGTGTGATCAAACAGTGAAGGGGACGGCAGGGATTAAATCAAAATAGAATTGGAGGGGGAAATAATACACTCCACTCCCTGCGGCACCCACCTCTCCCTGAACAACTCCATGGTGTTGGTGGACACCGCGTGCTCCTTCTCCAAGGACACCCGGGCCCTAACGTAACTGCGGAAGAGGGGCAGGCAGTCGGCCCTAACGACCCCCTCCATGGCCCACTGCCTGGACCCGTTTATGACCAGTTTGGCCAGGCCCAGGACCCAGGAGGTCTTCAGACCTGCCCTCCCTCCCTCCTCCGTACCGGGTGCCCGAGGATCAAGAGCGTGGGACTGAAGTGCAACTAAAAGCAGAGGAGAAGGTTTTTAAGAAAATCAAAAAGGGAGTGCAAACGCCCACACCCAATATGCACATGGTCCACGGACTCCACAGCGCCACAGAACAAGCAGTTGGGCTGGGAGTCCATGAACCACCACAATCTGCATTTGCAGGGGACTGCTGCTGCAGCACCCTCTACCCCAGATCCCCGAGAGAAAGGGGGAGGACTCCCATGTAGACAGCCCTCCACTGGGGATCCCCACCGCCTGGTGGATCTTTGCTATTCGTTTTTTAACCCCCACACTACTGCCTAACTGCGGACCTTTGCCATTCTTAATACATCCATGGAAGCCTTCTATTGTTTAATAGAATGATTGAACAGATTGAGCAGGGGGCTGACAGATCAGCCAATCAGGGTAGCAAATTGTTGTCTCATCGACCAACCTCTTGGAGAAGTCAATTCCAGTTAATAGTCTCTGCTCAATACCACTATTGCAGCTTCTGAGACTTGCTATCTCATGCAAGTCATTGATTAGGGTCATGGCCCACAGTTTGAGAATTATTGTTCAAAGCATTGGTCAACAAATAGCAAATTCCTGAGTGTGAGACGTAGCCTGCCTTTGTAGAATTAACTGGTAATTCAATCGTGGCCAAGTATCAGATGCACACTGAGATTTGTAATCATGCGAAATGACAGCTTTCAAGTAAAGGAAAGACAATGCAAGTATAAGAATTGGTGTTCACGGTGAGAAATAGAAATAAAAAGGATGTAGGGCTAAAAGAAATTGGACTGCTTGATCGTGATTGAGAGTTTTCCAAAAGGCAAGCGGAAGTGACAGAGAGACTTGTGGTCAGGAATCCCATACTTCTTAGTTTCATGATGCATTGTAGAGCTTTTCTCCAAATTATCTTTGACTATAACTCAAAATTACTTCTTTGGTTATGGAGTTTGAGGCCTCAGAGAGAAGATGATGGCACCTAACCTGGCAACGTAGAGAAGGGCCATTTTCCTGCAATGTTGGGCATTCCTCCAGGAGGCTGAACCTGCCTGGATGGCAATCTTAGACAAGGCTTGCATGGTCTTGGATTCATGGCCTCCATGGATCATGACGGATGGGTGTAAAGGGCATGAAGATCTCCAAGATCCTGCCCACAAAACAGGGCACAGGTCTACCCCGATCTTCCTTTTTTGGAAAGTATCAGGAGCCATGCAGGGCAGCTCCGGATTGACAGTTTTGCTCCATGTACACCACAGGCTTTTAAAGATGGCATGAATGCAGTGGATGCTGGTCCTTTGATGTATATTGGCCGAGTGGTGAGTTGTTCTAGGCATAACGTATAGACATTCGGATGAGAGACATC
Source organism: Chiloscyllium punctatum (assembly GCF_047496795.1). Lineage (NCBI taxonomy): Eukaryota > Metazoa > Chordata > Chondrichthyes > Orectolobiformes > Hemiscylliidae > Chiloscyllium > Chiloscyllium punctatum. The sequence goes on from NC_092764.1 coordinate 14,418,325, forward strand.
ATTGGGTTGTGGCAGGTAATTAATGAGGCCAGTTTAGTAAGCTTGGGCAAGAGAACTCAATAGCTTCTCTGATGGTGAACCTTTCAAAAAATACAATAAAACTCAGACTAAGCTAAAAGAGCACAAAATTCATCATGTTTTGAGTCTAGAAGAGTCATTGAAACATCAACTCTGTTTCTCATCCACAGATGCGGCAGACCTGCTGAGTTCCTCCAGCACTTTCCACTTTTATTTTGGATTTCCAACATCTGAAGTATTTGTTTTAATTAAATATCTCAGTGTGATCCCTAAATGACCAACACCTCCTCTTGATAATGAGTAGCTGTGCATTACCACACACTTCCAGCTCGACCTCCATCCAGTCCTGAAATAGGTGGGAGTTGAGAGTTTCAACATTTGTTTTGCCATCTCTGCCTTCAGTGTTTCCACTTTTCTGTTTAATTGGAACATTATTTCACTCAATTATAGTTTGGCAGAGTGATCATCATTGTGATAAAGAGAGCCCCCCACTGGAGGATTGGAATAAGGTTTGCTTCAGTAACACTGACTGAGGTTACAATGAAGGACTCTCTTTCTCAACCTCTGCCCTCACCCAAAGCATCATGACCCTCAGGTAGAGCCACAGCCAGTCAGCTCTCTCTAATGAGAGTGCAGCCCATGATCTGGTGAAACTGTGGTGAGTTTACCTTTACCTGACCCGCTTCACTAACAGCACATTGAAGGACTAGCCTATTAACAATTGCTGCAATAATTGTTAATTTTTCATTGATAGGTGCTTGACTTATGGGAGAGGTGATGGCCTAGAGGTGATGGCCTGGACTGCTAATCCTGAGACCCAGGTAATGTTCTGGGGACCTGGGTGAATTCAGTAAAAATCTGGAATAAGAGTCTCTTGATGCCCATGAATCCATTGTTGATTGTCAGGTTAAAACCCATCTAGTTCACTAATGCCCTTTAGGGAGGGAAACTTTCATCCTTACCTGGCCTATACGTGACTCCAGACCCACAGCATTGCTGTTAACTGTAGGCAATCGAGGGGGGACCTTACAGAGGTTTATAAAATCATGAGGAGTATAGATAAGGTGAATGCAGGTGCCTTTTCCCTGGGTGAGGAATTTCAAGGCTGGGGGGCATATTTTTAAGGAGAGAGGTGAAAGATGCAAAAAAGACATGGGGGCAACTTTTTTACACAGAAAGTGGAATGAACTTAGACAATAGACAATTGATGCAGGAGTAGGCCATTCTGCCCTTCGAGCCAGCACCACCATTCATTATGATCATGTCTGATCATCCTAAATCATTATCCTGTTCCTGCCTAATCCCCATAACCCTTGATTCCACTATCCTTAAGAGCTCTATCCAACTCTTTCTTGAAAGTATCCAGAGACTGGGCCTCCACAGCCTTCTGGGGCAGAGCATTCCACACGCCCACCACTCTCTGGGTAAAGAAGTTTCTCCTCAACTCTGTTCTAAATGGCCTACCCCTTATTTTTAAACTGTGTCCTCTGGTTCTGGACTCACCCATCAGTAGAAACATGCTTCCTGCCTCCAGAGTGTCCAATCCTTTAATATCTTATACATCTCAATCAGATCCCCTCTCAGTCTTCTAAACTCAAAGGTATACAAGCCCAGTCGCTCCAACCTTTCAATGAAAGATAGTTCCGCCATTCTGGGAATCGACCTCGTGAACCTACGCTGCAATCCCTCAATAGCCAGAATGTCTTTCCTCAAATTTGGAGACCAAAACTGCACACAATATTCCAGGTGTGATCTCACCAGGGCCGTGTACAGCTGCAGAAGAACCTCTTCGCTTCTATTCTCAATTCCACTTATTATGAAGGCCAACATGCCTGCTGTACCTGCATACCTGCCTGCTTACCTTCATTGACCGATGTACAAGAACACCTAGATCTCGTTGCCCCTTTACCTAACTTGACTCCATTTAGGTAGTAATCTGCCTTCCTGTTCTTGCCACCAAAGTGGATAACCACACATCTATCCACACTAAACTGCATCTGCCATGCATCTGTCCACTCACCTAGCCTGTCCAGGTCACCCTATATTCTCCTAACACCCTCCTCACATTTCACCCTGCCACCCAGCTTTGTATCATCAGCAAATTTGCTAATATTACTTTTCATACCATCATCTATATCATTAATGTATATTGTAAAAAGCTGCAGTCCCAGCACTGATCCCTGCGGTACCCCACTGGTCACTGCCTGCTATTCCGAAATGGAGCCATTTATCACTACTCTTTATTTCCTGTCAGCCAACCAATTTTCAATCCATCTCAGTACTTTGCCCCCAATACCATGTGCCCTAATTTTGCTCACTAACCTCACATGTGGGACTTTATCAAAGGCTTTCTGAAAGTCCAGGTACACTACGTCCACTGGATCTCCTTTGTCCATCTTCAGAGTTACATCCTCAAAAAATTCCAGAAGATTAGTCAAGCATGATTTCCCCTTCATAAATCCATGCTGACTCTGACCTACCCTGTTACTGCTATCCAGATGTGTCGTAATTTCATCCTTTATAATTGACTCCAGCATCTTTCCCAACTCTGAGTTCAGACTAACTGGTCTATAATTCCCTGCTTTCTCTCTCTGTCCTTTCTTAAGTGGTGTGTGGAATGTGGCTGTGTGGAATGCTCTGCCCCAGAGGGCAGTGGAGGCCCAGTCTCTGGATTCATTTAAGAAAGAATTGGATAGAGCTCTTAAAGATAGTGGAGTCAAGGGGTATGGAGATAAGGCTGGAACAGGATACTGATTAGGAATGATCAGCCATGATCATATTGAATGGCAGTGCAGGCTCGAAGGGCAGAATGGCCTACTCCTGCATCTATTGTCTATTGTCTATTGTCTATTAAAAAGTGGGACAATATTAGCCACCCTCCAATCCGCAGGAACTGATCCTGAATCTAAAGAACATTGGAAAATGATCACCAATGCATCCACGATTTCTGGAGCCATCTCCTTCAGTACCCTGGGATGTAAACCATTAGGTCCCGGGGACTTATCAGCCTTCAGACCTAACAGTCTCTCCAACACCATTTCCTGCCTAATATAAATTCCCTTCAGTTCAGGTCCTTCAGCCACTATTACCTCAGGGAGATTGCTTGTGTCTTCCCCAGTGAACACAGATCTGAAGTACCGATTCAATTCTTCTGCCATTTCTTTGTTCCCCATAATATATTCACCCATTTCTGTCTTCAAGGGCCCAATTTTAGTCTTAACCACTTTTTTTTCTTTTCATATACCTAATAAAGCTTTTACTATCCTCCTTTATATTTTTGGCCAGTTTACCTTCGTACCTCATTTTTTCTCTGCATATTTCCTTCTTAGTAATCCTCTGTTGTTCTTTAAAAGCTTCCCTGTCCTCCGTTTTCCCACTTATCTTTGCTATGTTATAATTTTTCTCTTTTGACTTTATATGTTTCTTAACTTCCCTCATCAGCCATAGCCTCCCCTGCCTCCTCTTAGGATCTTTCTTCCTTTTTGGAATGAACTGATCCTGCATCTTCTGCATTATACCCAGAAATACCTGCCATTGTTGTTCCACTGCCATCCCTGCTAGGGTATTGCACCAGGAACTTTGGCCAGCTCCTCCCTCATAGCTCCATAGTTCCCTTTATTCAACTGAAATATTGTCACTTCCGATTATATCCTCTCCCTTTCAAATTGCAGATTAAAGCCTATTGTATTGTGGTCACTACCTCCTAATGGCTCCTTCACTTCAAGGTCCCTGATCAAATTCAGTTCGTTGCACAACACCAGATCCAGAATTGCCTTCTCCCTGGTTGGCTCCAGCACCAGCTGTTCTAAGAATCCATCTCGGAGGCACTCCACAAACTCCCTTTCTTGGGGTCCAGTACCATCCTGATTCTCCCAGTCTACCTGCATGTTGAAATCCCTCGTAACAACTGTAGTAATATCTTTGCAACAGGCCAATTTCAGCTCCTTATTCAACTTACACACTACATCCAAACTACTCTTTGGGGGCCTGTAGATAACTCCCAAGGGGATCTTTCTACCCTTAGAATTTCTCAGCTCTATCCATACTGACTCTACATCCCCTGATTCTAGGTCCTCCTGCGGAAGGGACTGAATATCATTCCTTACCAACAGGACCTCCCCACCCCCTCTGCCCGTCAGTCTGTCCTTACGATAGCATATATAGTCTTGAATGTTCATTTCCCGGGCCTTATCCACTTGAAGCCACGTCTCCAGAGAACGTGGTGGATACAGGCACAATTATAACGTTGAAACTACATTGAGAAAAGTGCATGAATAGGAAATATTTGGAGGGATATAGGCCAATCGCAAGCAGGTGGAACTAGTTTGATTTAGGATTATGTTTGACATGGACTTGTTGTACCAAAGGGTTTGTTTCCATGCTGTATGATTGTCTGACTCTACAACTCTAAACATTGGCCTAGCCAGCAATACCTTCCTCCATAAACGAATCTCTTTTTTTTTAAATTGAAAGATAAAGTATATATATGTGTTATGGACCAGACCAAACCCCTCAAAATATATTAAGGAGGTAGTCTCAGAAAAGAAACATGTTTTGTAACTCAAGTCGATGACTTTCCAACCAAACTAGGTACAGTTGACTCAGGAGCATTTGCAGCTGTGCAACAAAACAGCATGAAATTACAACCTGACAGTAGTGTGTATTTTGTAAAACATTGGCGGAATGATGGAACAGAAATTAATTCTTTTTGGAATACTTCAGCATTGAGCCAAAAGAAAATAAGCAACATTAATTATTAAATGCATGTTTCTGGCAGAATAGTCACATCCAATTGTCAGCACACAGACTCTCAGCCAGACATTGGAAGGTAGCAGCAATTTTGAGAAAATTGTGATCCAAACCCAGATTAGAAAAATGAGTTTAAGATCTCTGTGCTGAAGGGGATTAGTCTGGAATATGATTGTGAAACATTGGACAGTTCAATACGTTCCACACCAACCTCAGTCAAAATTCCTTGGCCTGGTGAGAGTGTTGAGAGATGTTGGTTTTAGATAAATGAATGTGTGGTAAATAGTGAGAATGGGTTATCTGATCACACAGTTCCACTCAACAGTTATCTATATCCAGAAGGACAAATTGATACGCATCACTGTTGGTTTTGACTGCTGAATGAGATCAAAGCATTTCAATTTGGCAGTGGGACTGCTTAATCTATGCTGGTGTCTCCACAGTTTATTGTTAAAGTTTATTGGACCGTGTACTTTCACACTCCGTACAGATACCAGAAAAATGCATTAATTCCCACACAAATGTCTGTGCAAGCTCTAACACCAAATAAAGGGCCATTTGTTGAACGTTAATCACGAATGAGCCAGGCTAGTTTTCTGTGGAGGGCTAGAACCTGTCCTTTGAAACCCAAGAAACTTTAGCAATCCCAGTACCACCCTGAAGTAAGTTATAATTTAGCTTTCAAACTCTTCTCTACAAACAGCACAGTGGCTCAGTGGTTAGCACTACTACCTCACAGGACCAAGAACTTGGGTTCAATTCCACCCTTGGGCTGCTATCTGTGTGGAGTTTGCACATTCTCTCTGTGTCTGTGTGGGTTTCCTCCCACAGTTCAAAAATGTGCAGCTCAGATAGATCGGCTGCACTTCCAGGGATGTGCTGGTTAGGTGGATTTGCCCTGGGAAATGCAGGGTTACTGTAATAGGGGAGGGATGTAGGTTGGTGTGGTCTTGCTTGGCTGAAATGCCTACTTCCACACTGTAGGAATTCTATGAATCACATCTTACCCTCCTATCACTTCCACTTTGGTCAAATCTTCTCTATCCATTGCTTTTGTGATACACATAGTATCAGAGGAGAGGAGACCATTCAGCCCTTTGAGCCTGATCTATTATTCAATTCAATAATTGCTGATTTCTATCTTTGGTCCTCATGTATATCTTGCTTCCATAATCTGAACACCCTTAAGTAGTAAAAGTCTTTCAAACTCAGTTTGGAAAATTGGAGTTGATTCCACTGCCTTACCAGTATTTTGTGAAAGAGACATTTCCTGATTTATACCAGCTTTAGGAAAACATTGTTAAAAGGAACCATGGACATCACGATGACTCAGTGGTTACCGCTGCTGCCTCAAAGCACCAGGGACCTGGGTTTGTTCCAGCTTCAGTTGACTGTCTATGTGGAGTTTGCACCTTCTCCCTCTGTCTGCGTGGGTTTCCGCCAGGTGCTCCAGTTTCCTCCCACAATCCAAAGATGCACAGGTTAGGTGGATTGGCAATGCTAAAATGTTCTGTAGTGTGCAGGCTAGCTGGATTAATCATGGTAAATGCGGCATTATCAGGATAGCGTTAGGGGGCCAGTTCTGGGTGGGATGCTCTTGGGACGGTTGGTGTGGATGCGATGGGCCAAATAACCTCTTTCTGAAATGTAAGGATTCTATGGTTCCACTAATTCTCTTGCACTGATCAGGATTAGAGTACAAGGAACAAGACTCAGAATAGAACACTAATTAATACAGCATGGGAAAAGGGTGCTGATAGGGTGGGCCATTGTTGGCATTCGATATATAGTAAGAACAATTAACTGTCAGTTTTACTTTTCAGTCCAGGCAGGTAGACACTGATGTGTCTATGGACGTGCAACAAAGATTTGCATCTCCATGACCCTATCTCCAATAAAAGAGATTGAATATATCAACAAATTCCTTTATGCTTACATGAAACAACAGCCTGTGTGTTAATATAAGTAACTTGTAGCATGTGCAAATAAACCACACAACAAGCCCAGTTGATTAAGTTAAATTAGCTTCCTGTGTAATTCTTAGCACAGGAGAAAGTGAGGACTGCAGATGCTGGAGATCAGAGCTGAAAATGTGTTGCTGGAAAAGCGCAGCAGGTCAGGCAACATCCAAGGAGCAGGAGAATCGACGTTTTGGGCATCAGCCCGAAAGAAGGGCTGATGCCTGAAGAAGGGCTGATGCCCGAAACGTCGATTCTCCTGCTCCTTGGATGCTGCCTGACCTGCTGCGCTTTTCCAGCAACACATTTTCAGCTCTAATTCTTAGCACAACCCATGTTGTTTTGTAAATGTTATCCAATAGTAGAATCAAATGTAAACTTGGAAATGGTGTTCAAAGTCTTGCAACCAAGCCCTGGTTGAGCACATTCAACATGTTGTCAGCTGTGAATGATCAATGATAGGCATTCCTTCAGATGATCCACCAGCTGTTCGCAGGCACGTGCTAAGACATGGCATCACACCAGCATTGAAACTCACATAAGTTACTTGACAAGAAAACTGTCCTTTTCTCCTCTTAGTGGAGAAAAATAAAACACTTGTGCATTTGTTGAAAAGTGAGATAGATAACTTCACGTATTATTCACATCTTACACTTCTCAGGTAATCTGAAGTAGACAAGGTGCAATTCAAATCCAAAGGGGATGGCACAGGTCCTTTCATGATTTTGTGCGAGTTGAGCAGAGTCCTGTTCATGAAGTGCTAAGAAGACTGTTCTCATGGTGCAAGGAACTGTAGAAACCCCACAGACACTTGGTAAAATATTGAGAAATGGGATCTTGTTTAATTGCTCCATTTCAAGAATAAATTTGAGTTTACTAAGCTGTAGAAAGAACATATTTGATGCAGCTGCAGACTCAAGTATCTCAAATGTGTCATCTACATAATATATACTGACAAAACAGTACCAGGATTTGGTCCTTAAAGCCTATTCCTTATTGAATAAAATTAGGTCTGATTTAATCGCACCATAGTCCTACCTACGTATAATAACATTTAATCTCTTTGCTTATTCAGATTCTATCTAGTTCTGTGTTAAAACTATTCAAAAACTTTGCTTCCATCACCTTCTGAGAAAAATGGCATAATAAGTTCAGGACCTCTGTGAGATAACTTGTTTAAGACAAACAAGATCTGGCGTTTGTCTTAAATAGACAACCTCTTATATTCTAGATTCTCCTGCAAATAGAAACATCTCTTCCACATCTATACAGTCATAGTCCCTCAGCATCCTATATGATCAATCAAATTGCTGCTTATTTTTCTAGCCTCCCACGGATACAAGCCAAGTCTGTTTGGACTTTCCTCATAAGACAACTCACCTGTTCCAAATCTTAATCCAAGTACATCTTCACCAAACTGTTTCCAACACAATTAAACCCATATTTAAATGGAGAGACGGTATGCAATGCTTCAGATGTCATCTTACCAATGCCCTGCAGATTTGGAGCATTAGCTTCATTTTGTTTTATTCAATTCTCCACCCAATGAATAAGAGCATTCTATTAGCTTTCCCAATCAATTGCTGTATCGACATACAAGCCTTTCATGATGCGTATACTAGGTCACCAAGTTTCCCCTGCACCTCAGAAGTCTACAGTCTCTCACCATTTAGAGAAATGCTTTTTTTTATTCTTGCTGTTAAAATTGACGTTTCACACTTTCCTGTACTGTACTCCATCTGTCCAGTATTTGCTCACTCACTTAATCTATCTATATATTTTCATTGCCTCCTTATGTTCTCTTCCACATACTTTATTTCATCAGCAAAATTATCAACTATATCTGCTGTCCCTTCATCTAAGTCACTTATATAAATTGTAACAAATTAAGACCTCAGCACTGATTCCTCTGGCACACCACTTATATCTTGCCAACTTGAAAATAATCTATCTATACCTACTCTTATAGAGCTAGTCAAACTTCTATCATTGTTTTTACAGCATTGATTTTAACCCTACTGCGAATCCTCTTGCAAGGATGCCTGCCTTGAAGAAGTTTTCCTCCTCTCTCTACAAGAATCTCAGGGAGTCCCTCTCCCACTGCAACTCCCAGGTCATTTCCTCTGCCCTGAAGCTCTTCAACCATGACATGAAACAAACTCGCTACCACAGCCACATTTGCTTCCTCAGTGCCTGCCTCCGTAACCAACTCATCCCACACGGACGCTGGACCACCTTTAAACCAGCAGAGTTCGGACCCGAACAGGACAAACAGTACAGACTACAGATTCAAAAACACCAGCAACAGTTCTCCTTCAAGATCCTCCGCTCCACGCTTGCAGCAATGCGCCGGCACCTAACCTCTCTAAAGTCAGCCCTGCGTCAGCTGAGGGCCACTCTCTCTCAGAATTACAAAGGACCCACTCTGTACTACACCCTCAGGAGAATTCATACTCTCAACAAACAGTATTTCAATTCCATCTCAAACATCAAAAACTGTAATTACAACAAACTTTTATCCACCCACCTCCATAAACAGCACTCCTCAAACATTCCAGAAGATTCCCCTGGCCTTGGAACCTATTCCACCATAAGCCATGTGGCTGATGCAGCTACCACCCCCACGCTGATTGATGATGTCACTTCCGCCCCCATCATGGCCACGCCCACAACCACTTCCAACCCTCACAATTCCTCATGCATCACACGTGACATCACTTCCGGCCCTCACATCATCGCTGATGCCACATGCTCAGTGACTTCCACCACCCCTACTGCCATGGTCATCACCACTTCCGCCCCCACCAGCGCCACTCACCTGCATTCTGCTGACATGCCCCCCACAGACCCCACTGTCACTATCCCCACACCCCAGAACCCCAAGGGGAACACTACCCCTGCTCATGACTCCACCCCCATTCCCCCCATCACCACACCCACTCCAGTTACAGGTTCCGCCCCCCACTCCCAGCTCTACACCCACACCAGATCCCAGCTCCCAGCCCTCCCGAGTTTTCACTATCCCCCCAGACCTCCCCCTCACTGAGGATGAACGATCAGTTAGCAGAGGACTCACCTTCATCCCCCTCCGTCCACGCATCAATGAATTTAATACACGCCGTGATTTCGAACAATTCTTCCGTCGCCTCTGCCTCCGAGCTTACTTTCACAATCAGGACTCCTGCCCACCTTCCGAGGACCCCTTCGCCCACCTCCAACACACTGCATCCACCTGGACACTCCGCGCTGGCCTATTACCTGCCCTCGACCTCTTCATTTCCAATTGCTGCTGGGACATTAACCACCTCAATCTGTCTACCTCCCTCCTCCACTCCAACCTCTCACCCTCACAATGCGCAGCCCTCCAATCCCTCTGCTCCAATCCCAACCTCACCATCAAGCCAGCGGATAAAGGGGGTGCAGTGGTAGTCTGGCGCAGTGACCTCTACAACTCTGAAGCCAAACGTCAACTCGACGACACCTCTTCCTACTGGCCCCTCGACCATGACCCCACCCCCCATCACCAAACCATAACCTCCCAGACCATACAGAACCTCATCACCTCAGGAGATCTCCCACCCACAGCTTCCAACCTCATAGTCCGGGAACCCCGCACTGCCTGGTTCTACCTCTCCAAGATCCACAAGCCTGACCACCCTGGCCGACCCATTGTCTCAGCATGCTCCTGCCCCACTGAACTCATCTCTACCTACCTCGACACTGTCCTATCCCCCCTAGTCCAGGAACTCCCCACATACGTTCGAGACACCACCCACGCCCTCCACCTCCTCCAAGACTTACGTTTCCCTGGCCCCCAACGCCTCATCTTCACCATGGATATCCAATCCCTCTACACCTCCATCCGCCATGACCAGGGCCTCCAAGCCCTCCGTTTTTTCCTCTCCAGACGTCCCCAACAGTACCTTCCACCGACACTCTCATTCGTTTGGCCGAACTGGTCCCCACCCTTAACAATTTCTCCTTTGAATCCTCCCACTTCCTCCAGACCAAAGGGGTAGCCGTGGGCACACGTATGGGCCCCAGCTATGCCTGTCTCTTTGTTGGCTACGTAGAGCAGTTGATCTTCCGTAATTACACCAGCATCACTCCCCACCTCTTCCTCCGCTACATTGATGACTGCATTGGCGCCAACTCGTGCTCCCACGAGGAGGTTAAGCAATTCGTCAACTTCACCAACACATTCCACCCTGACCTTAAATTTACCTGGACCATCTCTGGCACCTCCCTCACCTTCCTGGACCTCTCCATCTCCATTAATGACGACCGACTTGACACTGACATTTTTTACAAACCCACCGACTCCCACAGCTACCTGGATTACACCTCTTCCCACCCTACCTCTTGGAAAAATGCCATCCTGTATTCCCAATTCCTCCGCCTCCGCCAGATCTGCTCCCAGGAGGACCAGTTCCACCATAGAACACACCAGATGGCCTCCTTCTTTAGAGACCGCAATTTCTCTTCCCACGTGGTTAAAGATGCACTTCAACGCATCTCGTCTGCATCCCGCACCTCCGCCCTCAGACCCCACCCCTCCAACCGTAACAAGGACAGAATGCCCCTGGTGTTCACCTTCCACCCTACAAACCTTCGCATCAACCAAATCATCCGCCGACATTTCCGCCACCTCCAAACAGACCCCACTACCAGGGATACATTTCCCTCCCCACCCCTTTCCGCCTTCCGCAAAGACCGTTCCCTCCGTGACTACCTGGTCAGGTCCTCGCCCCCAAACAACCCACCCTCCAATCCTGGCACTTTCCCCTGCCACCGCAGGAACTGTAAAACCTGTGCCCACACCTCCTCCCTCACCTCTATCCAAGGCCCTAAAGGAGCCTTCCACATCCATCAAAGTTTCACCTGCACATCCACCAATATCATTTATTGTATCCATTGCTCCCGATGCGGTCTCCTCTGCATTGGGGAGACTGGGCGCCTCCTAGCAGAGCGCTTTAGGGAACATCTCCGGAACACCCGCACCAATCAACCACACCGCCCCGTGGCCCAACATTTCAACTCCCCCTCCCACTCTGCCGAGGACATCGAGGTCCTGGGCCTCCTTCACCGCCGCTCCCTCACCACCAGATGCCTGGAGGAAGAACACCTCATCTTCCGCCTCGGAACACTTCAACCCCAGGGCATCAATGTGGACTTCAACAGTTTCCTCATTTCCACTTCTCCCACCTCACCCTAGTTCTAAACTTCCAGCTCAGTAACTGTCCCCATGACTTGTCCGGACTTGTCCTACCTGCCTATCTTCTTTTCCACCTATCCACTCCACCCTCTCCTCCTTGACCTATCACCTTCATCCCCTCCCCCACTCACCCATTGTACTCTATGCTACTCTCTCCCCACCCCCACCCTCCTCTAGCTTATCTCTCCACACTTCAGGCTCACTGCCTTTATTCCTGGTGAAGGGCTTTTGCCCGAAACATCGATTTCGCTGCTCGTTGGATGCTGCCTGAACTGCTGTGCTCTTCCAGCACCACTAATCCAGAATTTGGTTTCCAGCATCTGCAGTCATTGTTTTTACCTCCAAACTTCTATCCATGTTAATATCTTGACCTTGTACATGAACATTTTACTTTCTCAATAAATTTTGATGGGGACCTTGTCAAATGCCTTCTGTAAATCTAAGCACAGTATACCCACAGGATTCCTCTTTACCACAACAAATGATATTTCTTCAAAGAATTCCCATGAATTGGTAAAACATGATTTCCCTTTCACAAAACCATGTTGACTCTGCCCGATTACCTTGGACCATTTTAACAATCCTGCTTTATCCAAAGTTTTCAAGAGTTGGATGGTTCATGACAATTTAATTGAAGATAGACTTCTCATGGTAACAAACAGATGTCAGAAGGGCTGGCTGAGAGGGGTCCCATAGTGACAACATACATTTCGGCGTATATGGTGTGATTGAAACTGAATTGACTGTGAGTTGCTCAGCTTATGAGGCCAATGAAAACAGAATCAGGCACTGGTAGTACATTTAGATTGTGATGGTACAGTGCAAATATCAATGGCTCCCTGAAATCGTGCATTTGTCAATCAGCTAGCAACATTGAAAAAACATATGGACATTGTATTTCTCTCAATGTCTAAGTTCTGTATGTTCTTTGATAAAGTGAAAGAATTTTTCATATCATCTGCGAAAAATTCATTTGAAATAGTTGTAATGACTTACTACACCATTTGTCCAATTCACATTGTGTACAGTCAATCAATGACCAAATAGGGTAAAGAAATGCTTCTTCTCATCTATTCTGAATGACCCAGCTCTAATTTGTTCAGGTTAGGCCCACTTGTCATATAGACCCCCAACAGAAGAAATATTTCCTACTTATCTAGTCTAATTATTTAATCATTTTAAGTATTTCATTGGACATTACCTCAAAATTAGTTGGCATAATTTATAGCAAACTGTGGAAAAATTCAGTATCTTTTTCTATTAAGGGATGCATTTCAGGTTTTGTTTCTTTATAATGCACTTCGGGGACTTCCTTTTAGTTCTCATGGTCGAGATGGACTTGTGCTAATCTGGGACAGATGGCTCTTCAGATTCATTACTGGGTCTGCTTTATGACATTTTCCCATCAACCTGTTCAGAAATGTTATTGCACACCTCTGGAGCAGATGTGACTTGAAACCAGGTCTCTTGGTCCAGGGATAGGGGCACTACCACTGTGCCACAAAAGGGGCACAATAGAATTCAGTTCTAATTTCTTGATGGAACCATGGTCAGCTGTTGTGAATAGATTCTGATTATTTTCTTGCAGCCTATTGGCTATTGCTTTCCTCTTCTATTGTTCAGAACACCTTGTTCAGTCCTTCGAAAAGCCTGAATTAGAGACTTAATTGTGTTGTCAAAAGTGTCGGATAGTGAGGAGGATTGTCAAAGGGAATAGAATATAAATAGAATATAACAGAATATAAATAGATTGCAAATGTAGACTGAGAAATGGCAGATGAAATTTAATCCAGACAAATGAAAGGTGATGCATTTTGGAAGATCAAATTCAGTTAAGAATTATACAATAAATGGCAGAACCTTTAAGAACATCCTTCAACATAGAGAGGGATCTGGGTGTACCGGTCCACGGATCCCTGAAAGTGTCAACACAATGGATAAGGTGTCAAGAAGGCAGACAGCGCACTTACCTTCATCGGTCAGAGTATTGAAGATAAAAGTTGATAAGCTATGTTACAGCTGTACAAAGGAAGAAAGTGAGGACTGCAGATGCTGGAGATCAGAGCTTAAAAATGTGTTGCTGGAAAAGTGCAGCAGGTCAGGCAGCATCAAAGGAGCAGGAGAATCGACATTTCGGGCATAAGCCCTTCTTCAGGAATGAGGAGGGTGTGCCAAGCAGGGTAAGATAAAAGGTAGGGAGGAGGGACTTGGGGGAGAGGCGTTGGGAATGCGATAGGTGGAAGGATGTTAAGGTGAGGGAGATAGGCCGGAGAGGGGGTGGGGGTGGAGAGGTCGTGAAGAAGATTACAGGTCAAGAAGGCGGTGCTGAGTCTGAGGGTTGGGACTGAGAAAAGGTGGGGGGAGGGGAAATGAGGAACCTGGAAAAATCTGTATTCATCCCTTGTGGCTGGAGGGTTCCTAGGCGGAAGATGAAGCGCTCTTCCTCCAGGCGTCGTGTTGCCATGATCTGGCGTTGGAGGAGACCAAGGACCTGCATGTCCTTGGCGGAGTGGGAGGGGGAATTAAAGTGTTCAGCTACAGTGCGGTTGGGTTGGTTGGTGCGGGTGTCCCAGAGGTGTTCTCTGAAACGTTCCGCAAGTAGGCGGCCTGTCTCCCCAATGTATAGGAGGCCACATCGGGTGCAGCGGATGCAGTAAATGATGTGTGTGGAGGTGCAGGTGAATTTGTGATGGATATTGAAGGATCCCTTGGGGCCTTGGAGGGAAGTGAGGAGGGAGGTGTGGGCGCAAGTTTTGCATTTTTTGCGGTTGCAAGGGAAGGTGCCGGGAGTGGAGGTTGGGTTGGTGGAGGGTGTGGATCTGACAAGGGAGTCGCGGAGGGAGTGGTCTTTCCGGAATGCTGATGGGGTGGGGAGGGAAATATATCCCTGGTGGTGGGGTCCGTTTGGAGGTGGCGGAAATGATGAAGGATGATACGATGTATCTGGAGGTTGGTGGGGTGGTAGGTGAGGACTAGTGGGGTTCTGTCCTGGTGGCGATTGGAGGGACGGGGTTCAAGGGCGGAGGAGTGGGCAGTGGAGAAGATGCGGTGGAGAGCATCGTCAACCACGTCTGAGGGGAAATTGCGGTCATTGAAGAAGGAGGCCATTTGGGTTGTTCGGTATTGGAATTGGTCCTCCTGGGAGCAGATGCAGCGGAGGCAAAGGAATTGGGAATATGGGATGGCGTTTTTACAGGGGGCAGGGTGAGAGGAGGTGTAATCTATGTAGCTGAGGGAGTCAGTTGGCTTATAGTATACGTCCGTGTTGAGTCGGTCGTCCGAGATAGAGATGGAGAGGTCTAGGAAGGGGAGGGAGGAGTCTGAGATGGTCCAGGTAAATTTGAGGTCAGGGTGGAAGATGTTAGTAAAGTGGATGAACTGTTCAACCTCCTCGTGGGAGCACGAGGTAGCGCCAATACAGTCATCAATGTAGCGGAGGAAAAGGTGGGGGGTGGTGCCAGTGTAGCTGCGGAAGATGGATTGTTCCACATATCCAACGAAGAGGCAGGCATAGCTAGGGACCATGCGGGTGCTCATGGCTACTCCTTTGGTTTGGAGCTGTACAAAACTTAGGGTCACACCACATTTGGAATACTGCATGCAGTTCTGGTCACCGCACTACCAGCGGGATGTGGATGCTTTGGCGAGGATGCAGAGAAGGTTTACCAGAGTGATGCCTGGTCTGGAAGGTTCTAGATATGCGGAGAGTTGGATAAACTTGGATTGTTTTCATTGGAAAGACAGAGACTGTGGGGTCAAAATTATGAGAGGCATAGATAGGGTGGATAGTCAGAGTTTTTCCCAGAGGGCACATGTGAGAGTGGAAATGTTTTGGGGAGAAGTATGGGGAAACTATTTCACACAGTGAGTGGTGGTGCATGGAATTCACTGCCAGTGGAGTTGGTAAAAGTAGACACTTTAGCTATGTTTAAGGTCTATCCTGATAGACAAATGAACGGGAGGCAAATGAAGGCATAGATACCATGAATGGGTAATAAGTAGTGGGTCCAAACAAGGAATAGGAATCAGCACAGACTTGATGAGCCAAAGGGTTTGTTGATTGTGTTGTATAAATGAGGAACCTTGGGTGGAAAGTAAAAGGTGTGTTGCACTGAATTGTATCCTCTCTCCAGTAGCCAGCTCTTGCTGACATCTCAGTAAGAAGTGAACCTGAAAAGAATAGCAGCGTGAGGGTTGGTGAATTGTGAAGTGGCAACACTCAGCTCACTGTTATTCATAATGAAACCGACTTAAAATACATGCATTGGAAGCCTATGATATAGTACTGTGCACACTGGCTTTATGGCAGATTCCCACCCACTGACCCTATGAAAACATTTGCACAACATGGACAGCAGTTTAGCAAGAGGGCGGCAGAATCCCCTGCATGTGTTCCAAACCAATTATGTGCTTCTGCCCATCTTTGCAGAAGTGTGGAAGCTAAACTAAGACAAGCCATTAATCAACAGACAATAGACAATAGGTGCAGGAGTAGGCAACTCTGCCCTTCGAGCCTGCACCACCATTCAATATGATCATGGCTGATCATCCTTAATCAGTATCCTGTTTCTGCCTTATCCCATAACCCTTGATTCCACTATCCTTGAGAGCACTATCCAACTCTTTTTCTTAAATGAATCCAGAGACTGGGCTTCCATTGCCCTCTGGGGCAGAGCATTCCACACAGCCACCACTCTCTGGGTGAAGAAGTTTCTCCTCATCTCTGTCCTAAGTGGTCTACCCTGTATTTTTAAGCTGTGTCCTCTGGTTCGGCACTCACCCATCAGCGGAAACATGTTTCCTGCCTCCAGAGTGTCCAATCCTTTAATAATCTTAAATGTCTCAATCAGATCCCCTCTCAGTCTTCTAAACTCAAGGGTATACAAGCCCAGTCACTCCAGTCTTTCAGCGTAAGGTAGTCCCACCATTCCAGGAATTGACCTCATGAACCTACGCTGCACTCCCTCAATAGCCAGAATGTCTTTCCTCAAATTTGGAGACCAGAACTGCACACAGTACTCCAGGTGTGGTCTCACCAGGGCCTGTACAGTTGCAGAAGAACCTCTTCGTTTCTATACTCAATCCCTCTTGTTATGAAGGCCAGCATGCTATTAGCCTTCTTCACTACCTGCTGTACCTGCATGCTTATCTTCATTGATGCACAAGAACACCCAGATCTCTTTGTACTGCCCCTTTACCTAAATTGATTCCATCTAGGTAGTAATCTGCCTTCCTGTTCTTGCCACCAAAGTGGATAACCATACATTTATCCACATTAAACTGCATCTGCCATGCATCTGACCACTCACCTAACCTGTCCAGGTCACTCTGTAATCTCCTAACATCCTCTTCACATTTCACCCTGCCACCCAGCTTAGTATCATCAGCAAATTTGCTAATGTTATTACTAATACCATCTTCTATATCATTAATATATATTGTAAAAAGCTGCGGTCCCAGCACTGATCCCTGCGGTACCCCACTGGTCACTGCCTGCCATTCTGAAATGGAGCCGTTTATCACTACTCTTTGTTTCCTGACAGCCAACCAACTTTCAATCCAAGTTAGTACTTTGCCCCCAATACCATGCGCCCTAATTTGTCATTGTCAAATGTTCTTATCAGTAGACAAAATAAACATTCAATGGAGAGCTGAGCGGATGCTGGGCTCATAACACAGTCAAACCCATAAATCACTTGGGTTTTTGTTTCTAAAATAGGAAGTGATACCATACTTTGACGTTCTTGTTTAATCTGAAGTATGGGGCTTGTATATAAAGATCATGATAAAAATGTCAATTACAAGGTCGCTGAGGGCTTCAGGAGAGAAGTTTATATTTCTTAAACCAGAGTATAATATAAATTCCATATTCTAGGAATTGCAGAATGCTTTAGAATTCTCACTCTACATTTCTCCGTATCTCCATCTCTCCCTCCCTCCTTTAAAACCCTGCTTCAAAAACAATTCTTATTGTCAAAGCATTTAGCCACTTATCTCCAGTACACTCCATTTCAAATTTTGGGTGATGTGCCTTGCAGCTAAATAACTTCTGTTTTTTTTTGCTATGTTATAACATTAAGGGAAATGCAAGCTGTTTATTAGAGAATAAACAAAAGAAAAGATAAAGAAACAAAGAGTGATATGGTCTGCTTACAGTGCCAAAATATTGACTAATTTCATTTCGGCAAGGAAAGCCGCCTTCCATACCTAATCTGGCTGACATGTGACTCTAGGCCGATAGCACTGTAGTTGACTCTTAATTGTCCAGTGGGGCAGGCAATCATAAAATACCTACAGTGTGGAAGTAGGCCATTCAGCCCATCCCAACTCTCCCATCCAGACACACCTCTTTATCCCTGCATTTCCCATGACTTACCTGGACACCGTGGGCAATTTAGCACAGCCAATCTGCCTAATCTGCATATTGTTGGACTGTGAGAAAAGAAACTGGAGCACCCAGAGGAAATCCACACAGATATGGGGAGGACATGCAAACTCAACACAGACAGTCGCCTGATGGTGGAATCGAACCCAAGTCCTTGGTGCTATGAGGGAGCAGCAATAACCACTGAGCCACTTCATCAATGCTGACCTGGCTGACAATTCCCACATTCTGTGAATGAATAAATAAAGAGGGGGATATGAGTTTTAGGAATTCTACAAACCAAGAAATTCTGCATTTTCAACTTGCATGGGTCCATATTTGGAACACTAAGAGATATGGGGAATGGGTTGGGAACATTCAATTGGTGTGTTAGATCTGAATGACAGAACAGGCACTAATGGATATCTGGTCTACTCCTACTCTTAATTTGTGTGTTTTAACGCAGATAGTCTATAGGCTATAATATGGATCAAGAGGAGTAGGTGAGTGAGTGAGTGATAGAGTGACTGGGAGGAGTGGGTGAGTGAGTGAATGAGTGGCTGGCAGGAGAGGGTGAATGAGTGAGTGAGTGAGTGAGTGAGTGAAACTGTTTTGGTGTTTGAGAGAAACTGGTGGATGAATGAGTTAGAGGGAGGAGTGGGTGGGTGAATGAATAGGAAATGGAATGGGTGAGTGAGTTGGGTTGGGCTGGACTTATCCACTGGTCTGCTCTAATGTCTCCTCCATCAGTCCCCAGCCATGGTCTAAAATCAGAGAGTGCCCCAAAAGAGGTGAACCAAGGTCATTGTTAGTCAGATTCAACACTTTAGTGCAGCCTCCATCTCCACCAAATTCCCTGATGATCAAAACTTGGGATCTTAGTTTTCTTTCTCTGGTTCTGCTTCTGAGCTGAAAAGACGGGAAATTTTTTTTTTCAGTTAGCTTTGGTGTTTGGCACTTTCAAATGATCATTTTTATTAATGATCAATATGTAGTTGTGGAATCTTTTTCCTCTGAAATATATGCTTAATAACATGTCAAAATGTATCTTTCGCAAGTTTGTTCACTGCCCCTACTCCCAAGTGAAAGACAATTTGAAATGTGACCCCTCTCCCTACCTTATGAAAATTTTGGAGAAGTCTGTTGTTATGGAACATTTTCATGCAAGGAAACTTCAAGAGGGCAGAGAATTGCCAGAGATCAAGAGGAGAAAAAAGTGATAATGTGGCATGTTTATATTTTTTCAAAAGTCAAAGATGTCTCTGTATTACTTTGAAGAAGCTGTGAGTGTTGTTGTGTTGTCTCATGTTAGTACATGGATTTGAGCAATCAATTTTCAACTTCCATCATCTGATTTCAATGTCTGGAATCTTAATGGACTAAAATGATTTTTAAAAAGGAAAAAAAAGACTTAAAATGGCCTGAGAATTCATCTGACCTCAGTTGGAGCCATTTCATGAAACTATTAATAAACATGAAACAGTCTGAACTGTAATTAATGTCACTGTAAAAGGGAATTAAAACTCAGATACACATCTCCTGTTTGATCTAAACCTTTCTGGATAAGTTTCATACATTAGAGTGAGAGTTTTCTGTAGATTGTCCAAGTGAGGGAAAGAAATGAAGCCAGGCGTGGGAAACCTGTATTTCAGGTAACCACATTTGAGCAGTGCAGAGAGATGAAAAAAAAATTGTAACAGTTGAACTGGAAGATTCTCTCTTTTACTTTCACTTGGCCCCTTGGAAGACACCATGTGATGAAAGCAAATTAGATCAATTCACTAAGAAATCAAAGATATCTACAAACTTTGCTGGTGCTGTTGGTACAAGTCATAAGTTAAGCAATTGTGGTTTTGGGTTAAAACTTAATATCTCGAATCCTCTCAGTCTTTTCCTTTCCTGATTGCACTGGGCACTCTGCCCTTTTTAAACCTTAACAAGCATTTGTGTTTTTTTTTTGCATTTTATTACTAGTACCTTTTTTTAAATATTTCATACAAAATCTTTGTAATTGGCTCCTGGATTTTGAGCCAGTGAACTATCTTTTAATTGAATTGTGATATTGCTGCATGCTAAAGGCATTGTTGTGGCTATCCAAAAGGGTTAAAAATAAAGTGGAATCAATTCAATTTTGCTCACCTGGTCATAACAGATGCTAATATCAGAATCAGTGTGAGTTGTTCATTTGTATCATCCTTTTCAGAGCAAGAGAAAGTTGTCACATGGATGCGTAGCGATTACTTTTCATTCCAAAATAGCACACAGTGCAGGGAGAAATCAACAATTAATGGGGACAGCATATGGCACTCCTTGCCCCATACACCCTGAGTCTGTTGTGCATCTTTTGCCAGGTATCCCAGCAATCCAACAATGTTTCTGAAGAAAGGTCACTGGACCCGAAATGTTAATTCTGTCTCTCCATAGTTGCTAGGAAAAAGTGAGGACTGCAGGTGCTGGAGAGACAGAGTCGAATAGTGTGGTGCTGGAAAAGCACAACAGGTCAGGCATAAGGTCCGTGCCCCCTCACCAACCCACCCTCCACAGCCAGCACCTTTCCGTGCCACCCAATTGTAAAGCTGTGCCCACACCTCCCCCCTCCCCCTCCCCTTCTATCCAAGGCCCCAAAGGATCTTTTCACATCTGGCCAAGACTTTCCTGCACATCCACCCACCACACATACTGTGTCCGTTGCTTTTGATACGGTCTCCTCTCAGGGAGACAAGCCATCAACTCGCGGAGTGCTTCAGAGAACATCTCTGGGACACCCATACCCAACAACCCCACACCCTGTGGCTGACCACTTCAACTCCCCCTTCCACTCCGTAAAGGAACATGCAAATCCTGTGCCTCCTCCACAGCCTAATCCAAGCCACCCGACAATTAGTGGAAGAAGGCCTCATCTTCTGCCTTGGGACCCTACAACTACATGGCATCAACATCGACTTCACTAGTTTCCAAATCTCCTCTCCTACCACGTCATCCCAGATCCAGCCCGTCCTCTTGAACTGACCTTCCTGTCCATCTTCCTTACCACTTATCAGCTCCACCCTCCCCACTAACCTATCACCATCACTCCACACCTGCATCCAACTATCACCTTCCCAGCTACCTTCCCCCAGCCCCACCCCCATCCCCCTATTATCTCTCAGCCTTTTTCCACTCCTGATGAAGGGCTTATACCAAAAACGTTGACTCTCCTGCTTCTCGGATACTGCCTGACCTGCTGTGCTTTTCCAGTGCCACACTTTCCAACTCTCCAACGATGCTGCCAGACCCACTGACATTTTCCAGCAATTTCTGTTTTTGTTTCAGATTTCCGCAGTTCTTTCATTTGTTTTTCACAGCAATCCAACTTTGACGAGTATGATTTTATAAAGTACAGCATAACCAGCTGATAAGGTCCAACTTTCAATTGTTTGTTACAAAAAAACCCAGAAGTTGCTGGAAAAGCTCAGCAGGTCTGGCAGCATCTGTGGAGAGAAATCAGAGTTAACGTTTTGGGTCCGGTAACTCTGATTTCTGTCCACAGATGCTGCCAGACCTGCTGAACTTATCCAGTAACTTCTGATTTTCTTGCTGATTTACAGCATCTGCAGTTCTTTTGGTTTCAATTGCTTGTTGCCTGGCTGTTTTCATTTATAGTCAGGGGAGAATGGAAAATAGTGACTTCTTGGGAGTCAGTGAGGGAAATTCATTTCAAAGATAAATCACGCAAATCTTGCTGGTAATGTCTTGCAGCTGAGTTTGTAAGAGGCATTCATACTGGAACAGCAACTGGTTACCTGCTACAGCAGAGCCAACTGTGCAGATTGCAAGGTTCAAAGAGCGATCCATATCAAGTGCTCTTGAACTGTGAGCCCATTAATGTGGCAGATCAAAACTCTCTCAAAGAAAGGCACAAGCCAATCAATCATTGAAATTTGGGAGAGGCACTTATTGGTGCAAATAATTATTGCCCTTTTTTTCTATCAATGTGCCTCTTAAATTCCTGATGATTTCTTTCCTACTTTCCCTCCTGTCACTCATTACTATTGTATTCTTTCCACCATTTTTTCTGTCTTCAATGTTCATTAACTTTCCATCCCTTTCTTTTTCTCTCTTGCACACCTTTCTCTCTCCCTTCTTCTTATCCTCTCTTCCCTTTTTCTTTCCTTTCAATTGGTCTATCCCTCCTTTTTTTCTCTTCCCTGTCTTCTCTCTCCCTCATTCTTCTTTGTCACTCTTTTCCTCTTAATGTTCTCTGTTTTCATTTCTCCCCTCATAATCTCTGCTTTCTTTCTTTTTCTGTCTCTCCCATTTTTCATCCTTTTTTTAAAATCTCTTCACAACATTTTCTTTCTTCTTTCTCTCCCACTCCTGTCCTCTATCTATCTCTGTTTCTCACTTCCCTCTCTTTCCCCTCTCTCTGAGGAAGACTTGACATTTTCACAAGGCTCTCAAAAGTTCTCCAGCTGTCTGGGTGTGATTTCCAGACATGTGTTGAATATCAGAGCGTAAAAATGTGTTGCTGGAAAAGCGCAGCAGGTCAGGCAGCATCAAAGGAGAAGGAGAATCGACGTTTCGGGCATAAGCCCTTCTTCCTGAAGAAGGGCTTATGCCCGAAACGTCGATTCGCCTTCTCCTTTGATGCTGCCTGACCTGCTGCGCTTTTCCAGCAACACATTTTTAAGCTCTGATCCCCAGCATCTGCAGTCCTCACTTTCTCCATGTGTTGAATATCAGCCTTGCACACCTACTGCTGTGTGGCTAAATAATTAAAGCAATTAACTTCTTAATATTACCTGTTTAAAAAACGAACTGATCAAATAAGAAAATGTATTATTTTCAATGGTAATGCTTTAGTTCAGAAGTGTAGAAAATTTTCAGAGAGTAATAGCATTCATTAAACCCATTAAATGAGGTCCTGGCTTTCTTAAGGTGTCCTGTAAAGAAATTCTTATGCAAAAGTACTTGCCAATCTGCCTCTGGAAGTTTAAGTGTTATGAAGCTATAAACTCTTCTACTTATGGATTCTATTATAAACTCAAACTCACAATTGTCTGGCTCAGTGATTCCTGTGTGACTAGCCTTGCTTGCACAAGCTTCAATGTTAAACTTCACATCCATTAATGTTCAGCTGGAAGGTACAAGTTTCAGAAAAATTGCACCCCACCTACCCGCCACCCCACTCCCCACACCACCTCCACCCCCCCCCCCCCACCCCCCCCCAACCCTGTAACTGCCTTTCCAGAAAATGATGTCTTATCAGTAAAAGTGGGGAACGGGCGAGAAAATAAAAGATAAAAGTAAATGACTGAAATGCAAACATTCATGTAACTGAATCAGAAGGAGAAGGTGAGGACTGCAGATGCTGGAGATCAGAGTCGAGATCAGAAGCCAACCATTCAGTCCCTTGAGCCAAATTTAATAATGCTGTGGAGGACTGGGGTGGACAGAGTTAAAATTAACACAAGACCAGGTTATAGTCCAACAGGTTTATTTGGAACCATCAGCTTTCGGAGCGCTGCTCCTTCGTCAGGTGGTTCATCATAACCTTCACCACAACCACCTGATGAAGGAACAATGCGCTGAAAGCTAGCACTTCCAAATAATCCTGTTGTTGTGTGATTTAACAAGATCATGGCTAATCTGATTGTAAACTCAAATCCACATTCCCATCTATTCTGACAATCTTTGAGTCTCTTGCTAAACAAAATTCCATATACCCTTGTTTTAAAAATATTTAAGGACTTTGCTTCCACCAAATTTTCAGGAAGAAAATTTCAAAGACTCACCCTTTGTGGCGGGGGAGGTTTGTTTTGTCTAATCTCTGCTTTAAGTCAGTGACATCTGATTTTTAAACAGTGACCCTCTGGCTCTAGGTTCTTCTCTTCATATTGACCCTGCCAAAACCCCTCTGGGTTTTAAGTTTCAATCAAATCACATTTACTTATCAAAACTCCAGTGAATGCAAGCCGCAGCTAAATCATCTTTTCTGATAAGATAACCCACCCATTCCAGGATAATTTAGGACTAAAACAACAATGTTAAATGTTATCTCCCTTGATGAGCTATCCAAGGCAAACATGACTGTTTGAATGTGCTGTTAAATCAGGTAATTTATCACCAATGCTTTGAATAATGGAACAAGATCTGAACTTGCTCGAAAAACTCAGCAGCTCTGGCAGCATCTGTGGAGAGAAATCAGAGTTAATCCTGGAGAATGGTCACTGGACCCAAAAATGATAACTCTGCTATCTCACCTCAGATGTTGCCAGACCTTCCGAGATTTCCAGCATTTTCAGATTTTGTCTCTGATTTCCAACATCCACGGTCCTTTTTCTTTGTTTAGCTTTCAATAATGGAAATCGGTGAGGGAAGGGGAATTAAAGATAAGAGTATACATGATGAAGCAAAAAAGAGAAACTGAGCACATGGAAACGAGCTGTCATATTGACATCAGATCACATTGAACCAAAGCTTGGTTCGAGAAAGTTCTAGATTAGATTAGATTAGATTAGATTCCTTACAGTATGGAAACAGGCCCTTCGGCCCAACAAGTCCACACCGCACCGCCGAAGCGCAACCCACCCATACCCCTACATCTACTCCTTACCTAACACTACGGGCAATTTAGCATGGCCAATTCACCTGACCTGCACATCTTTGGACTGTGGGAGGAAACCGGAGCACCCGGAGGAAACCCACGCAGACACGGGGAGAATGTGCAAACTCCACACAGTTAATCGCCTGAGGCGGGAATATACTTTACAGTCTTTGTGTGCAGTTGTTTCCAATGATTATGTTTACTGAGATGAATGTGGACCCCATCTTACTACACCTACTTTTTCTTATTTAAGAACATAGAAGCGATATGCTCATGACTGATCTTCATTCTGCCTCAACCTCACTTTCCTGTCAGCTCTGCGCTGTCAGATTGATTGCCTGAGATAAAATGTATTGAATTGAATTGAATTTATTGTCATGTGTACTGAGGCACAGTGAAAAGCTTTGTCTTGCGAGCAATACAGGCAGATGACAGTTAAATAGCAGAGATAGGTAATTAATAGGTAAACAGCAGCAAAAATCAAAAACACAGGTACAGGCGAATGCTAAGAGTTTGTGAATCCATTCAGTATTCTAACAACAGTAGAGTAGGAACTGTTGCAAAACCAGCTGGTGTGTGTGTTCAGGCTTCTGTACCTTCTTTCCGATGGTAGAAATTGTAGAAAAACATTGCCATTTGAGAATGCTGGCAGCCTTTCCTTGACAGCGGGCCTGGTAGATGGATTCTATAGATGGGAGGTTGGCCTTTGTGATTGTCCGGGTCGAGTTCATCACTCTCTGTAACCATGTCCAATTTTGAATGGTACAGTTGCCATACCAGGTCGTGGTACATCCAGACAGAATGCTCTCGATGGCGCACCTATAAAAGTTGGCAAGAGTATTTGCCGTCATGCCAAATTTCCTCAGCTGTCTGAGGAAGAAGAGACATTGTTGGGCCTTTGTAACCAGTACGTTCCCATGAAAAGTTCAAGAAAACTTGTGCATGACCACTCCCAGGAGCTTGACACCCTCCACTCGTTCCACCTCTGTGCTGTTAATGTGTTAGGGGCCATGAGTAACATCCTGCCAAAAGTCAATAATAATGCTGGCATTGAGAGCTAAGTTGTTCTCAGTGCAACATTTTTCCAGATCTTCCACCTCCCATCTATAGTCTGTTTCATCACCATCTGAGATTTGACTGACTATGGTAGTGTCATCAGCGAACTTGTAAATGGCATTAGTCTGGTATTTGGCAACGCAGTCATGGGTATACTGTGAGTACAGTAGGGGGCTGAGTACACACCCCTGGGGGGGGGCTCCAGTGTGGAATGTTAGTAATGATGAAATATTTTCCCAATCTTCACTGATTGTGGCCTGTGGGTCAAGAAACTGAGGATCCAATTGCAGGGAGTAGAGCTTAGTCCTAGATCACTAAGTTTAGTAATCAGTCTCAAGGGGATAATAATGTTGAAGGCTGAACTGTAGTCAATGAGTAGGATTATTATGTAGCTGTTCTTGGTGTCAAAATGTCCTAGGGAGGAGTGAAAGGCAAGTGATATGGCATCTGACATGGATCTATTGGTCTGAAAGGCAAATTGGAGTGGGTCAAGAGTAGTCGGGAGGCTGGAGTTGATGAATGCCATGACCAGTCTTTCAAAACACTTCATGACCATCGAAGTTAGGGCCACTGGGTGGTAGTCATTGACACATGCTGCATGAGCCTTCTTAGGCACAGGGATGATGTTGGCCCTCTTGAAACAGGCAGGGACAGTGGCCTGCTGCAAGGAGAGGTTGAAAATATCCAAGGAGACCTCTGCCAGTCTTCTGTATTGCGTCTGATCTCATTTCTTTCCTTGGATTCGCTTGAAGAAAAACTGATCTGACCTCTGATACAGTGATTGTTGGGATAGGTTTGTCAGGACTTGTCGGAATAAGTGTTACCTCTCCACCGAAATCCTGCACAAAGTGAGCATACAAGATGTTGAGAAGATCTGGGAGGGACGTGTTATTGTCTGCTATCTTGCACTGTCTCTTTTTAGAACCTGTGATGTCATAGTCGCTGGGTGTTTGTCTGGGTCACTAGTTTGGATCAGTATTGGCCCTTGGTTGCCTTAATGGCTCTGCAAAGGTCATACCTGGATTGTTTTGTTAGAGTGGGTCTCCTGATCTGTAGGTCTCGTGCCTGGATTTTAGCAGGTTCTGTATGTCCTGATTCATCCAGGGTTTCCTGTTGGGGAACATCCTGGATTGACTTCCTCAGTATGCGGTCCTCTGTATACTTGCTGATAAAGTCTGTGACGGTGGTGGCGTACTCATCCAAGGTACCTGTTTGAACATGGCCCAATCAGCTGATTCCAGACAGTACCAGAGTTGATCCTCTGCCTCCTCTGACTAGCACTGGACCTGTATCCTCGAGGGGGGTCTCCTGCTTGAGCTTTTGCCTGTAATCCAGGAGAAGAAACACGGCATTGTGGTCGGAGTTCCCGAAATGAGGATGGGGGTGGGGGGGTTGGGGGGTGGCGGGGTGGAGCAGCAGGCATCTTTCACAGTGGTGTAGCAGTGGTCTAAAATGTTCAGGCCCCTGGTGGGACAGGTAATGTTCTGGTGGTACTTGGGCAACACATCCTTAGATTGGCTTGATTGAAGTCGCCAGTTACAAGAAACAGGTCCTCGGGGTGTTCCATCTCCAGGTGGAGTACAGCACAGCCAGAGCTTCCTCAATCTTTGCTTGTGGTGGTGTGTTCACAGCGGTTAGTGTAGCAGTGGTAAATTCCCATGGTAGATAGAATGGGCGGCATTTGGTGGTTGAGGAATTGAAGGTTTGGGGAGCAATGGCTAAAGTCTATTTCCCTCAGCCATTATTTAATAATAGCACATCCACAGCCAATTGGTTTGGAGGTGCTGGTGTTGGGCTGGAGTGGGCAAAGTTAAAAATCACACAACACCTGGTTATAGACCAATAGTTTTATTTGGAGGCACTAGCTTTCGAAGTGCCACTCTTTCATTGGGTGATGAAGAAGCAGCGCTTCTAAAGTAATAACTCCAAACTGGGATATAGAGTTTCAACACTTCACAACTTCTGAATGAAGAGAAATTTGTTCTCTTTGATTGACCCCTTATCCCAAGATCTCAAGTGTTCTGGACTCCTCTGCCAGGGAGTAATCTTTCAGTGTCTACTTTGTCAAGTGCTTTCAGAATCTAATCTTCTGCTTTGATTTTGAAAGCCGCAAAGATGAATATTCATATTCCAACAACATTGAGATCTGCATCAAAGAAATAAAACAAAGAATTGCAAATGCTGGAGTGAATGTTTTGAGTCCATTGACCCATTGTTCTATCACGACCATATCTTTCACGTTAATGAACCAAATGGTTCTTTTTACGACAATCAACAGTGGTTGCATGGGTCACCACTAAACAAACTTTACAATAGCAATTCTTAAAAATTGAATTTAAATTTCCCAGTCTGATCTGACAGTCACTGTAGGTTAGCAAGCACAGAGATGACAGGTGACTCAGGATAAAGACAGCAGATGGACACAAGTTTACATCGGGTGGAATATTCAGGTTTTCTCCACAAATAGCAATTTGGCAATATCCAGGTCATTAGTTGTAGCTGGAGAGGTAAATATTGTCCAGGAGAGCAGCAGGAATTGCCTCTGCTTCAGTAATAACTGATCTTTAATGTACAGCTAGGAGGCCAGATGGGACCCCAGATTAACACTTCACCTGAAAGCCAGCGCAGCACTCCTCAGTGCTGCATGACAAGTGTCAATGTGCATTCTGTATTCAAAGCACAATTATGAACTGGAGATTACCTGTTTCAAGCCTCAGTGGAAAACTGGGCTTAATCTCTCCCTCTAGCTGATTTTCAGACTCACCTCCTAATTGCCTATTTGTTGCATAATAGAGGGTGGAATGAACAATGTGCACTGATAATCATATTGTCCCATACCATTTTATTTATCAGTAAACTGCCTAGGGAGAATACATGCTTGTATTAAAAGGAACGTTACTGGAGGCAGTTATGCTCTTAACATAATGTTCACTCAACACTTAAAGATATGCAAACATTTTTCCAGGGATCATTTTATTCTGTTGCTGATGTATGTTTCCATGGAGACCTGCTATTTTTGGTCTGACAGTCAACAAGTCTCTCAATTGATGTCATTGGACAGTTGTTACAGAGTCGACAGTGTTCTGAGCTCTGATTAAAATCCAATTCATTTGACTGTTGTGGATTCACAAAACGACAACATGAGATGATTTCGTAGTTGGCTTTTGCAGCTGCTCTTCAATTAAACAGAGCGTCATAAGACAGTGTCAGTTATGAGTGGTCTTACTCTCGCTACCGTCAGTGTGAGCGTTACATACAAACACACGAAAAAGAAGCAGAAGAGAACAATTAGGTCCCTCAAACCTGTTCCACCATTTTAACAATATCACATCTAATCTATTTCTGCTTCAAAATCCAGATTCACGTATAACCCTGATAACTGTAGACCCCCACCTAACAATAATCTACCCATGTCTGCCTTAGACATATACCAGGACTCTGCCTCAATAGCCTCCAAAGTTGCATAACCTTCAGAGAGAAGACATTTATCTTCATCTCCGTCCTAAACATTCACCCCTAGCTTAAAAGCAGTAGAGGTACCCAGAAGTAGTAGCATCCTTTCTAAGTGCACCTTGTCAAGGTGATTCAGGATCTTATATAAACTTCAGTCAAATTCAGTGGAAACAAACCCAACTAATCCAACCTTTCCTCATTAGAGAACCTGCTCCTCCCAGGTATCAATGTAATAAATCTCCTCTCCAACACACTGACATCCCTTCCTAAACAAGCAGACCAAAACTATACATGGTCTTCGAGATATTGTTTTTATGACTGAAACATTCTCAATTTTTGATCAATTCCTCTTGTAATAAAGGACAACATCTCATAAGCCTTCTTAATGTAAATCTTGGGTGGTCCCTTTGTGTAACTCAATGGCTAAAATCAAACAACGAACTACAGATGCTGGCGATCTGAAACAAAGACAGGAATTGCTGGTGAAACTCAGCAGGTCTGGCAGCATCTGTCGGAAGAAAGCAGAGTTAACGTTTTGAATCTAGTGACTTCTCATCAGAGCTTCACTGGGCTCGAAAAGCTAACTCTGCTTTCTTCCCACAGATAATGGAGGAAGTGAGGACTACAGATGCTGGAGAGCAGAATCAAAAGGTGTGGTGCTGGAAAAGCACAGCAGATCAGGAACAGGAGAATAGATATTTCGGGTATTAGAGGTTCATCAGTCCTTCCCACAGATAATGCCTGACCAGCTGAGTTTTGTAGCAATTTCTGTATTTTGCACAGAATACTTACATCAATTTGCACCTCAGAATGCTGAAAGTGTTCTCTGTTTAAGTAACACTTTGCATTTTTATTCTCCTTGTCAAAGAGAACAACAGCTGTTGTGGGTATGTTTGGTGAGCTGGCAAGTTGGTTTGCAGATGTTTTGTATCCTTTCTAGGTGATATTCTCAGTGCTGTGGAGCATCCTCCATAGCACTGGAGTACTGCGTCGGTTGGAAGTTATTTGATTTCACTTCCAATTGCTGGCTCTGGTTGTTCATTATAGTGGACAGAGGACAGCCAGAGAACTTCTAGAAGCATGGCATCATCCATGGTCTCCATCAATAAACTCATTGACAGAGAACCAATGTACCGACCATTGCAATGAACAACTGGAACCAGCAGCCAGAAGCAGTGGGAACAAAACCAAATAAATTCCGACCGACGCAGTACAGCAGTGTTTCACAGGTGGCTCCACAGCACTGAAGATGTCACCTAGAAAGGGGACAAAACGCCTGCAAACCAACTTCCCTGCTCAGCAAACATACCTACGACTATGTCAACTAGCACTGAGCTACAAATCTTTACACAAACCTTGAAAGAGAACAACTGCAAACTTTCTCACATTATACACCACCTGCCAATTTTTTTGTCCATCTATATCCACCTGTACGTTCCTGTGTCTTGCTCATCAGATGTTGTGGTACCTATCTTGGTGACATCTGCAAATTCAACGACCATGCCTTTGCTCCCATTATTTAGTAATGGTGCACCTGTATCAGGCACCTGTTCCTGAAATTAATAGAAAATTAGATTATCTCCTTAATGTCAACAAGGGAATTATTTGCAGGGCTCCAAGGGAGTAGGGCTAATCACATCGCTTTTTCAAAACAGCTAGCACAGTCACAATGGGCAGGACCTTACAGTGGGATGAAGTTCCCTCTGTTGTAAGAGATATCCTCAGTTGGAACTTGATTCTGAATGGATTTTCTTTGCTATCAATCGCTGATGTTCATACTGTTTTCCAGAGACTTACTAATATTGCAGAATACAATGCAAAGATTTAGAAGAAGTGACTTGTTTTTGAGTGACAGAAGAAGTTTACCAAAAAAAGAGTAAGACTGCAAGTTCTGGCAGAGGCACTGTATTGCCAGAGGAGCGATAACTGGTGATGGATTAAGCTGAGGGTCAGGACACCTCGGGCAAGGAGTGAAGCTGAGAAGGCAGGATCTCCATGGTAACCTCGAACAGTACACAGCAATTGAAACCACACTATTAACATCATTCTGTGTTGCAAACCAGTCCACCAGCCTATTGAGCCAGCCAAGCCCTTCGACTTTCATAAAGTACCTCCTGAGAAACCCGAAACTAGCCCCGTCACATTGTTGTTAATAATAGAGGAATGCCGAACAGACTTGAGCAACAATGACAAGAGGCAACTATTAGAACTTATTAGTCCCTCCCAATGATAACCATTTATAGGTCCGGCTGGCAGAGCGAGACAAAGGTTCCATGTTAATGTGTTCAAGCTAACCGCTTTACTGAACACCTTGCTGTCCTTCCTGGTTAAAACATCGTGGATAAATCCTCCATGACCCCAATGGCTGTCCCTGAGCAATTTGAGACTTTTAGCAGCATTAATGGCTTTACCGCAAGACTTTCCCATCCTCCTTCCATCATTCTGTGTGGTTCCCATCTGATGTCACTATGCTTTTACAGCTATCCAGCTACTCAAATTAAAACTATTAGTGTTTTTCTTGATGTGTTCTGGTGGTTGAAGACTTTTCATTTTCCTGCCTTCATCAGTCTTAGCTGGCATACTTCATAAATGGCTCTCAGAGTACACTCCGCTATTAACATGTATTGTTAATACGATTCGCAACCACAGACAGATGAGGATTAAACCGACAAATATTTCTAGCTTACTTTAGTATGCATGGAGACATGTTTAAGCTGGTCATCAGTAAAGCCTCCCTCCAATGAGCTCCAGTCCTAAGTGATCTGACAACATTTAATAACACTGCAGTTCAGTGATTAGCGTATAGTTATTAATCCCAAATTCAACACGGTTCCAGATCCACCAACACTCAAGACCAACAATTGATAGAATGCTAGAAGGGGCAGAATGAGCCTTTTGACTGAACAGCAAAAAGCACCCCTAACTTCAAATAATGTTGATCTTGTTTTGATGATCTTGCTTCGTGCACGTCCTGTGCAGTGTAACCTGTACACCTCACTCTGTCCAAGCACCTATGATCTGTATGTCCTTGCTTACCATGATCTGCCTGTACTGCTCACGAACAAAGCTTCTCACTTTACTTAGCTACAGGTGACTACAATAAATCAAACCAAATCAAGTAGAAAAAGAAACATGAGCTAGCAATGTGGTGTGTGTTTATGGACCAGGAATTCGGAGTGCAGGTGAATTACATGTTTATGACTTTTTCTGTCACAGACTGTGTGAAAGTGCTCTCTAGAGTCTGTTGAGGTGTTTTGGTAAGTGGTTGTATTTTCCTTAGAGAGGTCTACTAGAGTGATGGCAACAGTCGGTGGCCTGTGACTATCACTAATGGGTAGGTGAGATGGAGGGGCTGCAGACATAGCAGTGCACGTGGGTCTGCATGAGTTCTGAAGAAAGGTCACTTGACCCGAAACATTAACTCTGATTTCTCTCTACAGATGCTGCCAGACCTGCTGAGTTTTTCCAGCAATTTCTGTTTTTGCACCTGGAACTTATGCTGCCACTCAATGATCCTGGCTGAGATTGTTGGAGAAGCAGATCTCCCTGAATCTCCAAGGTGGATAAAATCTGCTATTGAGAGAGTTTCTTTCCCTCCCCACCCTGCACATAGCTTCCTCTCTCTACTCCATCCCCAAGTCACACTGCAGCTCCGTAAGGACTGAATTGAGAGGCCCCTTGATTGTAATTAGCCTTTCTCCCAATAGACTCTCCAGTTCCTCTGACCTCTTAGTCAAGGGTCCCACACTGCTTCCCAGTGAATCCAAAAGCATGTCAAATCCTTCAAAAACATTCCCATGATACTTCCACTAACTCCACAGCAACTAAAAGAAAGTCAAATTCACCACACTTGGAAGAGTCAGTGGTGACCAAGGAGAGTCATAGAGTTGTACAACACAGAAACAGACCCTTTGGTTCAACTCACGCAGATAGTCTAAATTAATCTAGTCCCATTTGCCAGCATTTCACCCATATCCCTCCAAACCCTTCCTATTCATATATCCACCCAGATGCCTTTTAAATGCTGCAATTGTATCCACTTCCACCACTTCCATATGCGCACCAGCCTCCATGTGAAAAAGTTGCCCCTCAGGTCCCTTTTAAATCTTTTCCCTTCCACCCTAAACCTCTGCTCTCTGACTTTGGACTCCCTGTCCCCAGAAACAGACCTTGCCTATTCACCATATCCCCTCATGATTTTATAAACCTCTATAAGGTCATGAGACTGAGGAATATGGTCTGTCATGTAACGGAACCCAGGTTCATCTGGGAATATTTAAGAGAGAGCATCAACAGGACCTGCAAAGTCTAACTGAGAGATTGGGCTCCAAGTCCATGTTAGATGCTTTTTGATTTGATTGACCACTCTACATGTTCCTGGTGTGCACATGGCACTGACAGTCAGGATACATCACACAGGCTGTAACAGCAGTTTTAAACATAATTCATTCATGGGATGCAGGCGTCATTGGCTGGACCAGCACTTATTACCCATTCCTAATTGTCCTTGACAAGGTGGAACTGCCTTCTTAACTTGCTCCAAACTATTTGATGTGGGTAGCCCGACAATGTTATTAGGGAGGGAATTCCAGGATTTTGACCCAGCGACTCTGTAGGAATGGTGATGTATTTCCAAATCATGATGATGAGTTAATGGGAAGGAACTTGCAGATAGTGACCTTCCTCTGTATCTGCTGCCTTTGTCCTTCTCAATCCTGGTGGCTGTGGGCTTAGAAGGTGCTTTCTAAGGGACCATGAGGACTTTCTTTAGTGCATCTTGTAGATGGTACAAACTGCTACTACTGAGCAAGGGTAATGGAGGAAGTGGTTGTTTGTAGATGTAGTGCCAATCAAGTGGGCTGCTTTGTCCTGCATAATGTCAAGTTCTTGAATGTTATTAGAGCTGTACCCCTCCAGGCAATTGGCCAGCATGCCATCGCACTCTTGACTTGTGCCATATAGATGATAGAAGGATTTAAGAGTCGGGAGGTGAATTACTGACTGCAGGATTTCTAGCCTCTGATATGCTCTTGGAGATGCAGGGCTTTTATGTCTAGACCATTTCAATTTCCGGCCATCATCCAAACATTGACCATGGGCCATTCGGTGATGGTAACACCACTGAATGTCACAGGGCAATAGTTAGACTCTGTCTTACTGAAGATGGTCATTGCCTGGCACTCGTGTGGTATGAATACTACTTTCCACTTGTTAGCCCCTGAATTTTATCCAGGTCTCTCTGCATTTGGACATGGACTACTTCAGTTTCTGAGGAGTTGCGAATGGTGCTGAACATTGTGCAATCATCAACAAACATCTCCCTTTTGACCATATGATGGAAGAAATTCCATTGATGGAGCAGCTGAAATTGGTTGGGCTGAAGTCACAACGTGAGGAACTTCTGCAGTGAAGTCCTGGATCTGAAATTACTGACTTCCAACAAACATAACCATCTTCCTTTCTGCTAGGTGTCACTCTAACGAGTGGTTAGTCTTTTCCTGATTCCTATTCAGTCTCATTTTGTTCAGGTACCTTGATTCCACAGGAGACACAAGTGATGGAAAGGTCTTAGGCTTACAATTTTGGAGTTTCATGTTTGTGTAAGCAAATTCCATGGCCTAAAATCATTTTAAAAACTTGGAATATGCTGACAAAGGAATAATTTGAGATTGTGATTTCATCTTAGTGAGCAATTTCTGTTAAGAGTTAAAAGCATCTATCTCAATAGACACAGCAGCCAAAACCAGGACAATCTCATTCAAATAGAACCAGTGCACACTATTATCTTTGAAGTTAAAAGGATGCAAGTCAATTGTGAGTCATGGTTTGATATTTTTAGTGTACTCTCTTTGAAACAAACAAATTATAGATTGAATATCATCATTGGCTGTCTGTAACAAGGCTCGAATAGATTTATCTTGATGAACTGAGACAATGAAACAGCATTCTAAGTGACATCATTCAAGTTATGCAGGAACAATTGATTTTTATATTGCCTTCAGTGTAATAAGATGCCCTCAAGTGCTTTGAAAAATGAAACAAATAAACAGGTAACAGGACACTGAGCAGCGATCAAGGATAAATCTTCTGACTGAAGGCAAAATCAAAAGGTTATGCTGTAGGGCAGGTTTTGACAGAGAGCTGAGGGAGTGAGAAGCAAAAGAAAAACAGTACATGGCAGAGTGATGTGCTTCGGAACATCATGCAAGAAATGCAAAATAAATTCCAGAAATCCAAGGAATCTAAAAGGAAATCCTACCCTAAATCTTCCAGAACAGTAATCCATCCAAGATACGAAATAATCCTTACTTTGGCAAGACAGTGCATCAAATGAATAACAGCAGCAGCAACAACAACTGAGATTTAAATAGCAGCTTGAATCGAATAAAACTTCCCAAGTCACTTCACATTGATATTGTGAAATAAGATGATACTGAGCCGAGCAAGGATTAATTGGGCTAGATGACCAAAAGCTTGGCTGATGAGGTGAATTTTAAGGAGCATCTTATGGACGGAGAGTGGGATTGAGAGATGGAGTGATGTAGAGGCAGGTTTCCTGACAATACAGTCTATTTCCCAGGTACGGCCATCAAAGTTATAAGCTTTTATTCCTACTTTCTCTGGTCTGTCAGGTTTAAGCTGGATATCAATAGCCCAAGAGTGTTCCAACAATGGGATATAGCTCATGTTCTTTATTAAACAAAACTAATACAGTAATAATTTTCACATAATTACAAAATTATTATGTTGCATAAAGAGGTAATTAAGCCCATCATTTTTGCACTGTTTTTATTACCTAGTATCCATTTCCTACCTTTTCCCCATATCCCCACACACCAATTCTATCCAAATAATTATCCTATGCTTCCTTATGATCTTTTGACAGCATGACCTTATGACTGACCTGGTGACATCATCAAATTGAATAGAGGTCGATGCGATCTTTAATATTAACCCTTCCAGAACCTTGTACAATAACAATTAGGGACAAAGGTAAACTTTCCCCTATCACACTTCCCAACCTGTGTGTCACCTTCAATAAGCTAACTTCTAAGAAGATGGTGGCGAGTTGTCTTCTTGAACTGTTGCAGCCCATTTGATGTGTCCATGGGGGAATTTCCAGGATTTTCACTCAGGTTCATTGAAGGAATGGCATTTCATGTATCTGTTGCCCTTTTCCTTCTAAATGGTAGAGATTGTGGGTTTGGATTGTGCTGTGTAAGGAGCCTGTGGAAGTAGCTATTGGACCCCTTGCTGTCCTGAAACTGTGCCTTACTTCTGCATATCTTCTAGCAGGAAGCTATTGTTTACAGATGTAACACTCTTCTCGAAAAGAATTCCCTTCATTTTCTTCAACTTTACCGAATAATCCTTGCCTCCAGTGAACCTAAGGCTGAATCCAATTGCTTAAAAGCTTTGCTAGAATGATTCATACTGTCCACAGAGTTATTAATGGCACCCATTTTAATGAAGATTCCTGCTTGCTTTAACAATTTCTTTGAATGAATCTCGGTTTCCACAACCTGAATTACTTCTTTTTGCCTTGGCTTCAATGATGGATCCCCTACTCTTAATATAACCTCAATAATCGTCTTACATTCTTTTATAGATTCTGTCTGCTTGGCTTTCATCTTGCCTCTGTATTGCAGTAATATTGCTTCACAATGTTCACTTTGCTGTCACCTTCATTTGAACTACTTTAATCACCCTTGATTATTCCTACTGCACTCCATGGTGTCTACTCATTAAGGAGGTGATGCCCATTCTGTGCTGTATGCACTTCATTTTTACTTTTTCTTTATTCGGTCTGTAAGTACACATGACTTCTCAAATCAATTCCCTTGCCCATTGGGATTTCAACTTTACTCATGGAGCCTCTGATGTCCTTTCATTCTCCTGATAAATGTTGATTCAGGACTGTTCCTACAGCAAATTGACAAAGCATTGGAATCTGCAACTACCAGATGTGCTGGGTGTGCCAGCTCCATGTAGTTTCCAACTCTCAGTGCTCTGCTCTTCTCTTACCAGGTCTGAAGTGATTTTGTTTTCCACCTAATTGTAGATTATGCATTGTAGAATCTATCCACACATTTGCCTGGTGTAGGTCACTTGGTTGTTATCCTCCTTTTGCTGCTGACCATCTGCCTGAGTCATTCCTGAAGCTATAACACACAATTTATTTAGGGTTGTCTAGAATTCAGGCTGTACAGCAAAATCATTTTAGAATTGGCACTGAAACAGAGCTAGCTCAAGAAACTCAGCAGGTTTGGCAGCATCTGTGGAGAGAAAGTAGATTCAGTGCTTCAGGTCCAGTGACCCTTCTGAGGAACACTCTGCCTTCTGTTTTTATTTCAGATCTCCAGCATTTGTAGTTCTTTAATTTTTTTGTGTAGAATTGGCACAACCGCTCAAAGTGTTGTAAAGATGTGAATGAAATAAACTTGCATACGATCACCACTAGCACTATTTAGTGTGAACTAGCGAGACTCTCAATCACCATAAGGCGATAGTCTGTCACCTTTCTCTTATCAGGCTGGGATACACAGGGTCTGCTTAGTGTAGTGTGGGAGAGGAAAACCATGAGGTAGTCCAATAAGAGCAGGCTCTTATCTTAAACAAGACAGAATTTCTTACATGATATAAGTTACAGTGGTACAATAGACATTGTTACAAAGCCACAAGGAACCCTGGATGCTCCATCTGTCTCTGTTGAGATCCAGAGTTCTGCCTAAGTCCTTATGACATCAGCAGATTGAGTGGAGCTCAATTAATTTTCAACATTAACATGTTTGGAACCATTACCTTGTTCAACTCTGATTAGCAACAATGGTAAACTTGCTCCTGTCTACACCTTTCAAACTCCTCTAACACCTCTCTCCTTTCATCCCATGAAGTAAGGTTTTTCTGTCTGAGTTCTGGTCTTACCAATCTCATCATAGCCAAAGATTAACTTTACAATAGTTTCTCTTCCTGCTCCATCAGTGTTACCTCTAGAGTTTCCTAAGGATCTATCCTCTCACTGTGGACCCTTTCCCCCACTATCCTGTTTGAAGCCCACATGTTGCCCATTCAGTGATATGAGCCAAAAACACTGTGCTACATTCTCCACCTGACTGTGACACACAGTTATATCTCCTTTCTTAACTCCTCTGCTGTTTCTCAATTGTTCAGATGCTTGCCCAGCAACCAGGACTAAAGGAAAAATAATTACTGTAAATAAATGCAGGGAAGACCATAGCCTTTGTTTCCGATCACAACCACACAATCTAGGAAAAGTCTTGTTGGGCTCTGAGGGATGTGGCCTACTTCAATATTTCAGATAGAATCAGACAAGGAATGCAGTGAGACCAATCGCAACACCAGGAGCCTCTCGTTCCAACTCCAACACATTTCACAAGTGACAGAGTAAGTTTCACGTTAGGCAAAAGTGAGTTCCCAATTAAAACTATTATTTGTTGTTAAATGTCATGTTAATGGCCCAAGTCAACTTCTTAATAATCAGATTTTTATCTTACCACACTCCCCAAACAAGCTAGACATCACAAAACCTTGTCATGGAAATCAGATTGGTTAACTGGCAGATTCAGCTCACCCCTGGATTTGAATGACCTCCGTGTTGGACAATGACCTCACAGGGTGTGCAGCATGGCCAGTGGCCACATACACCATTTCCTTCAGACATCGGCTCGAAGAACAGGCAGGAAAATGGAGGAATAGTATTAGATCTGACATAATCGGATTGAGTGGTGGAGAAGACCCGATAGGCTGAATGACTTGCTTCCCCCCAAATCCAACAAATCCTGCCCTGCCCTGCCCTGCCCTGCCCTGTCCTTCCCTGCCCTGTCCTGCCCTGTCCTGTCCTGTCCTGTCATATCCTACCCTGTCCTGGCTTGCCGTGCCCTGACCTGTCCTGCCCTGCCCTGCTCTGCCCTGCCCTGTCCTGCCCTGCCCTGCATTGCCCTGCCCTGTCCTGCCCTGCCTTGTCCTGTCTTGCCCTGTCCTGCCCTGCCCTGCCCTGCCCTGCCCTGTCCTGCATTGCCCTGACCTGCCTTGTCCTTCCCTGCCCTGCCCTGTCCTGCCCTGCCCTGCCCTGCCCTGCCCTGTCCTGCTCTGTCCTGTCCTGTCTTGCCCTGCCCTGCCCTGCCCTGCCGTGCCCTGCCCTGTCCTGCCCTGCCCTGCCTGTCCTGCCCTGAACTGCCGTGTCCTGTCCTGCCCTGCACTGCCCTGGCTGCACTTACCTGCCCTGCCCTGCCTGTCCTGCTCTGCCGTGCGTTCCCCTGTCCTGCCCTGCCCTGCCCTGCATTGCCCTGCCCTGCATTCCCTGCCCTGCCCTGTCCTGCCTGGTCATGCACTGCCCTGCATTGCCCTGTCCTGCCCTGTCTTGCAATGCCCTGCCCTGTCCTCTCATACCCTGCCCTGCGTGCCCTGCCCTGCCCTGTCCTGCCTTGTCCTGCACTGCCCTGCGTTGCTCTGCCCTGCCCTGTCCTGCCCTGCCCTGTTCTGTCCTGCCCTGCATTGCCCTGCCATGCCCTGTCCTGCCCTTCCCTGCCCAGCCCTGCCCTGTCCTGCCCTGTCCTGCGTTGTCCTGCCCTGTCCTGCCCTGTCCTGCATTGTCCTGCCCTGTCCTGCGTTGCCCTGCCCTGCGTTGCCCATCCCTGTCCTGCCCTGCCCTATCTTGCCCTGTCCTATCCTGCCTTGTCCTGTCCTGCCTTGCGCTGCCCTGCCCGGCACTGCCATGTCATGCCCTGCCCTGTCCTGTCCAGTCCTGCCCTGTCCTACCCTGCCCTGCCCTGCCCTGTCCAGTCCTGCCATGTCATGCCCTGCCCTGCCCTGTCCAGTCCTGTTCTGTCCTGCCCTGCTCTGCCCTGCCCTGTCCTGCACTGCCCTGCCCTGTCCTGCACTGCCTTGTCCTGTCCTGCCCTGCCATGCCCTGTCCTGCCCTGCCCTGTCCTGCCCTGCCCAGCCCTTTCCTGCCCTGTCCTGTCCTGTCCTATCCTGCCCTGCCCTGTCGTGACCTATCCTGCCCTGCCCTGTCCTGCATTGCCCTGCCCAGCCCTGCCCTGTCTTGTCCTGCCCTGTCCTGTCCTGCCCTCACCTGCCCTGTCCTGTCCTGCCCTCCCCTGTCCTGACAATAAGATCATAAGACCATAAGACATAGGAGTGGAAGTAAGGCCATTCGGCCCATCGAGTCCACTCCGCCATTCAATCATGGCTGATGGGCATTTCAACTCCACTTACCTACATTCTCCCCGTAGCCCTTAATTCCTCGAGACAACAAGAATCTATCAATCTCTGCCTTGAAGGCATTTAGCGTCCCGGCCTCCACTGCACTCTGCGGCAATGAATTCCACAGGCCCACTCTGCCCTGCCCTGCCCTGCCCTGCCCCGTCTTGTCCTGTCCTGCCCTGCCCTGTGCTGTTCTGTCCTGCCCTGCTCTGCCCTGCCCTGCACTGCCCTGCCCTGCATTGCCCTGCCCTGTCCTGTCCTATCCTGCCCTGCCCTGTCCTGGCTTGCCCTGCCCTGTCCTGTTCTGTCCTACCCTGCTCTGCCATGCCCTGTCCTGCCCTGTCCTGCCCTGCCCTGTCCTGTCCTGCCTTGTCCAGCCCTGCCCTGCCTGTCCTGCCCTGACCTGCTGTGTCCTGCCCTGCCCTGTCCTGCCCTGTCCTGTCCTGTCCCTGCCCTGCCCATCCTTGTACTGTCCTGCCCTGCCCTGTCCTGGCCTGCCCTGTGCTGCCCTTCCCTGCCCTGCCCCGTCCTGCCCTGTCCTGCCCTGCCCTGCCTGTCCTGCCCTGACCTGCCGTGTCCTGCCCTGCCCTGTCCTGTCCTGTCCTGTCCTGTCCTGTCCTGTCCCTGCCCTGCCCTTCCTTGTCCTGCCCTGCCCTGCTTTGCCCTGCCATGCCCTGTCCTGCCCTGCACTGCCCTGGCTGCACTTACCTGCCCTGCCCTGCCTGTCCTGCTCTGCCGTGCGTTCCCCTGTCCTGCCCTGCCCTGCCCTGCTTTGCCCTGCCCTGCCCTGCTTTGCTCTGCCCTGCCCTGCCCTGCCCTGCCCTGTCCTGCCCTGCCCTGTTCTGCACTGCCCTGCATTGCCCGGCCATGCCCTGTCCTGCCCTTCCCTGCCCAGCCCTGCCCTGTCCTGCCCTGTCCTGCCCTGTCCTGCCCTGCGCTGCCCTGCGTTGCCTTGTCCTGCCCTGTCTTGCACTGCCCTGTCCTCTCATACCCTGCCCTGCGTTGCTCTGCCCTGCCTTGTCCTGCCCTGTCCTGCCTGTCCTGCCCTGCCCTGCCCTGTCCTGCCCTGCCCTGCCCTGTCCTGCCCTGCCCTGACCTGCCCTGCCCAGCCCTGCCCTGCCCTGTCCTGCCCTGCCCTGTCCTGTCCATACGATCATAAGACCATAAGACATAGGAGTGGAAGTAAGGCCATTCGGCCCATCGAGTCCACTCCGCCATTCAATCATGGCTGATGGGCATTTCAACTCCACTTACCTGCATTCTCCCTGTAGCCCTTAATTCCTCGAGACAACAAGAATTTATCAATCTCTGCCTTGAAGACATTTAGCGTCCCGGCCTCCACTGCACTCTGCGGCAATGAATTCCACAGGCCCACTCTGCCCTACCCTGCCCTGCCCCATCCTGTCCTTTCCTGCCCTGCCCTGCCCTGTCCTGCCCTGACCTGTCCTGTCCTGCCCTGTCCTGCCCTGCCCTGCCCTGTCCTGCCCTGACCTGTCCTGTCCTGCCATGTCCTGTCCTGCCCTTCCCTGTCCAGCCCTGCCCTATCCTGCCCTGCCGTGCATTGCCGTCCGCTGCCCTGTCCTGTCCTGCCTTATCATCTCCTGCCTTGCCCTGCCCTGCCCTGCACTGCCCTGTCATGCCCTGCCCTACCCTGTCCTGTCCTGCCCTGCCCTGCATTGTCCTGCCTGTCCTGTCCTGTCTTATCCTGCCCTGCCCTGTCCTGCCTTGTTCTGCCCTGACTTGTCCTGCCCTGCCCCATCCTGTCCTATCCTGCCCTGCCCCATCCTGTCCCGTCCTGCCCTGCCCTGTCCTGCTCTGTCCTGTCCTGCCCTGCTCTGCCCTGGCCTGTCCTGCCCTGCCCTGCCCTGTCCTCCCTGTCCTATCCTGCCGTTCCTGCCCTGCCCTGCCCTGTCCTGTCCTGTTCTGACCTGCCCTTCCTTGTCCTGCCCTGCCCTGCTTT
This sequence comes from Chiloscyllium punctatum, assembly GCF_047496795.1. Classification (NCBI taxonomy): domain Eukaryota; kingdom Metazoa; phylum Chordata; class Chondrichthyes; order Orectolobiformes; family Hemiscylliidae; genus Chiloscyllium; species Chiloscyllium punctatum. The sequence continues at coordinate 14,460,910 of NC_092764.1, forward strand.
GCCCTGCCCGGCCCTGTCCTGCCCTGACCTGCCCTGCCTGTCCTGCTCTGCCGTGCGTTCCCCTGTCCTGCCCTGCCCTGCCCTGCATTGCCCTGCCTTGCGTTGCACTGCCCTGTCCTGTCCTGCCCTGTCTTATCCTGCCCTGCCCTGCGTTGCCTTGTCCTGCCCTGTCTTGCACTGCCCTGTCCTCTCATACCCTGCCCTGCATTGCTCTGCCCTGCCCTGTCCTGCCCTGCCCTGTTCTGCACTGCCCTGCATTGCCCTGCCATGCCCTGTCCTGTCCTGTCCTGCCCTGCCCTGCATGTCCTGCCATGCCCTGTCCTCTCATACCCTGCCCTGCATTGCTCTGCCCTGCCCTGTCCTGCCCTGCCCTGTTCTGCCCTGCCCTGCATTGCCCTGCCATGCCCTGACCTGTCCTGCCCTGCCCCATTCTGTCCTGTCCATACGATCATAAGACCATAAGACATAGGAGTGGAAGTAAGGCCATTCAGCCCATCGAGTCCACTCCGCCATTCAATCATGGCTGATGGGCATTTCAACTCCACTTACCTGCATTCTCCCCGTAGCCCTTAATTCCTCGAGACAACAAGAATCTATCAATCTCTGCCTTGAAGGCATTTAGCGTCCCGGCCTCCACTGCACTCTGCGGCAATGAATTCCACAGGCCCACTCTGCCCTGCCCTGTCCTGCCCTGCCCTGTCCTGTCCTGCCCTGCCCTGCCCTGTCCTGTCCTGCACTGCCGTGCCCTGCGTGTCCTGCCCTGCCCCGTCCTGCACTGCCCTGCCTTGCCCTGCCTTACTCTGCCCTGTCCTGCCTTGTCCTGCCATGCCCTGTCTGCTCTTCCCTGCACTGTCCTGTCCTGCCCTGTCCTGTCCTGCCCTGCCCTGCACTTACCTGCCCTGCCCTGACTTATCTGCCCTGTCCTACTCTGTCGTGCGTTGCCTTGCCCTGCCCTGCCCTACCCTCCATTGCCCTGCCCTGCCCTGTCCTGTCCTGCCCTGCCCTGCCCTGTCCTGTACTGCCCTGCCCTGCATTGCCCTGCCCTGCCCTGTCCTGCCCTGTCCTGCACTGCCCTGCCCTGCCCTGTCCTGTCCTGAACTGCCCTGCCCTGCGTTGCCCTGCCATGCCCTGTCCTGCACTGCCCTGTCCTGCCCTGCCCTGTCCTGCACTGCCCTGCCCTGCGTTGCCCTGTCCTGCCCTGTCCTGCCCTGCCCAAAGATGCCCTGCCATGCCCTGTCCTGCCCTGCACTGCCCTTTCCTGTCCTGCCCTGTCCTGCAGTGCCCTGCCCTGCACTTAACTGCCCTGTCATACTCTGCCGTGCGTTGCCCTGCCCTTCCCTGCCATGTCCTGCCCTGCCCTGTCCTGCCCTATCCTGTACTGCCCTGTCCTGCCCTGCCCTGCCCTGCCCTGTCCTGCCCTGCCATGTCCTGCCCTGCCCTGTCCTGCCCTATCCTGTACTGCCCTGTCCTGCCCTGCCCTGCCCTGCCCTGTCCTGCCCTGCCCTGTCCTGCACTGCCCTACCCTGCGCTGCGTTGTCCTGCGCTCCCCTGTCTTGTCCTGCCCTGCCCTGCCCTGCGTTGCCCTGCGCTGCCCTATCCTGCCCTGCCCTGTCCTGTCATACCCTGCCCTGCGTGTCCTGCCCTGCCCTGTCCTGTACTGCCCTGCTTTGCCCTGCCCTACCCTGTCCTGCACTGCCCTGCCCTGCCCAGTCCTGCCCTGTCCTGCCCTGCCCTGCCATGCCCTGCGTTGCCCTGCCCTGCGTTGCCCTGCCATGCCCCATTCTGCTCTTCCCTGCCCTGCCCTGCCCTGCCCTGTTGTGCCTGTCCTGTCCTGTCCTGCCTTGTCCTGCCCTGCCCTGCCCTGCCCTGTCCTGTCTTGCCTTGTCCTGCCCTGTCCTGCCTTGCCTTGTCCTGCCCTGCCCTTCCCTGTCCTGTCCTGCCCCATCCTGTCCTGTCCTGTTCTGACCTGCCCTGCCCTGCCTTTCCCTGCCCTGTCCTGTCCTGCCCTTCCCTTCCCTGTCCTGTCCTATCCTGCCCTCCCCTGTCGTGTCCATAAGATCATAAGACCATAAGACATAGGAGTGGAAGTAAGGCCATTCGGCCCATCGAGTCCACTCCGCCATTCAATCATGGCTGATGGGCATTTCAACTCCACTTACCTGCATTCTCCCCGTAGCCCTTAATTCCTCGAGACAACAAGAATCTATCAATCTCTGCCTTGAAGGCATTTAGCGTCCCGGCCTCCACTGCACTCTGCGGCAATGAATTCCACAGGCCCACTCTGCCCTCCCCTTCCATGCCCAGCCCTGCCCAGCCCTGTCCTGCCCTGTCCTGCCCTGCCCTGCATTACCCTTCCCTGCCCTGCCCTGCCCTATCCTGACCTGTCCTGCCCTGCCCTGCACTGCCCTGCCCTGCCCTGTCCTGTATTGCCATGCCATGCCCTGTCCTGCCCTTCCATGCCCAGCCCTGCGCTGCCCTATCCTGCCCTGTCCTGCCCTGCCCTGCGTTGCCCTTCCCTGCCCTGCCCTGCCCTGTCCTGACCTGTCCTGCCCTGTCCTGCCCTGCCCTGCCCTGCCATGCCCTATCCTGCCCTGTCCTGTCCTGCCTTGTCCTGTCCTGTCCTGCCCTGCCCTGCCCTGTCCTGTCCTGCCCTGCCCCATTCTGTCCTGTCCATAAGATGATAAGACCATAAGACATAGGAGTGGAAGTAAGTCCATTCGGCCCATCGAGTTCACTCCGCCATTCAATCATGGCTGATGGGCATTTCAACTCCACTTACCTGCATTCTCCCCGTAGCCCTTAATTCCTCGAGACAACAAGAATCCTATCAATCATTTAGTGTCCCGGCCTCCACTGCACTCTGCGGCAATGAATTCCACAGGCCCACCCTGCCCTGTCCTGCCCTGCCCAGTCCTGCCCTGCCCTGCCCTGCCCTGTCCTGTCCTGTCCTGTCCTGCCCTGCCCTGCCCTGCACTGCCCTGCCCTGCCCTGCCCCGTCCTGTCCTGCTCTGCCCTGCACTGCCCTGTCCTGTCCTGTCCTGCCCTGCCCTGCACTGCCCTGCCCTGTCCTGTCCTGCCCTGCCCTGTCCTGTCCTGTCCTGCCCTGCCCTGCACTGCCCTGTCCTGCCCTGCCCCGTCCTGTCCTGCCCTGCCCTGTCCTGTCCTGCCCTGCCCTGCCCTATCCTGCCCTACCCAGACCTGTCCTGCCCTGTCCTGTCCTGTCCTATCCTGCACTGCCCTGTCCTGGCTTGCCCTGCCCTGTCCTGTTCTTTCCTGCCCTGCTCTGCCCTGCACTGCCCGGTCCTGCCCTGCCCTGCCCTGTCCTGCCCTTTCCTGTCCTGTCCTGTCCTGTCCTGTCCTACCATGCCCTTCCTTGTCCTGCCCTGTCCTGTCCTGCCCTGCCAGCATTGCCCTGTCCTGTCCTGCCTTGCCCTGTCCTGTACTACCCTGCCCTGCGTCGCCCTGCCCTGCCCTGCCCTGCGTTGCCCTGCCCTGCCCTGCCCTGCCCTTCCTTGACCTGCCATGCCCTCTCCTGCCCTGCCCTGCCATGCCCTGTCCTGCCCTGCACTGCCCTTTCCTGTCCTGCCCTGTCCTGCCATGCCCTGCGTTGCCCTACCCAGCCCTGTCCTGCACTGCCCTGCCCTGCCCTGCCCTGCACTTACCTGCCCTGTCCTACTCTGTCGTGCGTTGCCTTGCCCTGCCCTGCCCTGCCCTGCATTGCCCTGCCCTATGTTGCACTGCCCTGCCCTGTCCTGTCCTGCCCTGCCCTGCCCTGTCTTGTACTGCCCTGCATTGCCCTGCACTGACCTGCCCTGCCCTGCCCTGTCCTGTACTGCCCTGCCCTGCGTTGCCCTGCCCTGCCCTGTCCTGCTCTGTCCTGTCCTGTCCTGTCCTGCCTTGCCGTGTCCTGCCCTGCCCTGCCCTGTCCTGCCCTGCGCTGCCCTGTCCTGCCCTTCCCTGCACTGCCCTACCCTGCCCTGCCCTGTCCTGCCCTGCCCTGCCCTGTCCTGCCCTATCCTGCCCTGCCATGTCCTGTACTGCCCTGCACTGCCCTTTCTAGTCCTGCCCTACCCTGCATTGCCCTGCCCTGCCCTGCCCTGCCCTGCTCTGCCCTGTCCTGTACTACCCTGTCCTGCCCTGCCCTGCCCTGCCCTGCATTGCCCTGCACTGCATGGCACTGCCCTGCCCTGTCCTGTCCTGCCCTGCCCTGCCCTGCGTTGCCCTGCGCTGCCCTGTCCTGTCCTGCCCTGCCCTGCCCTGCGTTGCCCTGCGCTGCCCTGTCCTGCCCTGCCCTGTCCTGTCATACCCTGACCTGCGTGTCCTGCCCTGCCCTGTCCTGCACTACCCTGCCTTGCCCTGCCCTACCCTGTCCTGCACTGCCCTGCCCTGCCCTGCCCAGTCCTGCCCTGCCCTGCCCTGCGTTGCCCTGCCCTGCATTGCCCTGTCATGCCCTGTTCTGCTCTTCCCTGCCCTGCCCTGTCCTGCCCTGTCCTGCCTGTCCTGTCCTGTCCTGCCTTGTCCTGCCCTGCCCTGCCCCGCCCTGTCCTGCCTTGCCTTGTCCTATCCTGCGCTTCCCTGTGCTGTCCTGCCCCATCCTGTCTTGTCCTGTCCTGCCCTGTCCTGTCCTGCCTTGTCCTGTCCTGCCTTGCCCTGGCCTGTCCTGCCATGTCCTGTCCTGCCCTTCCCTGCCCTGTCCTGCGCTGCCCTGCCCTGCACTGTCCAGTCATACCCTACCCTGCGTGCCCTGCCCTGCTCTGTCCTACCCTGTCCTGCACTGCCCTGCGTTGCCCTGCCCTGTCCTGCCCTTTCCTGTCCTGCCCTCTCCTGTCCTTCCCTGCCCTGTCCTGTCCTGCCCTGTCCTGTCCTGCCCTGTCCTGTCCTGCCCTTCCCTGCCCTGTCCTGCGCTGCCCTGTCCTGCGCTGCCCTGCCCTGCTCTGTCCTACCCTGTCCTGCATTGCCCTGCGTTGCCCTGCCCTGCCCTGTCCTGCCCTTCCCTGCCCTGCCCTGCCCAGTCCTGCCCTGTCCTGTCCTGCCCTGCCCTGTCATGCCCTGTCCTGCACTGCCCTGCCCTGCGTTGCCCTGCCCTGCCCTGCCCTGTCCTGCCCTGCCCTGCCCTGTCCTGTCCTGCCTTGCCATGTCCTGCCCTGCCCTGTCCTGTCCTGTCCTGTCCTGACGTTGCCCTTCCTTGTCCTGCCCTTCCCTGTCCTGTCCTGCCCTGCCCTGCGCTGCCCTACCCTGCCCTGCCCTGTCCTGCCCTGCCCTGTCCTGTACTACCCTGCCCTGCCATGCCCTCTCCTGCCCTGCCCTGCCATGCCCTGTCCTGCCCTGCACTGCCCTTTCCTGTCCTTCCCTGTCCTGCCATGCCCTGCGTTGCCCTACCCAGCCCTGTCCTGCACTGCCCTGCCCTGCACTTACCTGCCCTGTCCTACTCTGTCGTGCGTTGCCTTGCCCTGCCCTGCCCTGCCCTGCATTGCCCTGCCCTATGTTGCACTGCCCTGCCCTGCCCTGTCCTGTCCTGCCCTGTACTGCCCTGCCCTGCCCTGCCCTGCTTTGCCCTCGCTGCCCTGTCCTGCCCTGCGCTGTCCTGTGTTGCACTGCCCGATCCTGCCCTGCGTTGCCGTGCGCTGCCCTGTCCTGTCCTGCCTTGTCATGTCCTGCCTTGCCCTCCCCTGCCCTGCCATGCCCTTTCCTGTCCTGCCCTGCCCTGTCCTGTCCTGCCCTGTCCTGTCCTGCCTTGTCCTGTCCTGCCTTGCCCTGCCCTGTCCTGCCATGTCCTGTCCTGCCCTTCCCTGCCCTGTCCTGCGCTGCCCTGCCCTGCACTGTCCAGTCATACCCTACCCTGCGTGCCCTGCCCTGCCCTGTCCTGTCCTGCCTTGCCATGTCCTGCCCTGCCCTGTCCTGTCCTGTCCTGACCTGACCTGCCCTTCCTTGTCCTGCCCTTCCCTGTCCTGTCCTGCCCTGCCCTGCTCTGCCCTACCCTGCCCTGCCTTGTCCTGCCCTGCCCTGTCCTGTGCTGCCCTGCCCTGCATTTCCCTGCCCTGCCCAGTCCTGCCCTGCCCAGCATTACCCTGCCATGCCCTGTCCTGCCCTGCACTGCCCTGCACTGCCCTTTCCTGTCCTGCCTTGTCCTGCCCTACCCTGCGTTGCCCTGTCCTGCCCTGCCCAAAGATGCCCTACCATGCCCTGCCCTGCCCTGCACTGTCCTTTCCTGTCCTGCCCTGTCCTGCAGTGCCCTACCCTGCATTTAACTGCCCTGTCCTACTCTGCTGTGCGTTGCCCTGCCCTGCATTGCCCTGCGCTGCATGGCACTGACCTGCCCTGCCCTGCCCTGCCCTGCATTGCCCTGCGCTGCATGGCACTGACCTGCCCTGTCCTGTACTGCCCTGCCCTATCCTGCATTGCCCTCCCCTGCCCTGCCCTGCCCAGTCCTGTCCTGCCCTGCCCTGTCCTGCCCTGCCCTGCCCTGCATTGCCCTGCCCTGCGTTTCACTGCCGTGCCCTGTCCTGTCCTGCCCTGCCCTTGCCCTGTCCTGTCCTGCCCAGGCCTGCGTTGCCCTGCCCTGCGCTGCCCTGCGCTGCCCTGTCCTGCCCTGTCCTGTACTACCCTGCGTTGCCCTGCCCTGCCCTGCTTTGCCGTGCGTTGCCCTGTTCTGTCCTGCCCTGTCCTGCGTTGCCGTGCACTGCCCTGTCCTGCGTTGCCGTGCACTGCCCTGTCCTGCGTTGCCGTGCGCTGCCCTGTCCTGCCCTGCCCTATCCTGTCCTGTCCTGGACTGCCTTGTCCTGTCCTGTCTTGCCCTACCCTGCCCTCCCCTGCCCTGCCCTGCCCTTCCCTGTCCTGTCCTGCCTTACCCTGCCCTTCCCTGTCCTGTCCTGCCCTGTCCTGTCCTGCCCCCTCCTGCCCTACCTTGCCCTGCCCTTCCCTGTCCTGTCCTGCCCTGTCCTGTCCTGCCCTGCCCTATCCTGTCCTGTCCTGTCCTGCCCTGTCCTGCCCTACCCTATCCTGTCCTGTCCAGCCCTGTCCTGCCCTGTCCTTTCCTGTCCTGCCCTCCCCTATCCTGTCCTGTCCTGCCCTGCACTGTCCTGTCCTGTCCTGCCCTGCCCTGTCCTGTCCTGTGCTGCCCTGCACTGACCTTCCATGTCCTGCCCTGCCCTGCCCTGCCCTGACCTCACCTGCCCTGCCCTGTCCTGTCCTGTCCTGACCTGCACTGTCCTGCTCTGCCCTGCATTGCCCTGTCCTGTCCTGCCGTGCCTTGTCCTGTCCTGCCCCCTCCTGCCCTACCTTGCCCTGCCCTGCCCTGTCCTGCCCTTCCCTGTCCTGTCCTGCCCTGTCCTGTCCTGCCCTGCCCTGCCCTGTCCTGTCCTGCCCCCTCCTGCCCTCCCTTGCCCTGCCCTGCCCTGTCCTGCCCTGCCTTGTCCTGTCCAGCCCTGTCCTGTCCTGCACTGTCCTTTCCTGCCCTGCCCTGCCCTTTCCAGTCCTGTCCTGCCCTGCCCTGTCCTGCGTTTCATTGCCCTGCCCTGTCCTGTCCTGCCCAGATCTGCGTTGCCCTGCAATGCCTTGCCCTGCCCTGCCCTGTCCTGTCCTGCCCTGTCCTGTCCTGCCCTGTCCTGACCTGCCCTTCCTTGTCATGTCCTGCCTTGCCCTCCCCTGCCCTGCCATGCCCTGTCCTGTCCTGCCCTGCCCTGTCCTGTCCTGCCCTGCCCTGTCCTGTCCTGCCCAGACCTGCGTTGCCCTGCCCTGCCCTGTCTTGCCCTGCGTTTCACTGCCGAGCCCTGTTCTGTCCTGCCCTGCCCTGCGTTTCACTGCCGTGCCCTGTCCTGTCCTTCCCTGCCCTGCCATGCCCTGTCCTGTCCTGCCCTGTCCTGTACTGCCCTGCGTTGCCCTGCCCTGCCCTGCCCTGCATTGCCCTGCGCTGCATGGCACTGACCTGCCCTGTCCTGTCCTGCCCTGTCCTGTCCTGCCCTGCCCTGTACTGCCCTGTCCTGCCCTGCCCTGCCCTGTCCTGCCCTGCCCTGCCCTGCCCTGCTTTGCCGTGCGTTGCCCTGTTCTGTCCTGCCCTGCCCTGCGTTGCCGTGCACTGCCCTGTCCTGCCCTGCCCTATCCTGTCCTGTCCTGCCCTGCCCTATCCTGTCCTGTCCTGGACTGCCTTGTCCTGTCCTGTCTTGTCATGTCCTGCCTTGCCCTACCCTGCCCTCCCCTGCCCTGCCCTGCCCTTCCCTGTCCTGTCCTGCCCTGTCCTGTCCTGCCTTGCCCTGCCCTTCCCTGTCCTGCCCTGCCCTGTCCTGTCCTGTCCTACCTTGTCCTGTCCAGCCCTGTCCTGCCCTGTCCTTTCCTGTCCTGCCCTCCCCTATACTGTCCTGTCCTGTCCTGTCCTGCCCTGCACTGTCCTGTCCTGTCCTGCCCTGCCCTGTCCTGTGCTGCCCTGCACTGACCTTCCATGTCCTGCCCTGCCCTGCCCTGCCCTGACCTCACCTGCCCTGTCCTGTCCTGCCCTGCACTGACCTTCCATGTCCTGCCCTGCCCTACCCTGCCCTGACCTCACCTGCCCTGCCCTGTCCTGACCTGCACTGTCCTGCTCTGCCCTGCATTGCCCTGTCCTGTCCTGCCGTGCCTTGTCCTGTCCTGCCCCCTCCTGCCCTACCTTGCCCTGCCCTGCCCTGTCCTGCCCTTCCCTGTCCTGTCCTGCTCTGTCCTGTCCTGCCCTGCCCTGCCCTGTCCTGTCCTGCCCCCTCCTGCCCTCCCTTGCCCTGCCCTGCCCTGTCCTGCCCTGCCTTGTCCTGTCCAGCCCTGTCCTGTCCTGCACTGTCCTTTCCTGTCCTGCCCTGCCCTTTCCTTTCCTGTCCTGTCCAGCCCTGTCCTGTCCTGAGCTGACCTGCCCTGTCCTGCCCTGCCCTGTCCTGCGTTTCATTGCCCTGCCCTGTCCTGTCCTGCCCAGATCTGCGTTGCCCTACAATGCCTTGCCCTGCCCTGTCCTGTCCTGCCCTGCCCTGCCCTGTCCTGTCCTGCCCTGTCCTGTCCTGCCCTGTCCTGTCCTGCCCTGCCCTGCGCTGCCCTACCCTGCCCTGCCCTGTCCTGCCCTGCCCTGCCCTGTCCTGTGCTGCCCTGCCCTGCATTGCCCTGCCCTGCCCAGTCCCGCCCTGCCCAGCATTACCCTGCCATGCCCTGTCCTGCCCTGCACAACCCTGCACTGCTCTTTCCTGTCCTGCCCTGTCCTGCCCTACCCTGCGTTGCCCTGTCCTGCCCTGTCCTGCCCTGCCCAAAGATGCCCTACCATGCCCTGCCCTGCCCTGCACTGTCCTTTCCTGTCCTGCCCTGTCCTGCAGTGCCCTACCCTGCACTTAACTGCCCTGTCCTACTCTGCTGTGCGTTGCCCTGCATTGCCCTGCGCTGCATGGCACTGACCTGCCCTGTCCTGTCCTGCCCTGTCCTGCCCTGTCCTGTCCTGCCCTGCCCTGTACTGCCCTGCCCTGCCCTGCCCTGCTTTGCCCTTGCTGCCCTGTCCTGCCCTGCGCTGTCCTGTGTTGCACTGCCCGATCCTGCCCTGCGTTGCCGTGCGCTGCCCTGTCCTGTCCTGCCTTGTCATGTCCTGCCTTGCCCTCCCCTGCCCTGCCATGCCCTGTCCAGTCCTGCCCTGCCCTATCCTGTCCTGTCCTGGACTGCCTTGTCCTGTCCTGTCTTGTCATGTCCTGTCCTGCCCCCTCCTGCCCTACCTTGCCCTGCCCTGCCCTGTCCTGCCCTACCTTGCCGTGTCCTGCCCTGTCCTGCCCTGCCCTGTCCTGCCCTGCCCTGCCCTGACCTCACCTGCCCTGCCCTGTCCTGTGCTGCCCTGCACTGACCTTCCATGTCCTGCCCTGCCCTGCCCTGCCCTGACCTCACCTGCCCTGCCCTGTCCTGTCCTGTCCTGACCTGCACTGTCCTGCTCTGCCCTGCATTGCCCTGTCCTGTCCTGCCGTGCCTTGTCCTGTCCTGCCCCCTCCTGCCCTACCTTGCCCTGCCCTGCCCTGTCCTGCCCTTCCCTGTCCTGTCCTGCCCTGTCCTGTCCTGTCCTGTCCTGCCCAGACCTGCCCTGTCCTGCCCTGCCCTGTCCCGGTCCTGCCCTGTCCTGCCCTGCCCTGTCCCTGTCCTGCCCTGTCCTGCCCTGCCCTGTCCCTGTCCTGCCCTGCCCTGACCTTTCCTGTCCTGTCCTGTCCTGTCCTGTCCTGCCCAGACCTGCCCTGTCCTGCCCTGCCCTGTCCCTGTCCTGCCCTGTCCTGCCCTGCCCTGTCCCTGTCCTGCCCTGTCCTGTCCCTGTCCTGCCCTGTCCTGTTATGTCCTGCCCTGTGATGCCTTGCCCTGCCCTGTCCTGTCCTGCCCTCCCCTGCCCTGTCCTGTCCTGCCCTGCCCTGCCCTGTCCTGATTTGTCCTGCACTGCCCTGTCCTGTCCTGTCCTGCCCTGCCCTGCCTTGTCCTGCCCTGCCCTGACCTGCCCTGCCCTGTCCTGTCCTGTCCTGCCGTGCCCTGTCCTGTCCTGTCCTGCCCTGCCCTGCCTTGTCCTGCCCTGCCCTGACCTGCCCTGCCCTGTCCTGTCCTGTCCTGCCGTGCCTTGTCCTGCCCTGCCCTGACCTGCCCTGCCCTGTCCTGTCCTGCCCTGCCCTGCCTTGTCCTGCCCTGCCCTGACCTGCCCTGCCCTGTCCTGTCCTGTCCTGCCCTGTCCTGCCCTACCCTGTCCTGTCCTGCCGTGCCCTGCCTTGCCCTGCCCTGTCCTGCCTTGCCATGTTCTGCGTTGCTCTGCCTTGACCTGTCGTGTCCTGCCGTGCCCTGCCCTGCCCTGTCCTGTCCTCTCCTGTCCTGTCCTGTCCTGTCCTGTCATGCCCTTCCTTGCCCTGCGTGGCCCTGCCATGCGCTGTCCTGCCCTGTCCTGCCCTGCCCTGCGTTGCCGTGCGCTGCCCTGTCCTGTCCTGCCCTGCCCTGCCCTGCATTGCCCTGCCGTGCCCTGTCCTGTCCTGCCCAGACCTGCGTTACACTGCCCTGCCTTGTCCTGCCCTGTCCTGTACTGCCCTGCGTTGCCCTGCCCGGTCCTGCCTTGCGCTGTCCTGTGTTGCACTGCCCTGTCCTGCCCTGCCCTATCCTGTCCTGTCCTGGACTGCCTTGTCTTGTCCTGTCTTGTCATGTCCTGCCTTGCCCTACCCTGCCCTTCCCTGCCCTGCCCTGCCCTTCCCTGTCCTGTCCTGTCCTGTCCTGTCCTGCCCTGTCCTGTCCTGCCCTGCCCTGCCCTGTCCTGTCCTGCCCTGCCCTGCCCTGTCCTGTCCTGCCCCCTCCTGCCCTACCTTGCCCTGCCCTGCCCTGTCCTGCCCTGCCTTGTCCTGTCCAGCCCTGTCCTGTCCTTTCCTGCCTTGCCCTACCCTGCCCTTCCCTGCCCTGCCCTGCCCTGCCCTGTCCTGTTCTGCCCTGCCCTGCCCTACCCTGCCCTGCCCTGTCCTGCCCTGCCTTGTCCTGTCCAGCCCTGCCCTGTCCTTTCCTGTCTTGCCCTGCCCTGTCCTGCCCTGTCCTGTCCTGCCATGCCCTGCCCTGCCATGTCCTGCCCTGCTGTGTCCTGACCCTGCCCTGTCCTGTCCTGTCCTGTCCTGTCCTGCCCTTCCTTGCCCTGCGTTGCCCTGCCATGCCCTGTCCTGCCCTTCCCTGCCCTGCCCTGCCCAGTCTTGCCCAGCCCTGCTCTGCCCTGCCCTGCTTTGCCCTACACTGCGTGGCCCTGCCATGCGCCATCCAGCTCTTTCCTGCCCTGCCCTGCCCTGCCCTGCCCTGTCCTGCCCTGTCCTGCCCTGCCCTGCATTGCCCTGCTTTGCCCTGCAAGTCCCTCTCCTGCCCTGCGCTGTCCTGCCCTGCCCTGCCCTGTCCTACCCTGCCTTGGCCTGCCTAGTCCTGCCTGCCCTGTCCTTCCCTGTCCTGCCTTCCTTGTCATGTCCTGCCCTGCCCTGTGCAGTTCTGTCCTGCCCTGTCCTGTCCTGTCCTGCCCTGTCCTGTCCTGAGCTGACCTGCCCTGTCCTGCGTTTCACTGCCCTGCCCTGTCCTGCCCTGCCCTGTCCTGTCCTGCCCAGATCTGCGTTGCCCTGCAATGCCTTGCCCTGCCCTGTCCTGCACTGCCCTGCGTTGCCCTGCCCTGCCCTGCCCTGCCCTGCCTTGTCCTGCCCTGTCCTGTACTGCCCTGCGTTGCCCTGCCTTGCCCTGCCCTGCTTTGCCCTGCCCTGCCCAGTCCTGCCCTGCGCTGTCCTGTGTTGCGCTGCCCTGTCCTGCCCTGCCCTATCCTGTCCTGTCCTGGACTGCCTTGTCCTGTCCTGTCTTGTCATGTCCTGCCTTGCCCTACCCTGCCCTGCCCTCCCCTGCCCTGCCCTGTCCTGTCCTGTCCTGTCCTGTCCTGTCCTGTCCTGTCCTGTCTTGTCATGTCCTGCCTTGCCCTACCCTGCCCTGCCCTGCTCTGCTCTGTCATGTCTGGCCTTGCCCTGCCCCTGTCCTTTTCTGCCCTGCCTTGTCCTGCCCTGCATTGCCCTGTCCTGTCCTGCCCTGCCCTGTCCTGTCCTGCCCTGCACTGACCTTCCCTATCCTGCCCTGTCCTTCCCTGTCCTGCCCTGCCCTGTCCCTGCCCTGCCCTGTCCTGTCCTGTCCTGCCCTGTCCTGCCCTACCCTGTCCTGTCCTGCCGTGCCCTGCCTTGCCCTGCCCTGTCCTGCCTTGCCATGTTCTGCGTTGCTCTGCCTTGACCTGTCGTGTCCTGCCGTGCCCTGCCCTGCCCTGTCCTGTCCTCTCCTGTCCTGTCCTGTCCTGTCCTGTCATGCCCTTCCTTGCCCTGCGTGGCCCTGCCATGCGCTGTCCTGCCCTGTCCTGCCCTGCCCTGCGTTGCCGTGCGCTGCCCTGTCCTGTCCTGCCCTGCCCTGCCCTGCATTGCCCTGCCGTGCCCTGTCCTGTCCTGCCCAGACCTGCGTTACACTGCCCTGCCTTGTCCTGCCCTGTCCTGTACTGCCCTGCGTTGCCCTGCCCGGTCCTGCCTTGCGCTGTCCTGTGTTGCACTGCCCTGTCCTGCCCTGCCCTATCCTGTCCTGTCCTGGACTGCCTTGTCTTGTCCTGTCTTGTCATGTCCTGCCTTGCCCTACCCTGCCCTTCCCTGCCCTGCCCTGCCCTTCCCTGTCCTGTCCTGTCCTGTCCTGTCCTGCCCTGTCCTGTCCTGCCCTGCCCTGCCCTGTCCTGTCCTGCCCTGCCCTGCCCTGTCCTGTCCTGCCCCCTCCTGCCCTACCTTGCCCTGCCCTGCCCTGTCCTGCCCTTCCTTGCCCTGCGTGGCCCTGCCATGCCCTGCCCTGTCCTTTCCTGCCCTGCACTGACCTTCCCTATCCTGCCCTGTCCTTCCCTGTCCTGCCCTGCCCTGTCCCTGTCCTGCCCTGTCCTGTCCCTGTCCTGCCCTGCCCTGTCCCTGTCCTGCCCTGTCCTGTCCCTGTCCTGCCCTGCCCTGTCCCTGTCCTGCCCTGTCCTGTAATGTCCTGCCCTGTCCTGTCCTGTCCTGTCATGTCCTGTCCTGTCCTGTCGTGTCCTGTCCTGCCCTGTCCTGTCCTGTCCTGTCCTGCCCTGCCCTGTCCTGTCCTGTCCTGTCCTGCCTGGCCCTGCCCTGTCCTGTCCTGCCCTGTCCTGCCTTTCCCTATTCTGCCTTGCCCTGAACTGCCCTGTCCTGCCCTGCTCTGTCCTGACCTGCCCTACCCTGCATTGTACTGCCCTGTCCTGTCCTGCCTTGCCCTGCCCTGTCCTGTCCTGCCCTGCCCTGCCCTGTCCTGATTTGTCCTGCACTGCCCTGTCCTGTCCTGCCCTGCCCTGCCCTGTCCTGATTTGTCCTGCACTGCCCTGTCCTGTCCTGCCCTGCCTTTTTCCTGCCCTGCCCTGCCCTGCCCTGTCCTGCCCTACCCTTTCCTGTCCTGCCGTGCCCTGCCTTGCCCTGCCCTGTCCTGCCTTGCCATGTTCTGCGTTGCTCTGCCTTGACCTGTCGTGTCCTGCCGTGCCCTGCCCTGCCCTGTCCTGTCCTCTCCTGTCCAGTCCTGTCCTGTCCTGCCATGCCCTTCCTTGCCCTGCGTTGCCCTGCCATGCCCTGTCTTGCCCTTCCCTACCCATTCCTGCCCTGTCCTGCTCTGCCCTGCCCTACGTTGCCCTACACTGCGTGGCCCTGCCTTGCGCTGTCCTGCCCTGTCCTGCCCTGCCCTGCGTTGCCGTGCGCTGCCCTGTCCTGTCCTGCCTTGTCATGTCCTGCCTTGCCCTCCCCTGTCCTGCCCTGCCCTGTCCTGCCCTGCCCTGTCCTGCCCTGCCCTGTCCTGTGCTGCCCTGCCCTGCATTGCCCTGCCCTGCCCAGTCCTGCCCTGCCCAGCATTACCCTGCCATGCCCTGTCCTGCCCTGCACAGCCCTGCACTGCCCTTTCCTGTCCTGCCCTGTCCTGCCCTACCCTGCGTTGCCCTGTCCTGCCCTGTCCTGCCCTGCCCAAAGATGCCCTACCATGCCCTGCCCTGCCCTGCACTGTCCTTTCCTGTCCTGCCCTGTCCTGCAGTGCCCTACCCTGCACTTAACTGCCCTGTCCTACTCTGCTGTGCGTTGCCCTGCATTGCCCTGCGCTGCATGGCACTGACCTGCCCTGTCCTGCCCTGCGCTGTCCTGTGTTGCACTGCCCTGTCCTGCCCTGCGTTGCCGTGCGCTGCCCTGTCCTGTCCTGCCTTGTCATGTCCTGCCTTGCCCTCCCCTGCCCTGCCATGCCCTGTCCAGTCCTGCCCTACCCTGTCCTGCCCTGCCCTGCCCTGCATTGCCCTGCCCTGAGTTTCACTGCCGTGCCCTGTCCTGTCCTTCCCTGCCCTGCCCTGTCCTGTCCTGCCCAGACCTGTACTGCCCTGCGTTGCCCTGCCCTGCTTTGTCCTGTCCTGCACTGTCCTGTGATGCACTGCCCTGTCCTGCCCTGCCCTATCCTGTCCTGTCCTGGACTGCCTTGTCCTGTCCTGTCTTGTCATGTCCTGCCTTGCCCTACCCTGCCCTCCCCTGCCCTGCCCTGCCCTTCCCTGTCCTGTCCTGCCCTGTCCTGTCCTGCCTTGCCCTGCCCTTCCCTGTCCTGTCCTGCCCTGTCCTGTCCTGCCTTGCCCTGCCCTTCCCTGTCCTGTCCTGACCTGTCCTGTCCTGCCTTACCCTGCCCTGCCCTGTCCTGTCCTGCCCCCTCCTGCCCTACCTTGCCCTGCCCTTCCCTGTCCTGTCCTGCCCTGTCCTGTCCTGCCCTGCCCTGCCCTGTCCTGTCCTGCCCCCTCCTGCCCTACCTTGCCCTGCCCTTCCCTGTCCTGTCCTGCCCTGTCCTGTCCTGCCCCCTCCTGCCCTACCTTGCCCTGCCCTGCCCTGTCTTGCCCTACCTTGCCCTGCATTGCCCTGTCCTGTCCTGCCCTGCCCTGTCCTGTCCTGCCCTGCACTGACCTTCCCTATCCTGCCCTGTCCTTCCCTGTCCTGCCCTGCCTTGTCCTGCCCTGACCTTTCCTGTCCTGTCCTGCCCTGTCCTGTCCGTCCCTGTCCTGCCCTGCCTTGTCCTGCCCTGACCTTTCCTGTCCAGTCCTGTCCTGTCCTGTCCTGTCCTGCCCAGACCTGCCCTGTCCTGCCCTGTCCTGTCCCTGTCCTGCCCTGTCCTGTTATGTCCTGCCCTGTGATGCCTTGCCCTGCCCTGTCCTGTCCTGCCCTCCCCTGCCCTGTCCTGTCCTGCCCTGCCCTGCCCTGTCCTGTCCTGCCCTGCCCTGCCCTGTCCTGATTTGTCCTGCACTGCCCTGTCCTGTCCTGCCCTGTCCTGCCCTGCCTTGTCCTGCCCTGCCCTGACCTGCCCTGCCCTGTCCTGTCCTGTCCTGCCCTGTCCTGCCCTACCCTGTCCTGTCCTGCCGTGCCCTGCCCTGCCCTGACCTGCCCTGCCCTGTCCTGTCCTGTCCTGCCCTGTCCTGCCCTACCCTGTCCTGTCCTGCCGTGCCCTGCCTTGCCCTGCCCTGTCCTGCCTTGCCATGTTCTGCGTTGCCCTGCCTTGACCTGTCGTGTCCTGCCGTGCCCTGCCCTGCCCTGTCCTGTCCTCTCCTGTCCAGTCCTGTCCTGTCCTGTCATGCCCTTCCTTGCCCTGTGTGGCCCTGCCATGCGCTGTCCTGCCCTGTCCTGCCCTGCCCTGCGTTGCCGTGCGCTGCCCTGTCCTGTCCTGCCCTGCCCGGCCCTGCATTGCCCTGCCATGCCCTGTCCTGTCCTGCCCAGACCTGCGTTACACTGCCCTGCCTTGTCCTGCCCTGTCCTGTACTGCCCTGCGTTGCCCTGCCCGGTCCTGCCCTGCGCTGTCCTGTGTTGCACTGCCCTGTCCTGCCCTGCCCTATCCTGTCCTGTCCTGGACTGCCTTGTCCTGTCCTGTCTTGTCATGTCCTGCCTTGCCCTATCCTGCCCTTCCCTGCCCTGCCCTTCCCTTCCCTGTCCTGTCCTGCTCTGTCCTGTCCTGCCCTGCCCTGCCCTGTCCTGTCCTGCCCCCTCCTGCCCTCCCTTGCCCTGCCCTGCCCTGTCCTGCCCTGCCTTGTCCTGTCCAGCCCTGTCCTGTCCTGCACTGTCCTTTCCTGTCCTGCCCTGCCCTTTCCTTTCCTGTCCTGTCCAGCCCTGTCCTGTCCTGAGCTGACCTGCCCTGTCCTGTCCTGCCCTGCCCTGTCCTGCGTTTCATTGCCCTGCCCTGTCCTGTCCTGCCCAGATCTGCGTTGCCCTGCAATGCCTTGCCCTGCCCTGTCCTGTCCTGCCCTGCCCTGCCCTGTCCTGTCCTGCCCAGACCTGTACTGCCCTGCGTTGCCCTGACCTGCCCTGCCCTGCTTTGTCCTGTCCTGCACTGTCCTGTGATGCACTGCCCTGTCCTGCCCTGCCCTATCCTGTCCTGTCCTGGACTGCCTTGTCCTGTCCTGTCTTGTCATGTCCTGCCTTGCCCTACCCTGCCCTCCCCTGCCCTGCCCTGCCCTTCCCTGTCCTGTCCTGCCCTGTCCTGTCCTGCCTTGCCCTGCCCTTCCCTGTCCTGTCCTGCCCTGTCCTGTCCTGCCTTGCCCTGCCCTTCCCTGTCCTGTCCTGCCCTGTCCTGTCCTGCCTTGCCCTGCCCTTCCCTGTCCTGCCCTGCCCTGCCCTGTCCTGCCCTGCCTTGTCCTGTCCAGCCCTGTCCTGTCCTGCACTGTCCTTTCCTGTCCTGCCCTGCCCTTTCCTTTCCTGTCCTGTCCAGCCCTGTCCTGTCCTGAGCTGACCTGCCCTGTCCTGTCCTGCCCTGCCCTGTCCTGCGTTTCATTGCCCTGCCCTGTCCTGTCCTGCCCAGATCTGCGTTGCCCTGCAATGCCTTGCCCTGCCCTGTCCTGTCCTGCCCTGCCCTGTCCTGTCCTGCCCTGTCCTGTCCTGCCCTGCCCTGCCCTGTCCTGTCCTGCCCTGTCCTGTCCTGCCCTGCCCTGCGCTGCCCTACCCTGCCCTGCCCTGTCCTGCCCTGCCCTGCCCTGTCCTGTGCTGCCCTGCCCTGCATTGCCCTGCCCTGCCCAGTCCCGCCCTGCCCAGCATTACCCTGCCATGCCCTGTCCTGCCCTGCACAGCCCTGCACTGCCCTTTCCTGCCCTACCCTGCCATGCCCTGTCCTGCCCTGCACAGCCCTGCACTGCCCTTTCCTGTCCTGCCCTGTCCTGCCCTACCCTGCGTTGCCCTGTCCTGCCCTGTCCTGCCCTGCTCAAAGATGCCCTACCATGCCCTGCCCTGCCCTGCACTGTCCTTTCCTGTCCTGCCCTGTCCTGCAGTGCCCTACCCTGCACTTAACTGCCCTGTCCTACTCTGCTGTGCGTTGCCCTGCATTGCCCTGCGCTGCATGGCACTGACCTGCCCTGTCCTGTCCTGCCCTGTCCTGCCCTGTCCTGCCCTGTACTACCCTGCCCTGCCCTGCCCTGCTTTGCCCTCGCTGCCCTGTCCTGCCCTGCGCTGTCCTGTGTTGCACTGCCCGATCCTGCCCTGCGTTGCCGTGCGCTGCCCTGTCCTGTCCTGCCTTGTCATGTCCTGCCTTGCCCTCCCCTGCCCTGCCATGCCCTTTCCTGTCCTGCCCTGCCCTGTCCTGTCCTGCCCTGTCCTGTCCTGCCTTGTCCTGTCCTGCCTTGCCCTGCCCTGTCCTGCCATGTCCTGTCCTGCCCTTCCCTGCCCTGTCCTGCGCTGCCCTGCCCTGCACTGTCCAGTCATACCCTACCCTGCGTGCCCTGCCCTGCTCTGTCCTACCCTGTCCTGCACTGCCCTGTCCTGCCCTTTCCTGTCCTGCCCTTTCCTGTCCTGCCCTCTCCTGTCCTTCCCTGCCCTGTCCTGTCCTGCCCTGTCCTGTCCTGCCCTGTCCTGTCCTGCCCTTCCCTGCCCTGTCCTGCGCTGCCCTGTCCTGCGCTGCCCTGCCCTGCTCTGTCCTACCCTGTCCTGCATTGCCCTGCGTTGCCCTGCCCTGCCCTGCCCTGCCCAGTCCTGCCCTGTCCTGTCCTGCCCGATCCTGCCCTGCCCAGTCCTGCCCTGTCCTGTCCTGCCCGATCCTGCCCTGCACTGTCATGCCCTGTCCTGCCCTGCCCTGTCCTGTCCTGCCCTGCCCTACCCTGTCCTGTCCTGCACTACCCTGCCCTGTCCTGTCCTGCCCTGCCCTGTCATGCCCTGTCCTGCACTGCCCTGCCCTGCGTTGCCCTGCCCTGCCCTGCCCTGTCCTGCCCTGCCCTGCCCTGTCCTGTCCTGCCTTGCCATGTCCTGCCCTGTCCTGTCCTGCCCTGTCCTGTCCTGACCTGCCCTTCCTTGTCCTGCCCTTCCCTGTCCTGTCCTGCCCTGCCCTGCTCTGCCCTACCCTGCCCTGCCTTGTCCTGCCCTGCCCTGTCCTGTGCTGCCCTGCCCTGCATTTCCCTGCCCTGACCAGTCCTGCCCTGCCCAGCATTACCCTGCCATGCCCTGTCCTGCCCTGCACTGCCCTGCACTGCCCTTTCCTGTCCTGCCTTGTCCTGCCCTACCCTGCGTTGCCCTGTCCTGCCCTGTCCTGCCCTGCCCAAAGATGCCCTACCATGCCCTGCCCTGCCCTGCACTGTCCTTTCCTGTCCTGCCCTGTCCTGCAGTGCCCTACCCTGCATTTAACTGCCCTGTCCTACTCTGCTGTGCGTTGCCCTGCCCTGCATTGCCCTGCACTGCATGGCACTGACCTGCACTGACCTGCCCTGCCCTGCACTGCCCTGCCCTGTCCTGTACTGCCCTGCCCTATCCTGCATTGCCCTGCCCTGCCCTGCCCTGCCCAGTCCTGTCCTGCCCTGCCCTGTCCTGCCCTGCCCTGCCCTGCATTGCCCTGCCCTGCGTTTCACTGCCGTGCCCTGTCCTGTCCTGCCCTGCCCTTGCCCTGTCCTGTCCTGCCCAGGCCTGCGTTGCCCTGCCCTGCGCTGCCCTGCGCTGCCCTGTCCTGCCCTGTCCTGTACTGCCCTGCGTTGCCCTGCCCTGCCCTGCTTTGCCCTGCGCTGCCCTGTCCTGTCCTGCCTTGTCATGTCCTGCCTTGCCCTCCCCTGCCCTGCCATGCCCTGTCCTGTCCTGCCCTGCCCTGTCCTGTCCTGCCCTGCCCTGTCCTGTCCTGCCCAGACCTGCGTTGCCCTGCCCTGCCCTGTCTTGCCCTGCGTTTCACTGCCGAGCCCTGTTCTGTCCTGCCCTGCCCTGCGTTTCACTGCCGTGCCCTGTCCTGTCCTTCCCTGCCCTGCCATGCCCTGTCCTGTCCTGCCCTGTCCTGTACTGCCCTGCGTTGCCCTGCCCTGCCCTGCCCTGCATTGTCCTGCGCTGCATGGCACTGACCTGCCCTGTCCTGTCCTGCCCTGTCCTGTCCTGCCCTGCCCTGTACTGCCCTGTCCTGCCCTGCCCTGCCCTGTCCTGCCCTGCCCTGCCCTGCCCTGCTTTGCCGTGCGTTGCCCTGTTCTGTCCTGCCCTGCCCTGCGTTGCCGTGCACTGCCCTGTCCTGCCCTGCCCTATCCTGTCCTGTCCTGGACTGCCTTGTCCTGTCCTGTCTTGTCATGTCCTGCCTTGCCCTACCCTGCCCTCCCCTGCCCTGCCCTGCCCTTCCCTGTCCTGTCCTGCCCTGTCCTGTCCTGCCTTGCCCTGCCCTTCCCTGTCCTGTCCTGCCCTGTCCTGTCCTGCCTTGCCCTGCCCTTCCCTGTCCTGTCCTGCCCTGTCCTGTCCTGCCTTGCCCTGCCCTTCCCTGTCCTGTCCTGCCCTGTCCTGTCCTGCCTTAACCTGCCCTGCCCTGCCCTGTCCTGTCCTGCCCTGCCGTGCCCTGTCCTGTCCTTCCCTACCCTGCCCTGTCCTGTCCTGCCCTGTCCTGTACTGCCCTGCGTTGCCCTGCCCTGCCCTGCCCTGCATTGCCCTGCGCTGCATGGCACTGACCTGCCCTGTCCTGCCCTGCCCTATCCTGTCCTGTCCTGCCCTGCCCTATCCTGTCCTGTCCTGCCCTGCCCTATCCTGTCCTGTCCTGGACTGCCTTGTCCTGTCCTGTCTTGTCATGTCCTGCCTTGCCCTACCCTGCCCTCCCCTGCCCTGCCCTGCCCTTCCCTGTCCTGTCCTGCCCTGTCCTGTCCTGCCTTACCCTGCCCTGCCCTGTCCTGTCCTGTCCTGCCCCCTCCTGCCCTACCTTGCCCTGCCCTTCCCTGTCCTGTCCTGCCCTGTCCTGTCCTGCCCTGCCCTGCCCTGTCCTGTCCTGCCCCCGCCTGCCCTACCTTGCCCTGCCCTGCCCTGTCCTGCCCTGCCCTGTCCTGCCCTGTCCTTTCCTGTCCTGCCCTCCCCTATACTGTCCTGTCCTGCCCCCTCCTGTCCTGCCCTGCCCTGTCCTGCCCTTCCCTGTCCTGTCCTGCTCTGTCCTGTCCTGCCCTGCCCTGCCCTGCCCTGCTTTGCCCTGCGCTGCCCTGTCCTGTCCTGCCTTGTACTGTCCTGCCCTCCCTTGCCCTGCCCTGCCCTGCCCTGCACTTCCCTGTCCTGTCCTGCCTTACCCTGCCCTTCCCTGTCCTGTCCTGCCTTACCCTGTACTGCCCTGCCCTATCCTGCATTGCCCTGCCCTGCCCTGCCCTGCCCAGTCCTGTCCTGCCCTGCCCTGTCCTGCCCTGCCCTGCCCTGCATTGCCCTGCCCTGCGTTTCACTGCCGTGCCCTGTCCTGTCCTGCCCTGCCCTTGCCCTGTCCTGTCCTGCCCAGGCCTGCGTTGCCCTGCCCTGCGCTGCCCTGCGCTGCCCTGTCCTGCCCTGTCCTGTACTGCCCTGCGTTGCCCTGCCCTGCCCTGCTTTGCCCTGCGCTGCCCTGTCCTGTCCTGCCTTGTCATGTCCTGCCTTGCCCTCCCCTGCCCTGCCATGCCCTGTCCTGTCCTGCCCTGCCCTGTCCTGTCCTGCCCTGCCCTGTCCTGTCCTGCCCAGACCTGCGTTGCCCTGCCCTGCCCTGTCTTGCCCTGCGTTTCACTGCCGAGCCCTGTTCTGTCCTGCCCTGCCCTGCGTTTCACTGCCGTGCCCTGTCCTGTCCTTCCCTGCCCTGCCATGCCCTGTCCTGTCCTGCCCTGTCCTGTACTGCCCTGCGTTGCCCTGCCCTGCCCTGCCCTGCATTGTCCTGCGCTGCATGGCACTGACCTGCCCTGTCCTGTCCTGCCCTGTCCTGTCCTGCCCTGCCCTGTACTGCCCTGTCCTGCCCTGCCCTGCCCTGTCCTGCCCTGCCCTGCCCTGCCCTGCTTTGCCGTGCGTTGCCCTGTTCTGTCCTGCCCTGCCCTGCGTTGCCGTGCACTGCCCTGTCCTGCCCTGCCCTATCCTGTCCTGTCCTGGACTGCCTTGTCCTGTCCTGTCTTGTCATGTCCTGCCTTGCCCTACCCTGCCCTCCCCTGCCCTGCCCTGCCCTTCCCTGTCCTGTCCTGCCCTGTCCTGTCCTGCCTTGCCCTGCCCTTCCCTGTCCTGTCCTGCCCTGTCCTGTCCTGCCTTGCCCTGCCCTTCCCTGTCCTGTCCTGCCCTGTCCTGTCCTGCCTTGCCCTGCCCTTCCCTGTCCTGTCCTGCCCTGTCCTGTCCTGCCTTAACCTGCCCTGCCCTGCCCTGTCCTGTCCTGCCCTGCCGTGCCCTGTCCTGTCCTTCCCTACCCTGCCCTGTCCTGTCCTGCCCTGTCCTGTACTGCCCTGCGTTGCCCTGCCCTGCCCTGCCCTGCATTGCCCTGCGCTGCATGGCACTGACCTGCCCTGTCCTGCCCTGCCCTATCCTGTCCTGTCCTGCCCTGCCCTATCCTGTCCTGTCCTGCCCTGCCCTATCCTGTCCTGTCCTGGACTGCCTTGTCCTGTCCTGTCTTGTCATGTCCTGCCTTGCCCTACCCTGCCCTCCCCTGCCCTGCCCTGCCCTTCCCTGTCCTGTCCTGCCCTGTCCTGTCCTGCCTTACCCTGCCCTGCCCTGTCCTGTCCTGTCCTGCCCCCTCCTGCCCTACCTTGCCCTGCCCTTCCCTGTCCTGTCCTGCCCTGTCCTGTCCTGCCCTGCCCTGCCCTGTCCTGTCCTGCCCCCGCCTGCCCTACCTTGCCCTGCCCTGCCCTGTCCTGCCCTGCCCTGTCCTGCCCTGTCCTTTCCTGTCCTGCCCTCCCCTATACTGTCCTGTCCTGCCCCCTCCTGTCCTGCCCTGCCCTGTCCTGCCCTTCCCTGTCCTGTCCTGCTCTGTCCTGTCCTGCCCTGCCCTGCCCTGCCCTGCTTTGCCCTGCGCTGCCCTGTCCTGTCCTGCCTTGTACTGTCCTGCCCTCCCTTGCCCTGCCCTGCCCTGCCCTGCCCTTCCCTGTCCTGTCCTGCCTTACCCTGCCCTTCCCTGTCCTGTCCTGCCTTACCCTGTCCTTCCCTGTCCTGTCCTGCCTTGCCCTGCCCTGCCCTTCCCTGTCCTGCCCTGTCCTGTCCTGCCTTGCCCTGCCCTTCCCTGTCCTGTCCTGCCCTGTCCTGTCCTGCCTTACCCTGTCCTGCCCTGCCCTGTCCTGTCCTGCCCTGCCCTGCCCTGTCCTGTCCTGCCCCCTCCTGCCCTACCTTGCCCTGTCCTGCCCTGTCCTGCCCTACCTTGCCCTGTCCTGCCCTGTCCTGCCCTACCTTGCCCTGTCCTTTCCTGTCCTGCCCTCCCCTATCCTGTCCTGTCCTGCCCTGCCCTACCCTATCCTGTCCTGTCCTGCCCTGTCCTGCCCTGCACTGACCTTCCATGTCCTGCCCTGCCCTGCCCTGTCCTGTCCTGTCCTGACCTGCACTGTCCTGCTCTGCCCTGCATTGCCCTGTCCTGTCCTGCCGTGCCTTGTCCTGTCCTGCCCCCTCCTGCCCTACCTTGCCCTGCCCTGCCCTGTCCTGCCCTTCCCTGTCCTGTCCTGCCCTGTCCTGTCCTGCCCTGCCCTGCCCTGTCCTGTCCTGCCTCCTCCTGCCCTGTCCTGCCCTGTCCTGCCCTGCCCTGCCCTGTCCTGCCCTGCCTTGTCCTGTCCAGCCCTGTCCTGTCCTGCCCTGTCCTTTCCTGTCCTGCCCTGCCCTTTCCTTTCCTGTCCTGTCCAGCCCTGTCCTGTCCTGAGCTGACCTGCCCTGCCCTGTCCTGCCATGCCCTGCCCTGTCCTGCGTTTCATTGCCCTGCCCTGTCCTGTCCTGCCCTGCCCTGTCCTGTCCTGCCCAGATCTGCGTTGCCCTGCAATGCCTTGCCCTGCTTTGCCGTGCCCTGCCCTGCTCTGCCGTGCCCTGCCCTGTCCTGCCCTGCGCTGTCCTGCGTTGCCCTGTCCTGCCCTTCCCTATCCTGTCCTGTCTTGTCCTGTCTTGTCATGTCCTGCCTTGCCCTACCCTGCCCTGTCCTGCCCTGCCCTATCCTGTCCTGTCCTGTCCTGTCCTGTCCTGGCCTGTCTTGTCATGTCCTGCCTTGCCCTACCCTGCCCTTCCCTGCCCTACCCTGCCCTGCCCTACCCTGCTCTGTCGTGTCTGGCCTTGCCCTGCCCCTGTCCTTTTCTGCCCTGCCTTGTCCTGCCCTGCCTTGTCCTGCCCTGACCTTTCCTGTCCTGTCCTGTCCTGTCCTGTCCTGCCCAGACCTGCCCTGTCCTGCCCTGCCCTGTCCCTGTCCTGCCCTGTCCTGTCCCTGTCCTGCCCTGTCCTGTTATGTCCTGCCCTGTGATGCCTTGCCCTGCCCTGTCCTGTCCTGCCCTCCCCTGCCCTGTCCTGTCCTGCCCTGCCCTGCCCTGTCCTGATTTGTCCTGCACTGCCCTGTCCTGTCCTGTCCTGCCCTGTCCTGCCCTACCCTGTCCTGTCCTGCCGTGCCCTGCCTTGCCCTGCCCTGTCCTGCCTTGCCATGTTCTGCGTTGCCCTGCCTTGACCTGTCGTGTCCTGCCGTGCCCTGCCCTGCCCTGTCCTGTCCTCTCCTGTCCTGTCCTGTCCTGTCCTGTCATGCCCTTCCTTGCCCTGCGTGGCCCTGCCATGCGCTGTCCTGCCCTGTCCTGCCCTGCCCTGCGTTGCCGTGCGCTGCCCTGTCCTGTCCTGCCCTGCCCTGCCCTGCATTGCCCTGCCATGCCCTGTCCTGTCCTGCCCAGACCTGCGTTACACTGCCCTGCCTTGTCCTGCCCTGTCCTGCACTGCCCTGCGTTGCCCTGCCCTGTCCTGCCCTGCCCTATCCTGTCCTGTCCTGGACTGCCTTGTCCTGTCCTGTCTTGTCATGTCCTGCCTTGCCCTACCCTGCCCTTCCCTGCCCTGCCCTGCCCTTCCCTGTCCTGTCCTGCCCTGTCTTGTCCTGCCTTGCCCTGCCCTTCCCTGTCCTGTCCTGTCCTGCCCTACCTTGTCCTGTCCAGCCCTGCCCTGTCCTTTCCTGTCTTGCCCTGCCCTGTCCTGCCCTGTCCTGTCCTGCCATGCCCTGCCCTGCCATGTCCTGCCCTGCTGTGTCCTGACCCTGCCCTGTCCTGTCCTGTCCTGTCCTGTCCTGTCCTGCCCTTCCTTGCCCTGCGTTGCCCAGTCTTGCCCAGCCCTGCTCTGCCCTGCCCTGCTTTGCCCTACACTGCGTGGCCCTGCCATGCGCCATCCAGCTCTTTCCTGCCCTGCCCTGCCCTGCCCTGCCCTGTCCTGCCCTGTCCTGCCCTGCCCTGCATTGCCCTGCCCTGCGTTTCACTGCCCTGCCCTGTCCTGCACTGCCCTGCTTTGCC